>NC_132921.1:60445750-60748781 GCF_047675955.1 Chlorocebus sabaeus | reverse complement strand
TCCCAGGTTCAAGTTATTCTCCTGCCTTAGCCTCCTGAGTATCTGGGATTACAGGCGCCTGCCACCAGGCCCTGCTAATTTTTGTATTTTTAGTAAAGATGGAGTTTCACCATGTTGGCCAGGCTGGTCTCGAACTCCTGACTTCAAATCATCCACCCGTCTCAGCCTCCCAAAGTGCTGGAATTACAGGCATGACCACTGCACCCGGCCTGTTTTCACTTTTAAATCAGAAGGTTTGACATCATGGAATCACTGTCTAATGCTGATCCCACACTTTGGTTATCATAGATTATTATTATTGTTATTATATCGACGGAGTCTCCCTCTGTCGCCCAGGCTGGAGTGCAGTGGCACAACCTCGGCTCACTGCAACCTCTGCCTCCTGGGTTCAAGCGATTCTTCTGCCTCAGCTTCGTGAGTAGCTGGGACTACAGACGTGTGCCACCACACCCAGTTAATTTTAGCATTTTTAGTACAGACAAGGTTTCACCATATTGGCGAGGCTGGTCTCGAACTGGTGACCTCGTGATCTGCCCACCTCGCCCTCCCGAAGTGCTGGGATTACAGGCGTGAGCCACCATGCCCAGTCTATCATAGATTATTTAAAAAGGGCAAAGAGACTATATAGATGTGATCTTCATTATTGGCAGATTTGATATTTGCAAATTTGCACACTCAATAATGTTTATTGGTAATCCCCAAATCAATACTCACGGTGCTTTCCTGGTCATTCTCAGCTATGTGCAGAGCAGTAAAAAATCTGAGTTGTTCACCATGCTTGTTTCCAGTTGAGGCTGAACAGGACTATGTTCTGCCTTGTTTCAGCACTCATACTGTAAACAAGTGTCCTTTCAAAGTCTCTGTAGTGCCACGTTTTTCACATTTTTGTGCCTTTTGTTGGTGATTTTGCTGTTTGAAATGGCCTCTAAGCATAGTATGAAGGTGCTGTCTAGTGTTCCTAAGTGCAAGAAAGCTATAATGTGCCTTACCCAGAAAAGATATGTGTTAGAGAAGCTTCATTCAAGCATGAGTTATGGTGCTATTGGCTGTGAATTCAATGTTAATGAATCAACACTACATATGAAATAAGGTGTCTTTAAACAGAAACACACATAAAACAAGCTTGATGAAAACATGGTGACCAGAGGCTCATAGAAACTTAACCCTCTATTTCCCCTGGGAGCAATGGCTCGGTACTCACCAATTGAGTGTTTGTGGTAACTTTATAGCACATAGCTATCATTAATAATAACAATCAACTGCATGCGTGTGTGTGTGTATATGTATTTATAAATGTATGTGTGCATACAAATGTATATATATACTTAGGTATGATTTTTTGTTTTTACAAAATTGCTGATAAATGTGTCAGAGAGTGAATGAATGGGGCTCTTTTGAATTGAGAGTCAGACTTGTGAGTTGGACTTACTGGAACAAGGCCAGTATGTTGGGGGCCGGAAATCACATTTACAAAGAGATTATTTTAAGTCGTCCATTCAATAAATAATTTTAATACTAGCTCCTTTCTGAGTGGTGGCAAGAAGAGGAACTTGATCTTGTCCTAGTCTCTGTTTTGAGAGATTGGTCTGTAAAGCCTCTCACTGCTGCAAGGAAAAGTCTAGATTTAACAGATGGATTGGATGAAAAAGAAGAATCCACAGCATGATTTTGAAAGTCTTAGGCATAAAAGAAACGACAGTCCCTGGACTCTAGAACCAGACTGCTTGTATTTGAAGTTAATCTCTGTCATTTAACTAGCTGAGCGACCTTGGGGAATTTTCTTAGCCTCTCTGTGCCTCCCCTGTAAAATGTGTACCTACCTCAAAGAGTTAGGGAGACAAAATGTAAAAGCTCTTAGAACAATGCCTGCTACAAGGCATGTGCTTGTCCAATATTAACTCTTATTAACATTACTAATCTTCAAAGCTTGCCTCAATCTCAATCATAGAACCATGAATTCACTCACTAGACACTGACTGATCATGTTCTACGTCTTAACAACTCGGTAAGCTAATAGCTGACTATAGATCTATGTAGATAATTTTGTGGATCTATGGATATATAGATATTTTAAACTCTTCTATGCAGTTACTCCAAGGAAGAGACTGTCAACAATGGATGATACAGTTTCTCATTTTTTGCTTTGCCCGGGGAGCCAAAGGAGAGTGCCATTGGTGAAGGCAGACATACCACCTGCTGTGTGGGTGAAGGAAACTCTGGCCAGCAGAGATCCAGGAGGAGGGACCCAGCCATGGAATGCAGGGCACCAGGGATTCTGGGCAGGAGCAGCAAGAGTATCTCCTGGGGACCCTGGGGGTTCTGAGCCCTGGCCTGAAGGGCAGCCTGAAACCTCAAGAGACCACAGGAATATTACCGTTTCCATCAGCACTAACTCTTGCTAAATGCTGACGTGCACAGGGCCCGGTGCCAGGTGCTGCCTGTCAGAAAACTGAGCTATCTATCTGCAGAAACGTTCATGGTATTGATTGCTGCTGGCTGTGGAGATAGTAAGGGGGAAATGACCAAAGAGGTTCGCACAAGGGCTTCGGAGATACTGATAATGTCTTTTTAAAATTATTATTATTTTTTTAAAGTTTCTGAAATAGAGAAGGGGTCTTGCTATGTTGCCCAGGCTGGTCTTGAACTCCTGAGCTCAAGCTATTTGCCTGCCTTGGCCTCCCAAAGTGCTAGGATTACAGGCGTGAGCCACCATGCCTAACCAATATTGATAATGTTTTATTTCTTAAGCTGGACAATACCTGCACTGGGTTTTGTTTCAGTATTCTTATAGACCACACACACATATATTACATATATTCTTATAAGTGTACATATTTATATGTTTTTGCTGCAAAGATAAATACCAAAATTACAGTGACTTAAACAAGTTAAAAGTTATTTCTCTTTCATGGAACAGTCTGAGAATAAGTGATCCTTTTCTAAAGCTCTATGATGTCACAGACTGACACCCTTTACTGCAACTTTGTGCAATATGTGGCTTCTGTCTCATTGTGGCTGATCCAGTGCCTGCCATCATGTCTAAATTCCAGCCAGTAGTTTAAGCAAAGGTTAGGGGAAAAGCACGTTTCTTTGTTTTTAAGGGAATGACCCAGAAGTTACGATTTTTTTTGGAGGTGGGGCGGAGGGCATGAGTCTCACTCCATCACACAGGCTAGAGTGCAGTGGTATGATTTCAGCTCACTGCAATCTCCGCCTTCCAGTTTCAAGTGATTCTCGTGCCTCAGCCTCTGGAGTAGCTGGGATTACAGGTGCATGCCACCATGCCCAGCTAATTTTTGTATTTTTAGTAGAGATGGGTTTCTTCATGTTGGCCAGACTGATATTGAACTCCTGGCCTCAAGTGATCCACTGGTCTCAGCTTCCCAAAGTGCTGGGATTGCAGTCCTGAGCCACCACACCCGGTCCAGAAGTTACAATTCTATCTCACATCCCACTATCTAGAACCTGGTCTCTTAGACCCCCTTAATTGCAAAAACAATCTGGGAAATGTAGTCTTTAGCTGGGCAACAATTAACAGAGCTAAAACGTCTTTTCCTGTATAAGAAAGGAAGGAGGGGCTGGGCGCGGTGGCTCATGCCTGTAATCCCAGCACTTTGGGAGGCCGAGGCGGGTGGATTACCAGGTCAGGAGTTCGAGACCAGCCTGACCAATGTGGTAAAACCCTGTCTCTACTAAAAATACAAAAATTAGCTGGGCATGGTAGCGGGCACCTTTAATCTCAGCTACTCGGGAGGCTGAGGCAGGAGAATCGCTTGAACCCAGGAGGCAGAGGTTGCAGTGAGCTGACATCATGCCACTTTACTCCAGTCTGTGACAGAGTGAGACTCCATCCCCAAAAAATAAAATACAAAGGAGAGCAAATATTAAAGGGCAAAGAGCAGCCTCTGCTACAAATATATAAAAATATATAGGTGATGAATTTAAAGAGCTGAAAGTAAAAACTGTACTTCCCAGTGCATTAACTATGAACTTATTTATTTAAAAATCATTACAGTCTTGCCTGGGCACGGTGGCTCATACCTGTAAACCCAGCACTTTGGGAGGCCAAGGCGGATGGATCACCTGAGGTCAGGAATTCAAGACCAACTTGGGCAACATTGTGAAACCCCGTTTCTACTGGAAAAAAAAAAAAAAAATTAGCCGGGCAGGGAGGTACATGTTTGTAATCCCAGCTACTCTGGAGGCTGAGGCATGAGAATTGTTTGAACCCAGGAGACAGAGGTTCCATTGAGCTGAGATCCCACCATTGCACTCTGTCCTGGGTGACAGAGCAAGACCCTATCTCAAAAACAAATAAAAATAAAAAAATAAAAAAAAAATCATTATAGTCTTAAAGGAGAGTCAATAGGGAACAGAGAAACATAAACTATAAACATTGGAGGTTACTGCTACTTGATAACTACTTTGAAATGAAGAATTAAAAGCTGTAGTGTAAATCAACCAGAAAGTGGTTTGATTTTTTTTCTTCACTTAGGGTGGGCTTGAATAATTTGAATTTTAAAAATGCTACATGCCCACAACTCTTCAGAAACATAACTAGCACTTAAAGCATGGGAGGCCTCTTGTATGCTGAGGTTAAATTGGTTCTGGACTATTCATGAGTATTGTTGCCATGGACATGAGGTGATTATGTAGGAACAAAACCCACTATTCCTCTTCTAATTTGTCAGGTGAGATCTCATGGAGGAGGTAGAATCTCAGGGACTGGTGGAATAGGAAAGGAGGAAGTTTGAATTTCTTTCTTTCTTTCTTTTTTCTTTTTTATTTCTTTGAGATGGAGTTTTGTTCTTTTGCCTAGGCTGGAATGAAGTGGCGCGATCTTGGCTCACTGCAAACTCTGCCCCCTGGGTTCAAGCGATTCTCCTGCCTCAGCCTCCTGAGAAGCTGAGATTACAGGCGTGTGCCACCACACCCGGCTAATTTTTACATTTTTAGCAAGACAGGGTTTCGCCATGTTGGCCAGGCTGGTCCTGCTATGGGCCAGGCCCTGCTCTGGGCTCTGGGGAAACCATGGTGAACAGAATAGACAAGTCTCGCTCTGTCGTCCAGGTTAGAGTGCAGTGGCGCGATCTCACTGCAACCTCCGCGTCCTGGGTTCATGCCATTCTCCTGCCTCAGCCTCCCAAGCAGCTGGGACTACAGGCGTCCGCCATCACACCTGGCTAATTTTTTGTATTTTTAGTAGAGATGGGGTTTCACCGTGCTAGCAAGGATGGTCTCGATCTCCTGACCTCGTGATCTGCCCGCCTCGGCCTCCCAAAGTGCTGGGATTACAGGTGTGAGCCACCGTGTCCGGCTGTGTTGAGCTTACATTCTAGTGTTCCAGCCTAATTTTATTATTTTGAGTTCCACTTTAATGCCCCAAATCTAATTATAATTTACTTAAGAGACTCAGTCAGGACTTGGCCCTCATAGCATGCAACAGTGATCTCTCTGTCTGAAGAGGTTTTCATCCTTGAGGTCAATTTTCCGGTGAATACACTTAGAGATCTGATCATTTGTTCCTCATTGACACTCTTTATCTTTTGTTGTAAAAGGTGTATTTTTGCATCTACAGTTTTGGTATAATTTTGTAGTTAAAAAATCTTTGCATGTATCCGAATCCTGCCAACCTCTCCGCTTTCTTGCTGGCACTTCACACTAAGGCTCCAGTTAATTATCTTTGCTTCTTCTCACTTCCTAAACCTTGTCTGATTAAGTCATTTCTCAAAACTCAGTTTTAAGAGTTTTAAAACTCAGTGAGTTTTAAGACTCCTCCAGGAAGCCTTCCCTGGTTGCACTCCAACAGTCCCTTGATTTCTGTCTACGGTGGCACTTACTACCTGGTGTGACAATTTTCTGTAACCTTGTCTGCCTCTCCTGATTGTCTGGGAGCAGCTTGAGGGCAGGGCATTGTCACGCATCTTTGCACCCCTAGTACCCGCCATAGTGTTTGTCTCAGCAGGATCAAGGAGTTTGAATGACTGAATGACCAAATAAAACAAACAAAAACTTACTTGCACTATCAGCTAGGGACAAACAGGGTGAGTTGATGATTGCAAATAATTCCCTGTAGGAAATGTCTGATGCTCACAAAAGCTTTTTCTTGTCTTTTCTTTTTAGTTTTGATCACCCTCCTACCTCACTTCTTTGAGGCCTTGGTACCTCCTCTCTTCCTCTTAAAAAGTGGCCTGAAATAGACGTTTGTGTTTTTGCTTATTTATCAAAACATCTCAAACAGCCTGTATGGTGAGCCAAACACTCTTCTAAGCATTTTATAAATATTAATTCATTTAATCTTCATGAAAATCATATATATATATGTTTTTTTTTTTTTTGAGAAGGGTCTTGCTCTGTTGCCCAGGCTGGAGTGCAGTGGCATGATCTCAGCTCACTGCAACCTCCACCTCCTGGGTTCAAGCGATTCTTATGCCTCGGCCTCCTGGGTAGCTGGGATTACAGGTGCCTGCCACCATGTCCTGCTAATTTTTGTATTTTTAGTAGAGACAGGGTTTCACCATGTTGGCCAGGGAGGTCTTGAACTCCTGACCTCAGGTGATCCACCTGCCTCGGCTTCCAGAAGTGTTGGGATTACAGGCGTGAGCCACCGTGCCTGGCCAGGAGTAGAGATATTAAGGAACATGCCCAAGATCACACAACTAAAGAGAAACAGCAAGATGCATATCTGGGATTTGAACCCATGCCTCCATAACTGGTGCAGAGGGGCAGGCAGCTGCTGCAGCAGTTGCACTGGGTAGACCCTTTCCTATGCACCTAGCCTTTTGCACTTCTGCCCAAAGTGTGCTGAGCTCTGGACAGAAAGATGACTTTGAAATGTAAAGGTTGACAGTTTTGTGGATCCACATTGTGGTTTTTGGCTAGAGTTTGCTGGGCACTGGTAGTCAATCTTTTAAAATGGTATAATATTCACACTTTTGTTGGTTGGATAATTGCATGCCTTTAATTTGTGGTATTATAAACAGCAGTAATCTAGCTTAAGAGTAGCCAGAAAAAGTTATTTGATATCCGTTAAGTCAGGTTTCTATCTTTATCTACCTCTGTAGAGGTGAATATTATTATGGCCAGGAAAAAGCAACATTGTAATATACTCTAAAGGGTATCTCTTGAGTGGATAGATTAAAAATAAAAACCCCTTCTGAAGAAGGTAGGCAACTACTCTGCTTCCTTCCCTAACAGGCTAATACTATTTTCCCCTTAGGTATCGTGACAATTTGGCTCTCTGTAGGACATGAACATTAAAGGCAGGGCGGCCGGGGGGGGGGGGGGGTGGGAATCATACCTTTCTTAGTCCATTGACTTAGAACAGTGATTTAAAAAAAAAAAAAAACCTACTTAAACTGCTGCCACCTAAAATGTTTACCTTAGTCAGAAAACTCTGATAGTTCAAAATAAATGAAAACATTAGCTGATGCAAAAGAATTGCTTATTTGGTAAGTATGAAGTCCCCTTAGAGTAATCATTGAGAATAAGGGAGTCCATCCTCAGTGATTGCTTTTGGTCAGCGTTCTGTGGTTCAGTGGGCTTATCTTCACAGGCAAAGAATAAATAATTTAGATAGCAACTTCTATCGGAAGACATTTCAGTGGTTTGAAAATCTTGACTCTAAGTTAACTGTTCAGCCTTTGGAAATGGATCATCCCTTTTGTTTAGCCCACTGGTGTAGTATTTAGATTAATGTGTAAGTTTGTATTTAACCCGACAGAAACCAAAGAGCCAGATCATGCATGCTAGCGGCCTTCCTGGGGCCCTGACAGATGTACATGCAGGAAAGGGGACTCAAGTCATTAGTTTGTGATTAATGTTTGTAGAAAACAATATTTTTACCATTTTATGTATGGAGCAACTGAGTCACGAAGAGGTTAAGTGTCTTGCCCTTGATTACAAGGCTGTTTAGTAGTCCAGGAAAATCTAGCACTCATGCATGCACATTGACCATAATTTTGCATCCAATTCTCTCTCTCTCTCTCTCTCTCTTTTAAATTGAGACAAGGTCTTAATCTGTTACCCAGGCTGGAGTGCAGTGATCTAGACTCACTGCAACCTCCAGCTCCCGGGTTCAAGTGATTCTCCCACCTCAGCCTCCCGGCTAGCTGGGACTAAAGACACACGCCACCATGCCTGGCTAATTTTTGTGGTTTTTGTAGAGAGAGGCTTTCACCATGTTGGCCAGGCTGGTCTCGAACTCCTGACCTCAGGTGATCTGCCCGCCTCAACCTACCAAAGTGTTGGGATTACAGTCATGAGCCACCGCACCTTGCCTTTTTAAAATTATTGTTTTTATTTTGACAGAGGGTTTTGCTCTGTTGCCCAGGCTGGAGTGCAGTGGTGTGATCATAGCTCACTGCTGCCTTGAACTCCTGAGCTCAAGTGATACCCCATCTCAGCCTCTTGAATTCTCACCAATTCTGTTTTGTGAATTACAGTTCCTGTACTTGCCCACAGGCAGGTTACAGGCTGGAAGTGAGAGGATGTTGACAATTGCTTTCAAGGGGAAGGGACCTACCCAGGCTTGCTATGTGTAACAGAACTGACACAGGGGCTGACGTTCCCCCTGGGCCTGGCCCTTTTGGACCTTCTGGCTCTCCGCTGATTCCCAAAGGCTTCTGTCCATGAGGATTCAATCAGCCTCAGGACGGCTGGCTGGGCTGGGGGGCAGGAGGGTTGTAAATCTGGGAGAGCTGCAAGTATTCAGGGTCTTGAACTTTATCAGGTTTGAATGTGTGATTGTGAAAGTAAAGAGCAGAGAAATGACAGCACTCAGTAAATCAAACGTAGAGAAGATCAGAACTGTCAAAGACAAGAGAAAAACAGGCGCTGGGCACAAACCGGGCAGAAAAGCTGCAGGCACGGGAAGACTTTTATGTTCCCTCCAGACTTTACCTTCTGAAAAACAAATCTCTTTCCCTGTCATTTTATCTAGAGAAGAGTATTATTTGTTATATCCCATAAATTCCTTTTTAAAGTTTTCATTATGAAGGTTTAGATCTTCTTTTAGAAGATAGGGTGCTATAAGAAAAAAAACAAAACAAAACAGAAAATCAGTTGAAAAATGACTGGAATGGCCTAGATTTTTTTCCCTATCACTAACGTGTTCCCTAGCTTCTCGGAGATCTTTTTTATTCCTTCAAAAAAACAATGTGATTAAAGTATAATAAATCTGCATATATAGCAAAACCAAATTGAAGAGTAAAAGGCATAAGAGAAGTCTAAAGTTAGATGATTGGGTGACTTTCATTAGTTCTCTCCCCCCTCCCCACCCCTGCTAATATCGAATGCCAGTCCTCAAGGTTACCCTTCTTAGTGATCTGTTAATTCACTCCTGTCTACTGCCAGAAAGAGGTTCCCAGGAAGGGGTGCTGCTGGGACAGGGATTCTTTTGTTGGAGCAGAGGAGGAGCCTCAAGATTACTGTCTTTGTCCTGCAGAAGGCATTGCAGAAGGTCTGTTGCTGGCATTTGCAAGGGGAACAACAAGGGATGTCTCCTCTTCAAAGGAACCAAAGACAAGTAGAGAACCTATGTTTGTCTCACCCTTCACCTCCTTTCCTACCATAATGCAATAAATAAAGTCTTCACTGCTGGTACATAGAAAAGGCTTGAGACCTCTGGTCAATCACAGGTCCCAACTGAATGAGTGCTCAAAGAAGTTATTTACTGGGAATTAATTTTGCTCCTGTTGGGCCAAATAAGACATCAAAATTTGGTGTAGTATATGAAAGTTTATTACAATAAATATTAGTAATAATATTCATATAGCGCTTACTATGTGCCAGGTACTATTAGCAGTTTACATGTAAGAAACCTTTTCATCCTCTTAGCAATCCTATAAGGGGAGTACTTTGATTATCCCATTTTGCAGATGGAGAAACTGTGGCAAAGAGAGGTTGGGCTATTTGCCATGATCACATAGCTCGTCAGCAGTGGCATCAGGATTGAAACCCAGGCAGGCTGGCTCAGGGTCCTGCGCAGGCCCAATGGCTCCTAGAAATTCCCTCAGTGTATGAGCCACTCCTTTCTTTTCAAACCCACTGGGTTGCCTAGAGGGCAATCTGGACTTGAGTACTTTTTTAGAGAAGGGAAAAAGACTCAGTCATCTCCTTCCATCTTGGAAAGTGGGATTTTGCCCAACTGGCTTTACAGAGGTGCCAACCTTCTAGACTGTAAACACTTCAAAACTAGGAGCGAACTCTTCTCTTTCTTCCTTGTGCAGTGCATACTCAGTATGCACTGGGCAAGTGGCAGGGAACTGGAGGACGGCAACCTGGTAGACAAGCCTTTGGTCCTAATTCTCTGCATATTTGCAACATAGCTGTATGGAGAGGTCATATTTCTGGGTAATTTTTTTGTTTGTTTCTTGGGCACATTTTGCCCCTTTAATTGACTCAAAGTGGAGCATTTGTAATTTAGCAAGTCTCCAAAAGCTGATTTCCTTCTTTTCCTTGCTTCCTTTTAGCATTCCCTGTCCCACACTTTTTGGTTTTGAAAAAACAAAACCAAAAAACTACTGAACAGTCAGGAAGGTCTTTGAGCTGAGACAGCCCAGAGACAGTGGCATATGGACCCTGGCCCTAGAACTGGCGTGGCCTGCACACCTTGTGATACCAGCAAAATCCAGGAAGAGCCTAGGTCCTGCCTGTCTAGTGGGTTGGACATTTCTCCATCCCTTTCACCTTCTTGGGAGCAGAAATGTTCCCTTTTCCTCTGATGCGCTAATTTTCCCCTCCCCAGAGGCCGGTGGGGTAAGGATTAGATAGGACGGATGATTTTTGGCATTCACCTTATTTGGAAAGATAACAAAAAAAGAGAAGCATCTTCCACTTCCCAGCCCAGTGTGAGGGGGCAGACAGCAGACCCTGGGGTACCTTTTGGAATTGAGAGTCCTGCCCCCACCATCTGCCAGAGAACACACTGGGGGAGGCAGAAGACTTGGGAAAGCCCCCGGGAAGCCAAGGGGTCTCATCTGAAACTTATCCCCACCCCATCACCTCCTTGTCCTATTTCAAAGAGGTAGAAAAGGTTTATGCTGGTCTGGAATATGGACTCCTTTTACTTAAGGGAAGGAGAAAACTTCAAAAACATCACAACTGACTCCCCAAGCTCACTTTTTAGTATTCAGGATCAGGAAACTGGATCTTCCCTGCCGTCACCCTTTGGTGAAAGGGAAGGGATCACTCCAGGGGCAGGGCCTCGGCCCAGCTGGCAGCCCTAGGCTTTATGTAGTGATGCCAGTAGCAATTAATAATGATAATAAATACCACACTTCAAACCAAACCCAAGCCGAGGATGACTGAATGATTGGACCTCTGCCTCCCACCTGCGTGTAGTTTGAGTCCACACCCTCCCGGGCAGCCTCAGTTCCACCCACCACCTTCAGCCTGGGATTCAAAGGGAGCGCTGCCCCAGGACCAGCGACGTGGACCAGCACACTGCCCCTTAGCAGACCCACAGGGAGTGGGATGGTAGGTGGGGGCGGTTGGGTTTTATCTTTATTATTTAGTGTCAGAAAATAATCAAAACAGGGTGGTAATTTCGGCCCCCTGAGCTCGGTTTAGTTTTTCCGCGAAGTGCAGGGGGGCCGTTTTAAGATCCCCACCTGGAGCTCCAGAGCTCCCAGGGACCCCCGTGTCCACCCCGTCTCCTAGGGCCTGGCACTCCCTGGCCCCGCAGCCCGGGAACCTCCACCTTCCCCAGGCGGCAGCCACAGGTCCCGCTGGGCCCATCTGAGGTCTGCGGCCGCCGAAGTCGGGATCTTAGGGCGTCAGGGAGCAACCAGGCCTTGGGGAGGGAGGCCGGCGCCGGCGCGGAATTTCTTTATCGGTATTTGAGAGCCGCAAGCTTCTCCTTCGCTTCTTTAAGCGATCACGGAAAGACACCTTTCGATCTTTTGTCAGACATTTTGGCCCTTAATAGCTAAATTTATTTGGTTTAAAGCGGCTACGGGAGAAGCAGGGAGGGAAAATCTTTCGTCGGTCATTGGGTGGCCTAGATAACAGACTTGGAGAGAGAGGGGAGAAGAAAGTAAAAAGGTTAATGGATGAGGGGAGGGCTGGAGGCGCCCGGCGTGGGGCTTTTACGGCGACCCTCCCCCGACCGCCCCCTTATCGCGGCCCGAACATACCCGCGGCGCAGCGAGTACATTAAGTCACGTAAACAGCGCGGAGAGGAATGCCACCGCGGTGACCTTTCGTGCGCCGCCGCCGCGAGCCCACCTCCGCGCCGTGCTGGCGGCCACCGGCGGCGCGCGGGGGTCGGCCGGGGGCTGCGCCGGGCGAGGGGCCTCCGGGCCGGGCCTGGCCTGCGCAACGCGCCGGGCCTCGATTCCGACCGCCCGGGGACCCCGGCGCTGGCTCTGCGCGGTCCTTCCCCCGAAGTGGCCGGTGGCGGGGAGCCGGCGCTGGGGGTGGGGGCGACCTTTGAGTTTCCGCCGCCACCACCTGACGTTTCTAAAGAGTGTTTTTGGTTTTCCGAGATTTAAACTTAAAAGAAAGAAAGAAAATCACCGCCAGGACTCTGGTCGACGGCCTACGGTGCAGTGCGACCACTGAGTGGGGGACACGCCGCCCGGAACTCGCCACTGGCCCCAGACGCTGGCAGGGGTGGGGGGCTTTGAGGTGACCCTGGGTCCTTGGGTAAAAGCGTCCCGAGACGGGAAGAAATATGGTATAAGCGAGAAGGCCTCATAAATCTGGGCTGTTAAAAATCTAAGTTAAAAATATGTTTTAAGTCAGAAATGCATTCTTTTTCTTTATGAAACATCGCCGAAGCAGCCAGTTTGTGACAGGATAGTAAAATGAGCGTGAGTTCGCGGGGGTGGAGGTGCACCGGGACGATGGTCCTTGCCGGGTCTCGCCGCTCCTCCGGAAGCGGCGCAAGACTGGGTCCCCAAACACCCTTCCCGTTTGGCAGCCAAGCCCCCGCCCCCTGCCCAATTGGCTGCAGTGTTCTGGGTGGATTTGAATCGCGAATAGTGGTGTGGCGCGGCCCAAATAAATCAATCTTGGGGACAGGCCGCGCCCGGGAGCCAGCCCTCTGTGACGGTAAGGGGGACGACTCGCCCAGGAGGGGCCGCTCATTGGGTCTAAACAGTCCAGAGAGAAACAGTTTCGTTCAAGATTAGCAAATCCCGAAAGAGGAGACAGGCGGGGGTGGAAAAAAAAAAAAAGGAAAAGAAGGAAAAGAAAAAAATATATATATACCCATGAAGAAAACAGGAACTTTTAAGAGCTGTCCGTGTACTTTGGACACTAGTGGGTGCCTTCTCCCCAGCTCTTGGGTTTCTCCCTAGTTTGGGGTGCATCTCTTCCCTCAGAACTTCCTAATCTGCCGGCCTTCTAGACCAGCTGGGGCGCGCCCAGGAAGCTCCACGCGCGGGCCTGGGGCTCATGGGAGTGGCTTTGAAAACATGCTTGTCTTCCCCAGAGTTGTCCCTAGCGCCAAAGATGCACTGGGGAAAAGGCACATTGGAGAGGTCAGGCAGCTTGGTTTTCTGTCTGAATCAACTGTACGAGTTAAACAGTTTTATTTTGAAATTAACCAACACACACAAAAACAACAACAACATGCACTACCCATTCCCTCGTTTGGTTGGAAAACCAGTCTGAAAAAATAAATACAATCTGTGACCATGAAAAGGAGCAATCACTTATTTTTCCCATTTGTTTTGAACATTATTTTTAAAAATAGATTGGGAATCTGGAGGGTAAAATGCCGGGTCCCTTCCCGAGCCCTTAGAGCCCGAAGGTTGTCGAATCGGTCAATGTCCACCCCGCCGCTCACCTCTGTCCCAGCAGCGCCGGGGCCAGCGCGCCCTTCTGCTGTGTCTGCGGAGCTGCGGGAAAAGCAGGTCCCCGGGGGGTATCGAGTGTCCAGGGATATCCACGCAGACATCCTTGTACTTGCAAATACAAAGAAACACACAGGACAGAGATCAGGCTCGCGCCAGGGCTCGATCTCCTCGGGGCTCAGGGTTGGAGGCCATTCACAGCCTGGACGCAAACTGAGCCAGAGAGTTTATTTTTAGCAAACAAGATAGTTTTTAGAAAATTGCTTTTAATAGCAAACCTGAGAAACATTATTTCAAAACGTTGGAATCAAAGGAAATCAAATGTCCACAACACATTTCCGTCACTGCTTACAATTGAGCTTCTGCAGAACGCAGTCCACTTAAACATTTGGTGGAACTCACGAAAAGAACCAAAAGCAAGGCATTCCGGGTCCTGGCCGGGGCTGAGCGGCCGGGCGGACGCCTGGCTATCTCTTCTGGGAGTCGCGCATTCAGTCGCACTCAGGTTAAAATTTAAAGCCCCTGGATCCTGCTCCAGTAGCCAACCTCTCCATTCCAGAGTTTTCTACCTTCAGCCTTTTCAAAATGCGGCCACGCTGAAACTGGGAGCCGCCGCAGTGATTGGGGGAGGCAAAGTGGATTGTAGTAAAAGTGACTAAATTGGACTAGAACGGTTTCTGGACCTTCTCGGTAGCAATTTAAAATTCAGAAGTGTTTAGAAGCAATTTACAACGAAGAATGAAAAAAGAAGAATTCTCTCCAACTTCCTGAATTCCTCGCCCCTTCCTCCGCACTGCCAGGACCTGTCCCCGCTCCCCCAGGAGCCACAAGTTCACAACTCACAGTTACATGCAGAGGAAACAACGCTTAGCGACGAGGTCTCACCGTCTCTGGAAACCATACTTTACAACGCACCTCCCCACCCCAGTTCAACTCTGCAAAGGCTCCTCTCCCTTCCCTAACTGGGAAAACACGAAAATAAAAACAAAACAAAAAACCAGAGCCCAAACGCTTTCTGGGAGACCGACCTTCAGAAAATCATTTACTTCGATTTACCTGGCGGGGGGGAGAAGGAGCGGGCGGGGGAAAGTATAAAAATGCATTCTCACAAAAACAACTCCTCTTGTCCTAAACTCTCCCTCGGCAGCCTTCTGGGGTCACGTCTGTCGGAAGAAATCCTTTCTGTGAGCGAAAGGGAGCGAGACATATATCACGGCTCCTGCAGCGGACGAGCCTGCGGCCGCGCGAGTCGCCGCTGACAGATCGGCGCTGATAACCCCGCGACGTTCATTTCCAGTCCCTTTGCCCGCTAGGGACCGTATCAGTTTGTACAGAGTTGTGATAACTGTTTGGAGGGAGCGAAGAGGGGGTGTGTATATGAACGTGGGGGTGGGGAAGCAGCATTCAGCTCTGGGTCCAGGGAAGGTGACACCCCCTCTTCGCAGTGACTTATCTGCGACTTACCTGAAACTCTCCAGGGAAATCTCCGTGCAAACGGGACATCAAAAGTTGGAGAGCGTCCTCGAACACCACTGATGTGGAAGCCCTTTTCCATTCTGCGCACCCCATAGACTACCTTTCCGTACAGGACCACCCGAGTTAAAGTTCCCAAAAGTCAACTGGGGAATTTTGTCGTGAGGTTCCCGAAACCACCACGACCTGAGCCCTAGCATCCCGAGATAGGGTCGGAGAAAGTTTAAGGTCGGTCTCACACAACCGCAGGGCAAAAAGCACATTTGCTGTGAAGGGGCTAGGCGGGGGTTGGGGGGCGGGGGGGCGCAGAGCACATTCTCCCCTCCTTCTGGGGGCGTGCTGACCCAGGGGCTGGAGCGCCCCTCCCGCCGCGGCGGCGGCGCGGGGCTGTGCACTGCCAACTCCTCCCGTGCCAAGGCTCCCTCCTCCCTCGTGTGGGTGTGTGTGTGTGACTGCGGGAGCGGGAGGGTGCACAGCCGCTGTGTGGGTGCGGGTCGCCAGCCAGGTCAGGCTTTCTGTGGCCTCCGCCCCTCCCCCGGCGTCCCTGGGCTCAGCGCCCCCCGGGTGGACTCGCCCCCACTCCGGGGACAGGGCTCGCGGCTCAGCCCACGCCCGCAGGCAGCGCGGCGCTCATTGTCTGCCTGGGCGGCGCGCTCCCCTCCCCCTCGCCGTCCCCTCCCCACCCTCTTTTCTCTCCTCCCCTAGATCCCTCCTCCTCCTCTTCACCTCCAGCGCCCAGCTGCTCGCTGAGCGCAGTTCCGACCCACAGCCTGGCACCCTTCGGCGAGCGCTGTTTGTTTAGGGCTCGGTGAGTCCAATCAGGAGCGCAGGCTGCAGTTTTCCGGCAGAGCAGTAAGAGGCGCCTCCTCTCTCCTTTTTATTCACCAGCAGCGCGGCGCAGACCCCGGACTCGCGCTCGCCCGCTGGCGCCCTCGGCCTCTCTCCACGCCTGGGAGCACCCTCCGCCGCGGCCGTTCTCCATGAGCAGCGCCCGCCCGAGGTTCGGCTGCTTCCTCCTCGCGCGATCTCCTAGCTTCCCTCCCCTCCACCCCTACTCATCGCGGGCCCCTGGGCCTCCGGCGCTCCGGCCCTCTCCAGGCCGCAGTCGGCTCCGAGGGTGTCTCCCTCCTCCCCTCCGGGCGGGCTGAGGCGGCTCCCAGGCTCCCGGGACACCGCGGACCAACTTCTAGTCTCTTTTCCTCTCCTTGAAGCGCTTATCTGCGCGCAGCCTTATCTCCGAGTTATCTCGGCGCAAAGGGGCGGGAGCCGGTAGTTAAGCAGGCAGAGAAACTTCTTTCTTGCTATCTAGCCAGGTCTGTGTGTGGGCATTAATTTTAGTGTGGTAATCTCCGATGAGCCGAGGCGATTTGGAAAAGCAGCCTAGAGGAGGCCAGCCCGGCTGCATTTCGCCTTCCTCCCCCACTCCTCCGATTCTCCCTGTCATTCTTCCTGCTCTCCCCTTTGGGGTCGCGTCGGCTCTGGGGCAGTCTCACGCCCCCCCCCGCCCCCAGCCCCTTGCGTTCCCCCTCCTTTTCTCTGCTCTCCGCTCCACCCCGCTACGTCCGATTCCGGGAGGGTCCGGCCTTTCTGCTGCTGGGGATGACCGCGGGGTGGGCCGGGCTGCCCGGCCGGCGTGAGCGCGCACGCTGGTGGCTGCCGGCGCGGGCAGTGTCTAAGGTGTGCGGCGCCGCGGGGACGCCGGTGGGGCTGGCGATTCCCGCCCCGCGAGCTCCCTGCTCTGCCTCTGCTGGGAAGGACCTGGACTGCTGCCCCCGCCCTGGCGTCCCACTTTCCCTGGGCCGAATGGCATTTCTCTCTGGGGCTCGCGTTCGGGCTGGTCAGCGCAGTCCAGGAAACTCTGGGAGAGCCAGTATAGGAGAACGCGGCGGTTTCGTTTTCGGGGACAGGTTGCCTTCCTTACGCGAACGGTTTTCCCGTGGGGAACCCTCACCCCGAGGCATTTCGGGAGAGGGGCATCCGCAGAGAGGCGGGATGCTGCGGTGCCAACACGCACAGCTACTTAAATTCCTTTGTGTGTCATCAGCCCGGGGAAGACACTTTAGGGCGGAAGGATAGCCTCATCCAGCTTCTGCAGATCACCCCTGGGATCTGGCGCGCGCACGGAGAAAGGATGCGGCCGAGGGGGTGGGCGGGGAGGACGCGGGGACCGGAGCGGTGCCTTTGAGGGAGGGCTGATATCCCAGCCCTTCCAGGGCTCTGTGGCGGCTGCACAGGCTCCTTTCCCCTCTCCCTTATTAATCCCCACGCCCCAGGCAGAAATGGGATCTTTGAGAAGTCTCAAATGGGATATTTGAGTTCTCAAAGATCCCATTGGAGGTGGATCCCATTTGAACTAGAATAAAGGAGTGGAACCGAGGTAGTGTGTGCAGCCTACGCTCTTGGTAACTCGTCTATCTCCTACCATCCCCGTCTCCCCCACCTCGCCTCAGGAGCTAGACGTCAGCTTGCAGCGGCGCCGGACCGTGGATGGCCTTGACTGACGGCGGCTGGTGCTTGCCGAAGCGCTTCGGGGCCGCGGGTGCGGACGCCAGCGACTCCGGAGCCTTTCTAGCGCGGGACCCCTCCACGCCGCCTTCCCCCATCTCTTCCTCGTCCTCCTCCTGCTCCCGGGGCGGAGAGCGGGGCCCCGGCGGCGCCAGCAACTGCGGGACGCCTCAGCTCGACGCGGAGGCAGCGGCTGGACCCCCGGCCCGCTCGCTGCTGCTCAGCTCATACGCTTCGCATCCCTTCGGGGTTCCCCACGGACCTTCGGCGCCTGGGGTCGCGGGCCCCGGGGGCAACCTGTCGACCTGGGAGGACCTGCTGCTGTTCACTGACCTCGACCAAGCCGCGACCGCCAGCAAGCTGCTGTGGTCCAGCCGCGGCGCCAAGCTGAGCCCCTTCGCACCCGAGCAGCCGGAGGAGATGTACCAGACCCTCGCCGCTCTCTCCAGTCAGGGTCCGGCCGCCTACGATGGTGCGCCCGGCGGCTTCGTGCACTCTGCGGCCGCGGCGGCAGCAGCCGCGGCGGCGGCCAGCTCCCCGGTCTACGTGCCCACCACTCGCGTGGGTTCCATGCTGCCCGGCCTACCGTACCACCTGCAGGGGTCGGGCAGTGGGCCAGCCAACCACGCGGGCGGCACGGGCGCGCATCCCGGCTGGCCCCAGGCCTCGGCCGACAGCCCCCCGTACGGCGGCGGAGGCGGAGCGGCTGGCGGTGGGGCCGCGGGGCCAGGCGGCGCTGGCTCGGCCGCGGCGCACGTCTCGGCGCGCTTCCCTTACTCGCCCAGCCCGCCCATGGCCAATGGCGCCGCACGGGAGCCAGGAGGCTACGCGGCCGCGGGTAGTGGGGGCGCGGGAGGCGTGAGCGGCGGCGGCAGCAGCCTGGCGGCCATGGGCGGCCGCGAGCCCCAGTACAGCTCGCTGTCGGCGGCGCGGCCGCTGAACGGGACGTACCATCACCACCATCACCACCACCATCATCATCCGAGCCCCTACTCGCCCTACGTGGGGGCGCCACTGACGCCCGCCTGGCCTGCCGGACCCTTCGAGACCCCGGTGCTGCACAGCCTGCAGAGCCGCGCCGGAGCCCCGCTCCCGGTGCCCCGGGGCCCCAGTGCAGGTAAGGGTCGCGCCTCAGGGTCAGGTTGCGGGTCCAAAGCGCTGGGGCGCACGGGGGACGTGGAGCAGCTACTCCACTCTGTTTTCAGGACTTTGAGGCACTGTTTTCAGGACTTTCTCGTCCGGGTGCACGGAGGTCGGCCTGGTCCCAGGAAGGATTTGCAGGCCTGTGGCTGGGTGACGAGAGTCTGGTAGCGCTGAGGCGATTCTCTTGTGCCAAGTTCCTTTCCACGAAAGAGACTAAATGCACATCTGTACCTTTGTGCCTTGGAGAAGCTCAGGGCCTTGATGAGTAGTGAATGGCCTCTGCTATTGGGGAAAAATGAGGCTGGGAGGTAACTACGAGCGCTTGAGCCTCATCGCAGACCCTACTTTGGGTGAGTGGAAGAGATTCCACGATGGGAGTAAGTCTGGGAGAGTGGCGGACACTTGATCCACCCCCAAACACTCATACAAAGCACTTGCAGACTCACCCAGTTTAACTCTCCAAAGGGTGTGTGTGTGTTTTCCTAGAGAAGGGTATTTAGCAAAGCACAACAGAAGAGCTTAGATGTTCCTAGGGAAGCTGGTTGGCATCTTCTCTCCCACAAGGGAGAGAGGGAAAGAAAAGATGAGAGGGCACCTGGAGTGGTCAGACTTGTGACTTTATGCTGAAGGAGAGCTGGTGGATAGGCCCTTTTGCTTGGCATCAGCTGGGCCCTGGTCTGGGACTGCTGCTCACATGGCCAGGCTGCAACTCAGGCATCCTGGAGCTGGGGCGCCTATTCTCCCTTCGAAGTTTAGCCCACCAGTTTTTCAGTTTCCAATTTGACTCATACTCTTAATTCCTGTGTCTGGGAGCCATTAGGGGGTAAACTGTGAAAATGCTATTGTCAAAAATACCTGGAAATACCTCGTTTTGAAAAGTGTTTTGTTTACTCCAGCACAGGAGTGTGTGAGCCCTGTTAGGCTGCTTTTCTCAGATGCAACATTCTGCGTCTTTGGAGCTTTCAGCTGGCTTCTCTTACTATATATTTCACCTGTTTGATAATCTTTCTAAGGAAACAACACCTTTTTTTATTGTTGGTTGTTAGAGAGGAGGTGTGGGGGAGGCCCCTTGAGTCACAGAGGTGGCAGAGTGGAGGAAGGCACATTAATCCAAACAGTCCTACCCCGGTGTCTTGTGTATCCCAGGTCTGTGCTTCTCGTGGGAGCCTCGATGCTGCCTTTAGGGACAGCAAGTCAGTCCTTCTAGGGGCCACGATTCCTTAGGATAAAATGGGACATTCCCAACCTTGTCTGCAAAAGACATCCTGGAAATGCAAGTGGTCTGAAAGTGAAGGAACAAATTTGAACAGCTCCCTGATAACCTAAGTTCTTTCTGTCTTCTTCCAAGTGCTGCAAGACTTGGTCTCAAAATTCCCTCTTTTTAATTTTGCTCTGTCACCCAGTCTGGAGTGCAGTGGTCACTGTAACCTCCACCTCCTGGGTTCAAGTGATTCTTCTGCCTCAGCCTCCCGAGTAGCTGGGATTACAGGAACGTGCCGCCACACTTACTTTTTGTATTTTTAGTAGTTTTTGCCATATTGGTCAGGCTGGTTTTGAACTCTTGACTTTAGGTGATCCACCCACCTCGGCCTCCCAAAGTGCTGGGCTTATAGGCATGAGCCACCACGCCCAGCGAAATTCCCTCTTTTTGCTTCTGCTGCAAAGCTGGCCCTGGAGAACATATTTCCCGTGTGTGGAATGGGATCGGGGACCCTGTTGAGATTTGCACTGTTGTTGGCTTGGAACTTGAGAGTCGAGGGCTCTCTTCCTTACTGCTGCATAGGGACCCATGCTTGGCTCCCAGGAGCAGAGATGGAGAGACTGGGAATCTCTAAGGAGGCAGTGGTTGGGTGTGAAGCTTCTTTTGTCAGTCGGGGAGTTCTGTAGGGAATGTGCAAGGGTGTGTGAGTTGGGTGAGGGCTAGCTGCAGCTTGAGCCAGCGCCTGCAACTCTGCCTATTTCTTGACACACCTTAGCTTGATCTCCAGGTTCCTTTCCTCCAATCTTCCAGCATTTCATATGACTGAGAGAGTCTTTAGATGTTTACAGTAACTGGTTCTGTATGCGAAATCCCTTTAGAGGCAGTATGGGGCAGTTGTGGGCAAGTTAATATGTTGCATTTTGTTTTAAATTTAGCCTATACTTTCCTTAATTTTTTCATCTTCTGGGCACACCACAGTTAGAGAAATTTTCTGTAGACCTAGAAGATTTGTTATTTTTTAAGCATTTTTAAAAAAAGTATGTTTAAAAAAATGGGAAGGGATTTGGGAACACCCAGCTTTTGCATAGAGTCTGTTAGGAAATCAGGAAGCGACTGGGACCAAGCCTGTATTGGGGTGAAGGGTGGGGAGTGAGTGACCCTAACTTTGCTTGTCCTCACAGGTACTCTGGGGCCAGCTTCCTAGCTAGGTTTCCTGTTTCTTAGATTTTTTTTTTTTTTTTTTTTTTTTTAAACCGTTTTTGGAGGCAGACACTTTAAACACCAGAGCTAAAACCCGAGTGCTGAACTTGATCAACCCGCACAATCTGGAGGCTTCTGGAAACCCACACTATACACTTCTTGCTGACTGGGTAGATGGGATGAGCTTACTCTGGGGTGATCTCAGAGTTCTCACACCCCTTTATTTCCTGGGTCCTACACCCTCCTAAGCTCCTGCAGAACTGTGTTTGAGTCCGTGTGTCTTGGTGTCACACACAGAAAGACAGGTGGTGGTGCCCTTCTGCTCTGAATCTATCACTCCCCAAGGGCACCCCAAACAGCCATGTTAGGAGAGAAATGGTGAGTTGAAAAGGGGGATCTTGGTGAGCAAGCCTCCAGCACAATCAGATATACAGACAGCATTTTTTTTTTTTTTCCTTTTTAGTCATTTAGAGGATTATAGCTGCTTGGTGGGTTTGGGAAAGAGGTTGGGAGGGAATGAGAGAGATTTTATTTAACTAAAAATAAGCAAACTTCCTAGATTGTATTTATTATTTATTCAAAGTGGACTTTTAATTAAATTTTGTCTTTGGGTTTTCAGATGACTAAATAGTTCTACCTGGGGAGTTCACGCTGTCTTCTATTGGGATTCTTATTGTTCCCAGGCAGAGGACTGGGTTTTCCAGGGAATGCCCCACTCCTCTGTCCAGAGGGGCTCTGATAGGTAACATTTTAAAGTCAACAACAAAGACAAATACCTTGTTTAACTTCAGTGTCCTTGAAGTCCTGAGTATTTTACTGATTACCATAGTCAATAGTGGCTTTTAGAGCGGAGAAGAATAAATCTTTGTGATCTGTTGTGAGTTGCGGTATCCCCATGACAACTTTGAACTGTGTAGGATGCTAGTTTCTTTAAAACTTAATAAGAAATGAGAAAGGAGACTTGTTTTGTAAATAGTATTAATGGAATTAAAGAGTTTTTATGCTAAAGTCATATTTAAATATGGTTACCCCACAGTTGATGGTAGACACAAGCAATAAACTGCAAGGGGATGAGAAAGAACAAAAAGGTTCACTAGCACACAATCTTCAGCTAAAACTCTAAAGTGTAATGTTTATTTACTTTAAAAAGTGATTCAGAAATGCTTCTTCAATAATGCAAAACTAGAACATTTAAACCTTCTATAATCTAAAGAACCTTAAATGGTGGTCTATACATTTTTTTTAAGTCTATACTTATAAGTACCTATCTCATTTTTAGAGACATTTATTCTTCCATATTTAACCTTCTTGAGAAGTAATAAATGTTACATTTACTCTTAATTAAGATTTGTTTTATTAGCAGGTTTAGGTTATTGTGAATTCTGAAAACTAACCAAAGAATAATAATAATAACATTATGTAAAATAAACACATTTTAAATAGATTGTATAACTCAAAATGATCACTGGAAAGGTCTTGGTAATTTTCTCAATGAGTAAGGTATCAACCTTTTATAAAAATTTTGTGGATAGAAGCAGTTGGACCCACTTCTAAATCAGGGGATTTTAGCATTTGATCTTCGTGGCATGAAAATAAACTCTGTGCTTAATGTTAGTGCATTTTCCCCCTGAAAAGATGAGAGTAATTTTCTCATTTCTAGTTTCTAACTAACATAGGTGCCTAAGAATAGTACTTTTAATTTCACTTGTGTATCTTTAATTGGAGAAGAGGCACATATGGACCGGTGGCAGATGTAGAAAATACTTTTTAAAATAACTTGAGATAAAAGTTAATGCGGCAGCCTTGCTCTGTCCCCGGATATTTGTGGGTTGCAGCGGGGCTCAGTGGTCAGTATTGCTGTGTGGCTTGCTCGGGTTTGGCAACGACGTACTGTAATGATGATGGATTTTAGTCTTTAAAAGCTCGGGGACAGCCTGAGAGTAGGGGTCAGGGGACTCAAGCCGACCTCCTCCCCACCGCTCATCTCGGACTCTGACGTCCTCTGCTTCCAGCACTGTCTCTTTCCCGGGGTCTCTACTGGGGCGCCCCGGGTGTGCAGAAGTATTGGACAAATGGTCAGCGGATCGATAGTGACGAAATAAAAACCCTGCTCCTGGCTTTGCGGCCAAGGAGAAAAGCGCAGCCGGGAAGGGTGCGGGCAGGGAAGCCGGGCACCGGGGCTGGGGGCCGGGTCCCCCGGGTGACGCGGGGAGGGACGGGTCCGGCGCGGCCTCACCCGCCCTCTCGCCCCGCTGTCGCCGCAGACCTGCTGGAGGACCTGTCCGAGAGCCGCGAGTGCGTGAACTGCGGCTCCATCCAGACGCCGCTGTGGCGGCGGGACGGCACCGGCCACTACCTGTGCAACGCCTGCGGGCTCTACAGCAAGATGAACGGCCTCAGCCGGCCCCTCATCAAGCCGCAGAAGCGCGTGGTGAGTGTGACCCGCCCTGCCCCTGGCTCGCGGCCGGGCCCCGGGCTCTCCTGACCCTGCCCGCCCCGCCCTGGCTCTGCCTGCCTCCGGCGTCCCCCTCCCTGGGGACAGATGCGGCCGCCCCAGTCCCACCCGAGCGGGGACCCAGCGGTACCATCCTGTCCTGGCTGTTCCAACTCCTACCCGCTGGCGCCCAAGCAGAGGTTACCCCGAAACCGGCGTCTGGGAAGCCAAGATAGCCTTTCCCCATCTTTACGCGCAGGGAATGACGTTCCTAAATGACAAAAACAAAAACAAACAAAAAAGGAAGGTGCAAAATGTTACCATGTTTCAAGCAAAAAAAGAAAAAAAAAATCTATATATCTCTAGGTGTACTTGCCAAAGCACTGTAATAATTCTGGTAAGATAGGCCAAAAAATGGTGATGGTAACCCGAGGAGAAAAACAGACCTACGGAGGCTGGACGAAGGAAGACTTTTTTCACTGGGTATGGTTTAGATTTTATCCTTGAAAAACCATGGTCACTTATACCATCCACCCCCCGAATAGAATATGCCAGAAATCCAACCACCCTCTCGCCGCCTCACAGCCACATTCTTTTGGGTGCCTTTTACTTTGTCCTTTCCACCTTCTTGGTCACTTCTACCTCTTATCCTCAGGTGTATCCCCAAATTCCATATCTTGGATTGCCCTTGAACCTGCTGAAAATTTATTTGCTCTAACTTTTGTTATTTCGAAATCAGAGAATCTTGTAGAACTTGAGAAAACGTGTGGTTTGTATGTTCTTAAGTTGAGCATTTTCACTAATTCGCACACGTTGTACTTTTTATCTATTTATTTATTTTTGAGACGGAGTTTCACTCTTGTTGTCCAGGCTGAAGTGCAATGGCGTGATCTCGGCTCACCGCAGCCTCCGCCTCCATGGTTCAAGCGATTCTCCTGCCTCAGCCTCCCGAGTAGCTGGGATTACAGGCATGCGCCACCACGCCCAGCTAATTTTTTTGTATTTTTAGTAGAGACAGGGTTTCCCCATGTAGGTCAGGCTGGTCTCGAACTCCCGACTTCAGGTGATCCGCCCGCCTTGGCCTCCCGAAGTGCTGGGATTACGGGCGTGAGCCACCGCGCCCGGCCACCATGTTTTAAAGTAAGGGAATCCTGATTTCAGGGATTAATCTTATATTGTCATTGTTATGTGTGCTTCTTAGCCGGAGAGAGTATTTACCACTGTAAAGGTTAGAGAAAATAAAGGAAAGCTTTCACCAGCCCCATTGTAAGGCTAACATTTGTTTAGCGAAGTACTCATAATCTAATAACCCTTTAAAGCTAAATATGTTACAGTTAGATGCCAGACGTCTTAAGTATCCCAGTAATTTATTTGTTATACTCTAATTAGCAGGAACAAATGCTACACATGTTGTTTGTGTTAAATAGATTAGAGTGAAATTGCATCACAATGTAAGTCTGACGCCTTAAAGAGAAGCAATTAGTTTTATGGTTGGTTTTGTTTTAATGCATTTAAAATAAAGTGGCTGAGGTTAATTTAATGAATGTATATGGCTTACACTCGTTACAACCTCCCACAGCTTAAAATTTTCTTTAAAGAAATTTTAACTGCAGTGTGTGACTCTCTGTGGGTTTCATTTTTTCTTAAATGCATCATACTAAAGAAGAAAAAGTAGTAAGTGGAAAATATCCCACAGAAGTTCCTTGTTTTCATATAATAGACAACACATGAACAATGAAACTGATTTATTTTTCTGGAAAGGCACATTGAGCTGAGTACTAACTGAACTCTCAAAGGTAACATTTTCTAGAGATTGAGCAAAAATGTGGTGGAAGAATAGCCATTTAGGTTCCAGTTGCATTATAAATTTGATCTAGTAACATATTTAGATAGTGCCATTTGTTTTGTGCATGTACCAGTAAAAATAACTTAGAAGAAAAAAAAAAAAGAACAGTTTTTAGCATTTCTGAATCAATTAATTTTCTTTGTGCTTAGCAGGTGTCTTGGCTATAACCAAGGTCAGCAAATATGCTTTGTAAATGGGTTATAAATGATACCAATTGAAGGGTGTGTCACTATCAATGAGGTCTCCTTGTGGGCTTCTTATTTATGGTTTTGATGGATCTGGCTTAGTTCTCAGAAACAGAATGTTGAACTCAAGTTTGTTTAGCCAGCAGTATAGAACCAATCACTGTGAATCTGAACTTGCAATACATTGCAAAATAAGAGATTTATGGTGTAACTTGAATTCCTTGTCAGTGAGGAATATGACTAAGATCACTTGTTACAAGGAACTTTTATAACCCATTCACCTGCATTTCACATGTTTATGAGGACTGGCTTCACTTATGATCTGCAGTTGACAGTCATAAAGTCCTTTGTTATAATGGCAAATTCTGATAACAAGTTTGCTTCACATTGACTCCAAATTCCACTGGAAACTGTCATAAATGACTGGTTTATAAAGTGAACCTTCCTGTCCCTCGTTTACTGATTTCACATTTATGAAGAGAAAGGAATCCTTTCCTAAAAATTTATTTTCTTTTAATCACAAAGAAAAAAGAAAAGCCTGGATGTGTAAAGTTTTGTTAATATGTTGTTGTGATTTTAGCAAAGCAGTTTCCCAGGTAGCTCTCCTGTGAGCCAAGCATACTCATTTCAACTAAAGGCAAATTGATTCTTAGCGCTGACTTCTTTGAAATGTTGTAGTACTAAAACGTTTGCCAGCGTCTCTTTGTGTTTATAACTTATCTGTAAAGAGTGATGCTAAGTAATGCAACAGGATGTGAATCATAAGTGCAAATTTTAATTTCATCTTTTAAATTTGCCAGCAAAAGTTTTGGAAGTCTCTGTCCTGTAATCTGTGAATATTCGATACAGATTCAATTTACATTTCTCCATTCTTTACAATTGATTTTTCTTAACTTCGCAAATTTTGTAATTTTCAACTTGGTTTGGTCCCGAATCTTTCTCTAATTTATTTTTTTTTAATAGGGAAAGCTTCACGAATTTGGGTGTCATTCTTGTGCTGGGGCCATGCTAATCTTCTCTGTATCCTTCCAATTTTACTATGGAAGCAAGCATCCAATTTTTTTTTTTTTTTTTTTTTTTTTTAACTGAAGCTGTGTCACAATTTTTATAGTAATTTACAGCATTTAAAAGGAAATTTAAGCTTGGCAACTTAAAAACAAGTTTCATATTTTGCCATTCTGGGTAGGAAATTATATTAGCTTAAAGTCCCATCCTTTATAATTAACATGTAGGAATCTAGAGATAATAAATTCCCTTTAAGGATGTTGTGGGCATAAAGAAAACATGGAAATGGGAGTGACAGTGGCAGACAGGTGGCCTTTTACCTTTTCTGGTAATACCAATTAACCCTTTGTATGAACACAAGTTGAGAATGATACTGATAGGGCAAATATATTGGTATCACTGCATCTAAGACAATGGCAGCATTAAGGTGATGCCATAAAATTGGCTTGTATCTTTTGTAAAATAAATAAAACAAAAATACGGGCAGCAGGCAATCATGATGGTAATTACGGAATGTGCTCAAATGTATTTCTTTTTTTTTACAAAACATTTACCCCTCTTCTGAAATCCATTTCCATTAATGTACTTTTAAAGTTTCCATTAATCTACTTTCAAAGGCCCTTTCAAAGTTTCTGGTTTACTCCTTTACCTATATCTGAGAAACAGACCTGATGATCTCCAGTTTTCAGGGGAAGTGGAGACTGCCCAGAGCCATTTAGCACATTGGCAAGTGGCTTGTGATTGCATTTCATGACTTAAATCTCAGACCTGTGATAGTGCACGGCCAACTGCTGTCCACGGTAGGGGGTGTGCTGGGGGGGAGGTGGGGCACTCTCATGTTGATGTCTACCTGTGTTGTTACTTCCGGTGTGTTTTGAATATAACTCTTATTTGGCCAACTTTTAGAAAATCTTTTAATTCCCCTAAAAAAGATACCAGTAGTATCTGGGAAACTCTAAATTGGAGAAGAAACCGTGGGTGAAACTCTCCTTGTTAGGACGCTAGTAAAAGCTTTGCATGAAGTTGTTGGCCAACTATATGACTGCTCCCTGGTATTCTTGAATCCATAGAGACAGGGTAGCTGGAGGAGTAAATCAAATCTATAGGGTCTAGCACACTATGCAGACCTCAGATTTCTTGGTCCAGAAAAGTCAGTCTAAGTACACTGCAATTTTTTTTCTTAAGGACCATTTCATTTATAATAAAACAGATACATGCTTATTGATGACAGGGACAAAATACCTTTATGTATGTATGTAGCATATATATATATGTGTGTATATATATGTCACTTATGTTTTTCCACTTACGTTCTTGTACTGTTTCTAGCCTTCATCACGGCGGCTTGGATTGTCATGTGCCAACTGTCACACCACAACTACCACCTTATGGCGCAGAAATGCCGAGGGTGAACCCGTGTGCAATGCTTGTGGACTCTACATGAAACTCCATGGGGTATGCCATGCATTCTGCTCACTTATATTTAGTGTCTGGTTTGTATGTGATTTCAGTTACAAAAAATCAGCAAATGAAAGATACTCAAGTGAAAAATTTGAATGCATATGATTTATTACTGAATGTGTTTAATATATTCAGTGTACATACTGAATATATTTATTGAATCGAAGGTGATTTTAATTATAATATGAAATATTATCTTATGCACAAGTAGGAGACAAAAAATGCCACCAATTGAACTATTGCAAACGTTCATTTAAGACACATTCGAGTTTTCAAAATGCAAAAATGTGAAAAATGCGTATTTTAGAATGGATAATATGGTAGTAACCATTTTTAAAACTGCACAATTAAGGAAATCAATCAAATGCACAATCACTGGTCTGTATCTCTTAAAAATTTTGAATGTAATCAGACATTTATGCAAAGGAATAATGCATTTAATAGTTACAGTTTGAAATATTTCATAGTTCATTTTAAAGGATTGCACAAAGCATTATAAACACCTCAATCTTAAAAAATAGAAAAGTAACCTTGCATCTGTAGGAGGAAGGAAATACATGATCTCTTTGAAATAATTCTTATTCATTGAATAGCTACTCATTTCAAACAATAAACATTAAGTTGAAGGAATTAAATTCTCCTTGACAAATCATCTCATTCTTTCTGCAGGAATCTCTGCATTTGATGAGGAAAGTGTAGTCTTTGTGCACTTGGGATCTCTTGAGTGTGTATAAAAATTGGATTGAAATTTATGCTAAGTTCTTTTTTTTTCTTGTTTCTTTTTCTTGTTCTGAGATGGAGTCTAACTCCTGTTGCCCAGGCTGGAGTGCAGTGATGCTATCTCGGCTTACTGCAACCTCCACCTTCTGGGTTCAAGTGATTCTCCTGCCTCAGCCTCCCAAGTAGCTGGGATTACAGGTGCCTGCCACCATGCCTGGCTAATTTTTGTATATTTAGTAGAGACAGGGTTTCGCCATGTTGGCCAGGCTAGTTTTGAACTCCTGACCTCAGGTGATCCGCTTGCTTCAGCCTCTGAAAGTGCTGGGATTACAGGCATGAGCCACTGCGCCCGGCTGCCAAATTCTTTTAAATGAGGGCTTTTAGTACCAATGTTGGATCTTTGATTTTTCTTCAATATATTATTAAATTTATGGCCTATGTGAAACTTTTTTAGGTGCCCAGACCACTTGCTATGAAGAAAGAGGGAATTCAAACCAGGAAACGAAAACCTAAGAACATAAATAAATCAAAGACTTGCTCTGGTAAATATACTAAAATGACATTTGACTGTAAAGTATTTGCCAACCTTAACAGCAGAGCATATGTGTATTTATAAGGTTAATTTTGACTGTTGCAGGTAATAGCAATAATTCCATTCCCATGACTCCAACTTCCACCTCTTCTAACTCAGATGATTGCAGCAAAAATACTTCCCCCACAACACAACCTACAGCCTCAGGGGTAAGTGTTAAAACAGCAGAGACTCCTAAATGACTGGGTTGCTCTCTAGTAAATTATCTCAAATTTTATCTTATCTGGTAGTACAATAATCTAAAGCAACAGTTCAGTTTAGTTAGTTGATACCTAAGAATAGTTTTCAGAGGAAATTACATTTAAATGTCAACAAAATGACAAACTTAAGTACTTTACAAACCTCTTAATTAAGATCTGTATCATTTTCTTTATGGCTAAATTAACCTAAGTAAAAGCAAGAAGTTTTGGTTTAAAGAGTTTTAAATTGTTTTATTTCCAGGTTTTTATCAGAGTTGCTATATATATTATATGTATATATTTATGTATTTCTAATGTAGATCAGAAGAACTATGAGGTCAGTGGTGCCATCGATCACAGTGCCTGTAACATTTAAGTAGCTTTTGTTTATTGTATCGATTCCAGCCTTTTTTTATCATCCACCCAAAGCAAAGCTCATCATAAAGCGTTATGTGCTGCTGTATTCACTGATTTCCTTTGCCCAATTGTGTTCTTGCTGGGAGAGCTTGCCTTCCTCTAATGCACCTTAATTGTACCGGGGTTTATTTCAGCTACGACAAAACCTAGGAGTGATTTGTGCCACTGCGGACAGGAGATGCCTGGGTCTCTATGAGGATCACAGACTTAGCTTTTTGTAAAGCTGTGACCAAAACTCAGTTTGCCTCAAGTAAAGAGCATTTTCCCACCCTAATGTTTCCCAAATTACCTGGAATGCACTTTGAAAAAATACTGGGCCTTCCCTCAGACCTCAGTGAGCTCCAAGGCAGGGCCTCCGGTAAGCAGGACTCTAAAATGTACCCTTATGACCCTTGGGACTATACAGAGACTAGATTAGGACTAAACACCAGCATTTAAATGCCTATTTACTTAGTAATTGTTTTCTACATTTAGTTTTATCCTGAAATTATTTGGGGTACTTTAAAATACTAGAGATTCCTGGGCCCCACCCTGGATTTTCCAAGTCAGAGTCTCTGGGTGTGGGGCTTGGATATCTGTTTTTGAACAAGTGCCCCAGGTGAAATTGGAACTACTGCCCCGGAGGTATTTGGGAACCACAGCCCTGGTTTCTTTCCACCAGTATTTTTACTGGCTTTAACAAACAAAAATTAAATATTTAGAACAGAATGTTTAAACCGTGCTTAAAATTATATTTGATATTTTTCTTTGTCCTGCGACCCAAATTCTTTTGAGCTTTTTCTGTAATGAAACAAAACATCTTTTCAGAGTTTCACAAGGGAAGAAACCTTTTAGTTGTTTTTTGTTGCAGACTTATGGTAAAGCATGTTTTTAGGCTTTATAAAGGTGGACTCCCTGCCACGGCGTTGTGTTTTACAGGCAGGTTAGATGTAACTGAGGATTGAAAGTGGTAAATAGAACATGTTTCTTGAGAAATGAAAAGATTATTTAAAAACTTTTTTTTTCTTTTTTTTGAGGCTGAGTCTTGCTGTCACCCAGGCTGGAGTGTGCAGTGGTGCAGTCTCAGCTCACTGCAACCTCCACCTCCTGGATTCAAGCAATCCTCCCACCTCAGCCTCCCGAGAAGTTACGATTATAGGCGTACACTACCTCACCCAGCTAATTTTTTTTTTGAGACGGAGTCTCCGCTCTGTCGCCCAGGCTGGAGTACAGTGGCCGGATCTCAGCTCACTGCAAGCTCCGCCTCCCGGGTTCACGCCATTCTCCTGCCTCAGCCTCCCGAGTAGCTGGGACTACAGGCACCCGCCACCTCGCCCAGCTAATCTTTTTGTATTTTTAGTAGAAACGGAGTTTCACCGTGTTAGCCGAGATGGTCTCGATCTCCTGACCTCGTGATCTACGCGCCTCGGCCTCAAAGTGCTGGGATTACAGGCGTGAGCCACCGCGCCCGGCCAATTTTTTTTTTTTTTTTTTTTTTTTTGTATTGTTAGTAGAGATGGGATGTTGGCCAGGGTAGTCTCGAACTCCTGACCTCAAGTGATCTACCTACCTAGGTGTCCCAAAGTGCTAGGATTACAGGCGTGAGCCACCATGCCTGGCCTAAAAATATCCTTTATTATGCCCTAGTCCTCAGGAGCAATTGTGTAGCTAGAGGCAAAACAATTTGGTTTTCTAAAGCAGGGAGGGAGCTGCCTCTCTCCTAACTGAAATGAGGACTGCTGCCAGCTCCAAGTCACTTTTGTTGGTGGTACAGTCCAGCTTAAATGTGGCAAAAAGACTAATTTGAATGATAAATTGCACTGAAGTCGATATATACCCAAAGTGGGCTTGGGGACTTGGAACCATTGTGGGTGGAGTCTTGTGATTTTGTGATGTAAAATTTCCAAATTGGCTATTAGCAAGTCCTATCAGTTGCCCTCCAGGGAAAGGAGTGAAAAGGCAGTGGAAAGGGCCAAGGTCTGGCTAGAAGAAGGGCCTTGGGAGTTCTATCTGTGGTCCTAGGCTTACTGTCCAAGGATCTCTTGCCAGGGGCAGAGCAAATGGAGGTGGCTTGCTGGTCAGTGCTCTTCAGAGGAAAGATCAGTTCCCCACCAGGGAGGAGGCAAAGCAACAAGGATGTTAACGATGGAGTTTGAGTGTACTAGTTTCATACCAGGTCTTCAGCTGCAAGCTTCCATCCCTTCCGTAGCCTAGGCAGCCACCGTGGGGACTGAGAAGCTGGGAGTGGCTGGTGTGAGCTGCAGCCAGGGGGCATCTCTCCAGCCTCTGGGCTGGGCTGCAGAAACGCTGTCTGATTGCAATTACCTGGGCAGGGGGTAGGGTTGCCGGCCTGCCTACAGACCTCCCCAGTTCCCCAGGGACTGACTCCTGGCCTTGTTCCGAGCACACGGCTGGTGCCTGGGCTTGCAGGGTTTTATTTCATGGATGTCTCCAAAAGCCTCTACCTGCTGTGGCCATTGTGGGGAAACAGCTACTCGTCTGCTGGCTGCCTTTGGAAGCTGTCCCCCTGTAAGAATACCTGTAGTAGGCTTGAGTGGTTTCCCCAGGTTGTTTTCATGGCGTGCCCGCATATGACCGTGGATCCCTTAGCACTTTTTGATGTCCTCTCTGGGTGGGCTGAGCCTTCATGTGTATGGCATGGCCCATGTGGCAGCCGAGTAGCTATGAAGAGTCTGCTGGAGGAGCCATCTGTGAACAGCTGGTAGAAGCATTTTTAAAAGGTGGCTGTGTTGACAAAGGTGTGTCATTTTCCCATTTTGGTCACAGTGCGTGATGTTAGAAGGCAGCTGGCTTTGTGACTGATTGCCTGTAGGATTTTGTGAAATGCTGTGTGTGAAGAAAATATCAGATCCACATAGCAAGGTTGTATCTGGTGTTTGGAAAGTATATGTATTACATACACAGCACTGAGGCTGGCTTGGAGTTTAAGCCTCCTAAGGTAATGCGTCCACCCCACGGATCTCCAGCGCTCCCTGTGACTGACTGGTAGAAATTAGTAGTGCAGGGTGACCCTAGTTTGATGGGGCCACGGAGCTACAAAGCAAAGGGCGATCTCAGGCACACTCCCAGCAGAAGACGGAACTGGGGGCCACATATCCCTCCATTTAGAGGTATAAGTAGCAGTATCACTGCCTTTCTTTAATGACTGTGAGTTATAGCAAGGAAGTAAAAAACTGTTCTAGAGGCCCATATGAAACATGCTATTTACTTTAATCCCCCCTTGAAAAATCAGTTGTAGATCACTGGTAGGCATTCCCAGCAGGCTTATTTTAACTCCTGGGACATGACAGGAACAGGGTTCTGACCTGCCTTTCATGTGGCCATTTAAGTGATGGCACCAGGGCCTTAGCATGGCACCAGCGTCCTGAGCTCTCTTGGCCAGCGTGAAAGGAGCCACAGGAGCTGAGTATCGTGGAAGGGGTCTATCGTGGTTGTCTGCTTCTGGGAGAGGGGGCTCCAGGGCTCCCCTCCCCTAGCAGGAATGAAGGTGTGGGCATAATTCCTAGGGCACGGCATAATGCCATGAAAATGTTTGTGCTGCTCTGAAACCTCATGTCTTAGCTTTATATACTTGTTAATCTGTGCTTTCATGAGACCTGTGTCTGCGCAGAAAGGAGACATTCCTTCAGATAAGAGTCAGTAAGTCAATGCCCTCGCCACCGGGTGACTCAGTTTCTCTTGGTTATATAGGCTGTGCGTGTGCCGCAGGCACAGGGAGGGCCGTGTGTTTCTGTCTGAGATCAGGAGGCCTCATGGCCATGCAGCCCTGCTTAAAATATTGCCTATTTTTTTTCTTTTGAAATTATTTTTGTTTATTAAAAATGTATGTTAATTTGTGATAGATGGTTTCTTTCTGTGGCAAAAATAGTCTTTCTTTCTGGCTAAGAATTTTCTTATCCATGCAGATTTACCAAAAAATGTATATTTAGTTGATCTAAATAGATAATCAGATTTTCTTTGGGCTGGGCGCGGTGGCTCACCCCTTTAATCCCAGCACTTTGGGAGGCCGAGGCGGGTTAATCACCTGAGGTCAGGAGTTTGAGATCAACCTGACCAACATGGAGAAACCCCATCACTACTAAAAATACAAAATTAGCCAGGCACAGTGGCGCATGCCTGTAATCCCAGCTACTCTGGAGGCTGAAGCAAGAGAATCTCTTAAACCTGGGAGTTGCAGGTTGCAGTGACCTGAGATTGCATCGTCACACCCCAGCCTGGGCAACAAGAGCAAAACTCTGTCTCGGGGGAAAAAAAAAAAAAAAAAATTTTCTTTGGCTTTTATTCTCTATGGATTGTAAGAATATTAAAATCTTTTTTTCCCTTAAATTTCATTTATTGACTGAATTGTATTTTATAGTTTTTTTTTTTTTTTTTGGTTGTTATTTAGGAGAGAAACATGGTAATGTTCTATTTCTGCAATAAGATTTAATAAGTAGTCCACAAATGGCCCTCCTCCTCCTATTTCTCTTATAACTCAAAATTTGTAAAACTGGAGGATACTTTATAGCTCAATCCCCAAATTTTATAGATAAAAAGTTGTCTTCTTAATTTCTTTTGTAATAGGGATTAATTTGGAGATGAAATTAGCAATAATATCTGAAAATGGCGGCTACAGAAAAATTAGCAATAAGACAATGTCTGAGAATGAGAAGTCACTGAACATATTATGCCTGCCTAAAAATAGTTTCTATAAATAATTGTTTTAAAAAATTAGGCCAGGTGCAGTGGTTCATGCCTGGAATCCCAGTTCTTTGGGAGGCTGAGGCTGGAGGATCACTTGAGTCCAGGAGTTAGATCAACCTGCGCAACATAGCAAGACTCCTGTCTCTTTCTATTTCTAAAATAAAAAGAAAAAAAAATGTAAACCCTATTTAAGTTAATATTAAAACTACCCATATAATATTGAAATCATCATTAAACATAAAGTATTGAAGGTAAATGGAGAGAGAAATATATCTGACCAGCCCTTGCTTTACTGGTCCTTGTTCCATTTGAGTAAAACAAAGTGCCACATCTGGAATTGTTTAAAACATGCAGGTGGTAGGGGTGGGTGGAGAGAGACAGGTATAGACATAGATCTTACTACTGGTCAGATTTGGACGTGCTTTAAAGGAGTGATAGCTAGAGTTGGAGATGGCTTCACAGAGTAGAGGAAATTACAATTAGTTAGGATTTTTACAAGGAAAAAATTGGGACAGAGGTATCCAGGAAAGAAGAAGGCATGGGAATCTTTGGAGCTGAAGGGAAATAGTTAGTTCATTGTGCCTGGAGTGTAGGGTGTAAGAAGCCAAAGGCAGGAAGTGAGGCTGATAGAACGGGTGGAAAGTAGATAGTTGAAAATATTTCAAATCAACGTCAGGGCCCAAATGATGTGATGGACTTTATTTAAATCCTGCTTTGGTGACAAATGTGTCTTCTGTCTGTACACTTGAGTCCAACAATTAGGACCTTCTTACTGGAGGGTTCTGTATTTTGATAATTGATGTAAACAAACGTAGCATGCGCCTGCTTGTCAAGTTTACAAGCAGAGTTTCCTCCTCACAATTAGGGAGGAAAAACATCTCCGACCAGCTGGTTCTATGCGCTGACCTTCTTTAGGCCGGCACTGGATTTCTCTGCCTTCAGGGATTCTGGGGGCCGGGTGGTTGGAGTGGCTGCCTGGTTACCTCTTCTAATGGAAACATATTAGACATGGCGTGTTAGGGATGGGAAATGTGTGTCTTCACCTTTGTGGGGCATTGCTGGTGATACACAACTTCCACAAAGAGAGGTGGACAATAACCTGAGAGATAGAGACTCAGGTTCCTCGCTGGCTGCATCTGGGCCTGTTTGGGTGTACCTTAACCACTCTTTTGTTCTGTTTCTTGCTAGTAAATAGGTGTCATCGTTCCTGTCCCCTGTGTGCTTCTGGGACTCTGCGTGCTTAGCTAGACCTATTTCCCTACTGTAGTCACCCCTGAGCTGTGTGGTCGTTTGAAGGAGTTAAGCACCCATAAGTGCTTGTGGCCAACAGCAGTGATCTAGGGACTGACTCAAGTTAAGATTATATGATGTGCTTTATAAGGCCTCTGAAGAAAGCTTAGGCAGGTAAATATTTTAAATTGTTTTTATGGATTTTATTTCATATATAATATTTGCATCCCGTGGTGAAAATAGAAAAACACCTTAGTAGGTCCTGTAGCTTACTATGCATTTTCCAGTAGAGGGGGAGTCTTTATTAGCAGATTTACACTCTGCTGTCTTTTTCTCCAAGTGATGGAATTATTTTTGATTTACTGTGCACTATGGTTGGTCACAAAATTATAGTTCCTGTGAAAGAGCTGAAAGGAACGTTTGTGAAGGACTTGTGTTGTGCTTATACTGTTAAGTTGCTCCGAGGAACCTATGAAGGCGAACTCTAATGCAAGAGACTGCTGGGGCTGGAGCAGAAAATTACTGCTTCATTTTTAACTTGAATATGCCACAGAGCTTCTAGAGGACTCGAGAGCCAAACAGTGGTGGATTGGTCTTCGATTTTATCATAGTGCTCTTGCTCTGGGGAAGTTTTTCCTTTTCCTATACTCTCTCACTTATAAGATAGTGAACACAGGGAGGCAGGAAATTAGTTTCTGTCAGGTACCTTTTATGTGCCAGGTGCTTTAGCTACATTTTATTTTTTACTCCTCCTTCTAAGTGAGATGCAGAAGGTAAAGAACAGTTCCCAGGTCCGGTGTCAAATTGAGAAGCAATTGGCCGCAGGTCTGGCTGATGCGGTCAATGTTGTTGCCACTACAGCGTGTTAGATTAATATGTGATATCAGTTCATTTCTTTGAAATCTTTAGAGAGAAGAAAGAATGTTTTCTTAAAGAAATTTGACTAACTTTGATTAATAATTTCAGCATCAGATATCCTCCCACTGAAACAGGTGGGAAAACAGTATGAGAGAAGTTTTTTGCTCTTGACCAAGAATGTATTTAAGGCACTTAATGCAAATTTTCTTATCAGTGTTATACTTAGAAAACAAATGTGTAGTGGTAGTAAGAATATGGCAGTTGGGTAACATTAAGTTAAAAAAAAAAGTAGTAAAAATTAACTTTTGTTGACATAGCTAATGTGGTTATAACAAGGTTCTTTTAAGAGAAACACAGATTGCAGTACTGAAATCCTTCTAATGCTACGATTTAAATCCATACACAAGCAAATGCTAAGTTTTGGAACTTTTCAGAATGTTCAAATTATCTTTAATGAATGTTTATGAAGAAATCACTGTAAAAGCATTTCTTAATAGGCAAGTGCCTATTATTTTTTTTTTTCAGAGTCTATCGTCCAAAACACTCGTTTCTAAATGAGTAGCAAAGGGGTTAAAAAATCATTAATCTCCCAAAGGGTCTGTGAGAGAGTTGTGTGGTTAGATATTATTATTGCCTCATTTATAAACCAAGATCCGGAGTGACTCCTTAAGGTCACAAAACAAGCCAGTGTTGAAGCCGGGACTGGAACCGACGTCTCCTGCCTCCCAGTCCAGAGCTGTTACCACTCCCAGGGAGTTGACCAATCATCACAGTTATTAATATCCCACTTGCCACATGCTACAAGCCATGAACATAAATATTTCGTTGGCGTTTTATCTTCATGCTCCCTATGTGCCAGGCTCCTTTTCTTTCTACGTTCACAGCCCCTTCTAATAACTCAGTTCTTGTCTGACCACATTGGCCTTCGCATGAAAGTCACACGTCACCCCAGCAGGGAATGTTCAAGCATGTGGATTTGCATACTTTCATTCTGATCTCAAGGCTTTTTCTAGACTTCCTTTTTTTTTTTTTTTTTGAATCCTCTGTGTGTGTGTGTGTATGTGTGTGTGTGTGTGTGTATGAGAGGGAGGATGGTAAGAAGTAGTTGAAAAATGCACTGTGTGCTACATCAATTCCAATGGCTTTGTATGTACATTAGAAAACAGTAAAGCTTTAAATAGTTTGTAACATATGTCCACATAATTTATCACAGAATTGTGGTTTATTTAATAAGTGACTCATTATCACTATCTGATAGCCAGAATACTGGATAAAGAATAAGTATGGGCAGAAGTTATTCACCATTTCTTATAGCCTCATCCCAGAACACAGCTTTTCTTTCAAATTACAGATTCTTTGCAATTTTCTTTCCCCCCCTCCCCACCACCCCTATAAGAATATACAAAGTTGTCAGAAAACATGAAATAATGTTACGGGAAAACATGGCCAAATTTAAGAAATCTGGCTTAGATTGCTCTGAAAGGTTATTGCTAAATGAATCTTCGAAGAAAACGAATTCCTTTACTGGAACAAAAGTAATTTATTATGCATTTCGTGGGTGTTTGCCAGAAGAGTCACTAGCAGTATGAAGATCCAGTGGATATGAATTAAGTACAATCTGTTAGTTCTGTTCGTCTTTAGACCTACCTGTTAATTTTCTCTGAAATTTTAATAATTTAAAAAAGCATCTCCAAAGACAGGTGTTGGCAGTATGACAATTCACCAGTCAGCTACCCATCACATCAGGCTTTTTAAAAGCCTCGGTACTCGGAATTTGTGAGACTGAGCACAAAGACATTATTAACCTCATATTTTAAGAATGATTTGAACAAGTACATAACAAGGCATTGATTTTAATGTCCTGTTGGGGTCTTATGAGTAAACAGTTCCAAGTCAACATCTGACGATGCTTAAATCATGATCCGACTTGATGGTGTGCTGCCTGTTTTGGTTGTTGGCCTGGCACGGTTTTCACCAGAGCTGGGCCACATGCTGCAGAACCATATTTTAATTTTATTAAACACAAGTATTTTACATTTAAAGCTGTCATTAAATTTAGTTGCTTGATTCGTGGTGAAGCCTGAATATGGTCAAAAGTTTATTCTGGGGGTTCACGGATTAGCAGCTGGGAGGAAACGGATTCCAGCAGCCAGGCGCTAGTTCCAGCTCTGTCTGTGTGAGTATAGCGAGCTGCCAAGGTTCTGTAAATCCTCTGTTTTCCTCCTTCTACTAAAGGGGAAAAGTAATTCCTACCATCTGGTCCTTAGGAGTATTGTGTAGAGTAAGTGGGAGATGCCTGGAGACCTCTTTGAAGTTTAAGAAGAATAGCACTACTTAAATACGGGTCTTGGAAGTTAATAGTGATCAGCTTTATTTGCATGGCATTTTTTTTTTTTTTTTCATCCCAAGATATTAGAATAAGATCCTCACTTTCTTAATGGGGAAATTTAGAGGTGTAGAGTTATGGTGTTAAGAAAGTAAACACATTTTAGAGATTTGTATTTCTCTGAGAGCAAATTTTTTATTCCTTCTGATACTTAGTACTTTCCTAATGCTTTCTGTGGTTTAAGTGCATTGTAAATGCTTCTTGGTAGGTTTTCTGTAATTAAGATGGAGAGATTAAGATGCTCATCCATCTCCTGAAAAGTGAGTTTTGTTATAAAAATTAAGATCATAATTCACCAGGTTTTAAATCTTGCCTCAGGATTCTGTCCCACTTAATTTGAAGATTAGTAGTGTGATTCATTCTGATTCATTTAGAAGATAAGCTTTTTCTTTAGGGTGCTCATTGACTTCAAGTTGTGGGACAAACCCTCTCCCTTGCAATTTCTATTTGTACATCAGTGTTTTGGTGATAATCCCAGAGTACTTACAAAGTTTCACTGGTGCCTTTCTTCACCACAACATGCTTGCTGTTGAGTGTGCACAGATACATAAAACAATTTGCTCTTTTGTCCAGAATAAATTATGTGCGTAGAATTGCTTTCCTCTTCTTGAAAAGGGCAGTATCCCTTGGTGTGGCTATATCCTTGCCTACTCAGGCCTAGAAGGGGCTAGAGGGTTAGGGGTTGGGTCAGAGTCGGGGAGCAGCTGGTGAAATTTCCAGTAAGGAATTTGTTTGTTGAATTAAAAAAAAAATACAAAACTGTTCTGCTGAATAGTTAGGTCATCAGCTGAGGTGACGGTGACTCTCCCTCTAGAGAGAAGTTGTCTGTGTTTTTTTGTTTTATTAAGTTGTTAAGAATTCGAGAGTTTCATTGTGATTGGTTTTCACATGTCCTGGTGGACACAGAATCTGTGTGTTCATGCGTCTTTCATGTGTCACCTTCTAAACTATTATGAGTCACTTTGTGTCTGGTCCTTTGTTACATCCAGACAAACTGAAATGATCGTAGTTTATATAGTGGAAGTTACGATTTGCAGGAAAGCATTTCCCCTTTGTTGGAATTTATACAAAGTTTTTAATTCCTCTTTTGAGGAAGGCAGCTATAAAGCACCACAGGAGTCTAACCTAGAGGTTACAAAAGCAGAGAAGAGCTTTGGCAGTGAGGGACGGCTGGCTTCCCCTCACACAAGAATAAGCCGAAAGCACAATCTCACTGAGATGTGTAGGAAGGACGGATCAGAGGCTGGGGGAGCCGACAGTCTGCCTTGCAGTGAAGGAGGCAGTGTGATCACCATCAAAGTCGTCTGCTCTGGGAAGGATCACACGGTCGTCCTTCAGCCTGCCTGGGGCGCCGTGTTTTCTTTCTTCAGACCGAGACTGCAAGAAGAGAGATTCCAGCAAGGAAGATAGAGCATGCCCGATACACTCCTCTCTGGTTTTCTTCCTCAAAGGAAATTTATGCATGTAATCCACAAGCCAAAGAACCCATGTTTTTCTCTGGAAAAGGCTACGCCCTTTTAGGGTTTCCTTTTCTGGGCTGTGTTGCCTTCCTATCAGAAGCTGTCTCTCGCCCTCCCCATTATGGGATGTGCGAAATGAAGGACAGCAAAGAGAGACACTGCTGGGCATTTGTCTCCATGAGTTGATCCAATCAGAAATCTTTGACTTTTCAGATATGTGTCCAAAATTGAGTGAAGGCTCCTCACAGGAAAAAAAAAAAAAAAAAAAAAAAAAAAAAATTCCAGGTGATCTAAAGATGAAATGTGGCTGCTTCTCAGGCTAGCAGATATTTTCCATGTCCCAATCTGTAGCAGCCCAAACTCTCCCTGAAGTCATTTATTCCTTTTGGAGAGAGTTTTCCAGCCCAGCTGCTCTGCCTGTCTCCCACCTAACCCGGCCAGCTTTCAGTGGTAAGCCTAGGCTGGGTCTGGCCCTGATAACACATTCTTTCAACAGGAAGTACCTCCATTTTCAGTTGTCTGTGGGAGGGTGGAGGGCAGATAAGCCTTGAATGGAAACACAGAGCCGATTTCTGCTCCACCCTCCTTGCACTTTGATCAGGGAGAGAGCAGGGACCTCCGCCTGGCCTGTGCTGCCTGCTGAAAGGAGGGAGGATGGTTGAGCTGTGGGCATTCCGGAGCTCTCCCTCCCTTTTGTTCAGGAACGTTTGTTTAGGTTGGTCTAGGTTAGTGAAGTGCCTGCTTTTGCTGGGTTGCGATGTCTGCAGTCTGAACTAAAGTCCTTTGAAGGGTTGAATTATTTGTGGGAAAATATATTAACCAATTGAAATTTATATGTGTGTTTGTGTGTGTGTGTATTAGGTCCAGGATCATATTACATTTTTCTCTGATTTCCACCCGCGCCCCCCCAACCGGCCCACATACACACACATTGTACTGATTCTCAGTAGGCAGCTCTTGACTATCATTAGTGAGGGAAAGGGACTTGAAAGATGAACAATAACGGACAAGCCACGCTTCTTAAGAGTCGAGGCGGGTGGATCACAAGGTCAGGAGATCGAGACCATGGTGAAACCCCGTCTCTACTAAAAAATAGAAAAAAATTAGCCGGGCGCAGTGGCGGGCGCCTGTAGTCCCAGCTACTCGGGAGGCTGAGGTAGGAGAATGGCGTGAACCCGGGAGGCGGAGCTTGCAGTGAGCCGAGATTGCGCCACTGCACTCCAGCCTGGGCGACAGAGCGAGACTCCGTCTCAAAAAAATAAAAATTAAAAAAAAAAAAAAAAAAAAAGAGTCGTTGTGCCAACTCTGAATGCGTTCTGCTTTTAGAATATTGGTTTTGAGGCCAGGCACGGTGGCTTTATGCCTGTAATCCCAGTACTTTGGGAGGCCGAGGCAGGCGGATCACTTGAGGTCAGGAGTTTGAGACCAGCCTGGCCAACATGGTGAAACCCCAAGTCTACTAAAAATACAAAAATCAGCCTGGTGTAGTGGTGGGCGCTTGTAATCCCAGCTGCTCTGGAGACTGAGGCAGGAGGATCACTTGAACTCGGGAGGCGGAGGTTGTAGTGAGCCGAGATCCCACCACTGCACTCCAGCCTGGGTGAGAGTGAGAGAATATTGGTTTTGAGAGCTGAAGTTACACTGATGCATGGAGTCAACGTGTTGGGTGTTTTAACTTGTATGGAACTGTGTGTTTCACATGTGTGCGGTTGGCCAGGCCCTGTCCTATGCCACATGGCAGGGAGATGATTTCAGGGGTGGATGGGAGCCCTTCTAACCCGCCCTTCTGTTAGTGCCCCGACTCTGGTTCCCTCCTATTTTTCAAGCCACTTTCTGATCCCATCAAGGTTGGCTTGTCCCTCAAGTGCCTTGTGTTTTCTGGTACTCATGTCTTCTATTCATCCCCAAAGTTACTAGGTTGGTGCAAAAGTAGTTGTGGGTTTTGTCATTACTTTCAATGCCAAAAACTGCAATTACTTTGACACCAACCTAAATAGATGTACTATGCAATTCAATTTAAGTATTCAAAGAAAGATATTTAAAGAAAGTTATAGATGCCTAATAGACTTGGCCCTCTCAGCTAGTCCCCTGTTTGTCCCCTCCTCCCAGGGGACCTTTGTAATACTTACACATGTGCATGGATAAATTGCAGTTATGACGTGTCATTAATATCTTGCTGTTTTTTGCTTAACATGGTGTTACAGGATTTTTTTCCATTTTGCTCCATGATCTTATTATTTTTAATAATTGCATAATAGTTCATTGAGCGGATGTGCCCTGCTTTTCTAAACCGTTCCCATGTTATTAGACATTAGATTGTTTCTATGGTTTCTACTATTAGAAGTAACCTTGCGACGGTTGGCTTCCTTTGCGGAACCTTTCCCTTCTTTTGAATTATTTCCTTATAATACATTTCCAGAAGTGAAATTACAGGGCGAAGTAGGGTCTAAACTTCTGGATGGCTCTTGACACTACAGCTAACTGCCTTCTGTAAGGTGCATGTACCGGAATGTAGCCCTGCCAGCCATGAGTGAGGGAACTGGTGTTACCATGTAACATCAGCTTTTCTTCGCAGTATTTCATGTTTAAATATTATTATATCTACACATAAAATAAGGCTACCAAGCATTGGGCACAAGTAGTTGCCCCATTTTTCTTCTGACAGGCTCAGCTATTGCTTTTAATTGCAAATGAGCAGATTCATTTTTAGGAGTGCATCACTCGTGGAATTTGAGGTTTAGCTTAACATTTTGTCTGAAAAAAAGACAGGTTATTTTGGCCAGTTGCTTTTGGGATTGTTACTCAGGTGTAAGAATAACATTCAGGGTGTTCACGTTTCTTTAATGTGGCTTGTTGAAAAAGAGTCAATGAGTGACCAGGTGTGGTAGCTCATGCCTGTAATCCTAGCACTTTGGGGGACCAAGGCAGGTGGATCCCTTGAGCTCAGGAGTTTGAGAATAGCCCGGGTAACATGGTGAAACCCCATCTCTACAAAAAATACAAAAATTAGCTGGGCATGGTGGTACATGTCTGTGGTCCCAGTTATTCGAGAGGCTGAGATGGGAGGATCTCTTCAGCCCAGGAGGCGGAGGTTGCAGTGAGCTGAGATCGCACCCAGCGCACTCCAGCCTGGGCAACAGAGCGAGGCTCTATCTCAAAAAAAAAAAAAAAAAGTAAAAAAGGGAGTCATGAGACTTTTGAATGGCTACAGAACACTTTGATTTATTTTTGTGAAGAACTGTCAGTGACAGTTTGAATAGGGTCATTCTGGAGGTGGTTCTCTTTGAGCTCCGACTATGTTCCCACTGCTTCTGCCCCTGCCTGGTGATGGGGTAACATGCCTGGGCTGAAGGATAGAATGAGGAGAATAAATTACATCTAAGCCTCTTAACCTTAACAATAATAATTAGATAACAAGAGTAGCTTATACTGACATAATCTTTACTGTTCTCAGACACTGTTACAAGGGCTTTACATATATTAATCAATTTAATTTTTTTTTTTTTTTTTGAAATGGAGTTTCACTCTTGTTGCCCAGGGTAGAGTGCAATGGCGCAATCTCGGCTCACTGCAGCCTGCCTCAGCCTTCCGAGTAGCTGGGATTACAAGCATGCTCTACCTTGCCCTGCTAATTTTGTGTATTAGTAGAGATGAGGTTTCACCACGTTGGTCAGGCTGGTCTCAAACTCCTGACCCAAGGTGATCCACCTGCCTCAGCCTCCCAAAGTGCTGGGATTACAGGTGTGGGCCACCGCGCCTGGCCTAGCCAATTTAATTCTTGCAATAACCTTATGACATCGGTGTCTCTTTTTATCCCACTTTATAGGTGTGGAAACTGAGGCACACAGAGTTGTATGTCAGGCTTCTGGTTACCTCTCCCACATGGTCTCTTCACTCTTTTGCTTCATCCTTCTGTTTTTCAGCTGGCTTTTCTTCTGAGCAGGCCAGGTGACCGCCTCTCTTCATCCGTCCTGCCTCCCATTTTGAACATCCTTCTCTCGCCGATAACAATAGCTTCCCTTTATGGAATGTTTAACATGGCAAGGCACCTTGCCTTCGCTTTTACGAACATGGGCTCATTTAATTGTCACAGCCATCCCTGAGGTGGGAAATGTGAGGACCTGGGCACAGAGGAGGCTCGGGGGGACGGCATTCAGCAGGGGACTGAATCAGGACAGGACTTGAGAGTCCAAGCTGCTTCCCCTCCTCCCCAGGCTCCTGTGCAGGCTGCCTTTGGTTCCTTGCCCAGGAGTCCTTGCCCTCTGCTATTCCTTTTCTGACTCCTGGGCTACCTTCCTGTCTCAGCCATTCATTTGTCATTCATGATAAGCAGCCAACAGTCGACTTTCTAATGTGTACGGATCCTGGCTCCCCACATAGCCTGGGAGCTCCTGGGGCGGTGACTATCTTTCAGGCTCCTGGTCTAGTGTCTGGCTGTCAGTTGGTGCTTTGCCAATATTTCTTTTTTTCTTTTCTTTTTTTTTTAATTTTTACTTTTTAGAGACAGGATCTTGCTCTGTCCCTCAGGCTGGAGTGCAGTGATGCAATCATAGCTCACTGCAGCCTCCATCACCTGGACTCAAGCAATTCTTCCACCTCAGCTCCCCAAATAGCTGGGACTACATGCCCAGCTAACTTTTGTATTTCTTGTAGAGATGGGGTCTCCCTATGTTGCCCAAGCTGGTCTCAAACTCCTGGGCTTAAGTGATCCTCCCTCCTCGGCTTCCCAAAGTGTTGGGATTAAAGGCACGAGCCACCGTGCCCAGCCTGGTTATGTTTCTTGTTGCGGGCTGTGGTGGTGGTGACAGACCCCTCTGCTGTCCTGGCATTTCCCTGCCATTTGAGATGGGCTATTTCCTGGGCCAGTTCAGGAACCTTATCCATTTCAGAAAATAACACTTGTTGTGGTGAAGTCAGATTTAGTCAGATGCATGCCAATGTGCCAGTTTTGGAATAAGAAAATCAATGCAAAGTTGGACGTGACATATATCATTATAAGGAAGCTCACTCTAATAGTTCCTTTCTAAATAACTAATTCTTTTGTAATGGAATATCATCCTTTTGCTTATTTATTTGAGGGTTAAATCTGGATCCACACTGGATTTGCTTCTCGTAGAGTCTGGAATTAAGGGCTAAAGTTAATCACTGTGTTTATAAGTATAACCACGTTCATGGCATTCAGTTCGTTGGACAGGATTATTTTAGCTCTTTCAGAATTGCCACAAGAATCCATCTGAAGCTTTAGACATCTCACTGATTTTGTGAAATTTGCTTTTTAATGCACCTAAAACCCTCAGTTTAAGTCTTTACACTGGCGTTATGTAAACAGAAGTTTGGGTGTGGGGCCAGTGTTGTTGCTGGATTTTCATAAAACCTCCTTTCTGCTGGGAAAGGGAAGGAGTGGTTACCTGTGGAGGGGTTGGGTTTGGTCTGTCTGGTTGGGAGGAAGGAAGTTTGGGTGTTTAGACTCAGAGGGCTTGCTCCCTGAAGTCCTGCCTCCTCCCAGTCTCATGCGCTTATGGTGAGGGTTGAGAGCAAACCAGATCTTGTTGGAAAAACGAGTAGAGTTGAACCTCATTCACTTGCAGGCCGCAGAGGCTCAGCATACTTCCTTTCTGTTCTGCCTGTGTCTACTGCCAGAGAAATGGCTGTTTTAAGGATTTAATGGGATTATGTATGTAAAAAAGAAATTCTTTGAAAAGTACACAATGTCCTACCTCTGTCAAATAACAAGTATCTGGTAATTTATAGAATGGAACCCTGAAAGCTTGGAAGGAATAAGAGCTCCTGAACTTTTAGAAGGAAAAAGGTGATTTAAAAAAGTACATGATTATGGTGAGATTTTTCAAAAAGCTTCTCAAAAGCAAGTTTATTCAAACTGTTGTCTAAACAGATTTTAGTTATTTTGGTTTGATTCTACTAAATTATATGATGTTTCCTATTTGGCCTTTCTCATGTGAATGGGAGGAATGGATGGAAGAGGGGAAAGGTGAACTTGTGCTTCAAGAAATCATTGTGGCCGGGCACAGTGGCTCATGCCTGTAATCCCAGTACCCTGGGAGGCTGAGGCAGGCAGATCACCTGAAGTCAGGAGTTTGAGACCAGCCTGGCCAACATGGTGAAACCCCGTCTCTACTGAAAATGCAAAAACTAGCCAGGTGTGGTGGTGCATGCCTGTAATCCCAGCTACTTGGGAGGCTGAGGCAGGAGAATCACTTGAACCCAGGAGATGGAGGTTGCACTGAGCTGAGATCGTGCCACTGCACTCCAGCCTGGGAGACAGTGAGACTCTGTGTTTCAAAAAAAAAAGAAATCATTGCCATGATCATGCATGGCAGATAGAGGATGTTAGCATTTTCTTTATAATGTGGTCTGCTTCAGAGATGGACTGTTCTTGTAAAGAATTAAGGTAAATGAGGTAGATTTTAAAACCTGTATATGCACGGGCTTATTTTCCATGAAGTCAGTGCTAAAAAATTTCACTTATCAGGGAATGTTGAACTGTGTAGCTTTTCTAAAAAGTCTAAAAGACTTTGCCATCACTGGATAAGCCTTGTTAGAGCTGTGTGTGTGTGTGTGTGTATATGTATGTGTGCACGTGTGCACGTTTCTCTTTGGAAACGATTAGGTTGTGCGTGCATCATTAATGCCTGTTTACCCACACAGTGAGGTTTGTTTCACCGTCAGAGATCTTAGAACTTGGCACTTTTGACAAATAGGATTCCTTCAGTTCCCCTTCCTTTTGTCCAACTCTGCATCTTGCCAGTGGCTCCTGCCCTGAGTTCTAAAGTTTCCAAGGCTTGAGTGGCCAGGGTCAGGTCGGTGGCACCGCGTGCAATGCAGGGAAAAGCCCCCACTTGCTGGGGGCAGGGGATAGTAATGCCGACCTCACTTCCTGCCCTGGGTCCGCCCAGGAGCAGCTCTGGCCCTGGCTGCACTGACCCGTTCATTAGTTCTCATGTGTTTAACCAGCAGGATGGTAACCGCCTCTCCCCTTCTCGTCTCCTCTCTGTCCCCCTCTTCTGCCAGGCGGGTGCCCCGGTGATGACTGGCGCGGGAGAGAGCACCAATCCCGAGAACAGCGAGCTCAAGTATTCGGGTCAAGATGGGCTCTACATAGGCGTCAGTCTGGCCTCGCCGGCCGAAGTCACGTCCTCGGTGCGACAGGATTCCTGGTGCGCCCTGGCCCTGGCCTGAGCCCATGCCGCCAAGAGGCAGGGAGGGCTCCGCCGCGGGCCTCACTCCACTCGTGTCTGCTTTTGTGCAGCAGTCCAGACAGTGGCGACTGCGCTGACAGAACGTGATTCTCGTGCCTTTATTTTGAAAGAGATGTTTTCCCCAAGAGGCTTGCTGAAGAGTGAGAGAAGATGGAAGGGAAGGGCCGGTGCAACTGGGCGCGTTGCCTCCCTCTCTGGCCAGGGCCACTCCAGCCAGCCCGCCTCCGGGGCGGACCCTGCTCCGCTTCCAGAAACCAGGACTAGGACCTGGGCCTTGCCTGCTAAGGAATATTGAGAGAGATTTTTTAAAAAAGATTTTGCATTTTGTCCAAAATCATGTGCTTCTTCTGATCAATTTTGGTTGTTCCAGAATTTCTTCATACCTTTTCCACATCCAGATTTCACGTGCGTTCGTGGAGAAGATCACTTGAGGCCATTTGGTACACATCTCTGGAGGCTGAGTCGGTTCATGAGGTCTCTTGTCAAAAATATTACTCAGTTTGCAAGACTGCATTGTAACTTTAACATACACTGTGACTGACGTTTCTCAAAGTTCATATTGTGTGGCTGATCTGAAGTCAGTCAGAATTTGTAAACAGGGTAGCAAACAAGATATTTTTCTTCCATGTATACAATAATTTTTTTAAAAAGTGCAATTTGCGTTGCAGCAATCAGTGTTAAATCATTTGCATAAGATTTAACAGCATTTTTTTATAATGAATGTAAACATTTTAACTTAATGGTACTTAAAATAATTTAAAAGAAAAATGTTAACTTAGACATTCTTATGCTTCTTTTACAACTACATCCCATTTCTATATTTCCAATTGTTAAAGAAAAATATTTCAAGAACAAATCTTCTCTCAGGAAAATTGCCTTTCTCTATTTGTTAAGGATTTTTATACAAGAACACCAATATACCCCCTTTATTTTACTGTGGAATATGTGCTGGAAAAATTGCAACAACACTTTACTACCTAACGGATAGAATTTGTAAATACTCTAGGTATCTGTAAACACTCTGATGAAATCTGTATAGTGTGACTAACCCACAGGCAGGTTGGTTTACATTAATTTTTTTTGAATGGGATGTCCTATGGAAACCTATTTCACCAGAGTTTTAAAAATAAAAAGGGTATTGTTTTGTCTTCTGTACAGTGAGTTCCTTCCCTTTTCAAAGCTTTCTTTTTATGCTGTATGTGGCTATAGATACTCATATAAAACAAGTGCATGTGAAGTTTGCAAAATGCTTTAAGGCCTTCCTTTCAAAGCATAGTCCTTTGGAGCTGTTTTATACCTTTTATACCTTGGCTTATTTGAAGTTGACACATGGGGTTAGTTACCACTCTCCATGTGCATTGGGGACAGTTTTTATAAGTGGGAAGGACCCAGTATTAGATTTGAGATGATAAGCATTTTGTTTGGGATCAATGGTTAAAAACATTCTAGAAAGTTCAGATTTTTTTTTTTTTCTTTGTGAATGAAATATATTCTGGCCCAAGAACAGAGCGATTTCCTTTCACTTTTTTCCTTTTGCAACGTGCCTTGAAGTCTCAAAGCTTACCTGAGGTTGCAGACGTTACCCTTATCAGAAGATACATAGAAATGATTCCAACAGCCTCTTTGTATTTTCTTCATTGTTGAGTAGATTTCGGGAAATCAGGAGGCTGTTTCACAATACAGAATGGTGGCATATAAGTGTGGCTCCCTGAGTCTACAGTATTGTTTACTTCTTGCACTTATTACAGTCATTCTGTGGGGTTCAGTCTGAATCTTTCAAGAGAAGGAATGTCTTCCTTAGTCCTGGTGAATGCTACTCTTTGGAGGGACAGTGTCCATAGCCAGTGTGTGTGTGTTTTTCTGGGGAATTCAGTAAGGCCCACATGCACCCTGATATCATAAGGTGGGCCAGAACTATGGTTAAGAGTGTTGGGTATGCAAGCGGATCACTAGGCTTCAAGTCCCTGCTTGGCAGTGGATGAGCTCTGTGACCTTGGGCAAGTTATCTAGCTCTCATCTTTCTAATCTAAAATACAGGCAAATAGTATATAAATCACAGGATTAAGTGAGATAGTCCATGCCAAGTGCCTAGCACAATACCTGGCACATATTAAGTATTAACTTGACTTTGAAAGACAGTGGCATGATTTGCAACAGGTCCTTTGAATAATGTCTGACTACCTGGAATATCAGCAGTTTATGGTCTGTAAGAATCCGATGTCCTATGGGTCACCTGTGCTGCTTCAACAAGGCCAAGAAGAGTGAAATGAGAGACTCCCTCTAATCCAGGGGGTTGCAGAAATGGAGGGAGGATGCATGAGACCTGATTGTTTAATAATAGAACAAGGCTGTTCTGACAACAGAAGAAAATTATTAGCCCTATGAACTGATGTCTGTTTTCCTCCCTCCTTTTATGGTTCTCATTACTTGGAGTGCTTTTTGGTGGGTTGGGAGTTGTTAAAATTAATACGGTTTGATTGGAAAATGAATTTTTCTTATTGGGGCTTCCAAATGACCCTTCTTCTGGGATGATCTCAAATATTGCTCCTTCCAATTCTAAAAATAATTCTAGTTTTTATGAAATAAATTACAGTGGGCAGAGGAAGAGGGGGCTTCTTATAGCCTGTCCTAACACAATGAACTCCACTATCTGGGCTTTTAAATGATTACTTTCTTACCTATGATTGCATAAAGCAGAAGTTTGTTAAATTTGCTCCAGATACACAATTTCAGCACTCCTCCCCCAAAGTATGACATGTGAAACTGAACACGACCTAATCATTTCTCAAAAGGGAATGCATTCAGATAGATGCTGCACCTCAGCTTAAAGAACCCCCAGGCCCTATACCGTGGACTGTAGAATTTATGTCCTCTGTCACACATGGCTGATTTGAGGCCCATCTTAAATAAGTGAAGACTCTGTCTGGGGTCTCTCTTCAGGGTCACTTAATGTTGTTTCCTGGTGCTTATGGGAGGGTCAGGAAAGCAAAGGGAACCACTCATTTCCCAGTGCAAATAAATTAACTTCTTGCTCATGGGAAATGTTTTTCACAGTCCTTGGAAATTTGATGTAATTTCAGATCATAGATAAATTGGCTGCTTTGCTGGGAGGGCAACCCAGAGAGTCTTCAGTGCTATGCCAGATTCCAGGGTGCGTTCAGGTTGCAGCAGTGTAGTGGGGAGCAAGGTGGCAGGCAGGAGCAAATATTTTCAGAATCAGGCAGCGCTGGCTTATTAAGATGCTTTTCTTTCTTTCTTTCTTTCTTTCTTTCTTTCTTTCTTTCTTTCTTTCTTTCTTTCTTTCTTTCTTTTCTTTCTTTCTTTTCTTCTTTCCTTTCTTTCCTTTCTTTCTCTTCTTTTTTCCTTCTCTCTTTTTTTTTTTTTTTTTTTTTTTGAAACAGAGTCTGGCTGTGTCACCCAGGCTGGAGAGCAGTGGCACAATCATAGCTCACTTGCAGCCTCAACTTTCTAGGCTCAAGTGATCCTTCCACCTCAGTCTCCCAAATTGCTAGTATTACAGGTGTGAGCCACTGCACCTGGCTAAAATGCATTTTGTTTCTGGGTTGAAATACTAGCAAGTCAGTGTGGCAATACTAGTTATCTTCTGTTGCTTGGGAGCTCTAATTGGCAGTCAGATATGCTTTGATTATTTTAAATGGGAAACATTTTAATAGACTTGCTAGACCAAATCTTTCAAAACAGGGTCTGTGGGAAAAAATGTGGTACCTACAGCTCTGACCACGTGAGGCCCCTGGATGGATTCTGTGTGGCTGAGCCTTCAGCAGCTGCATTCTGAGAAGGCCACTTTGCTCATGACCTTCTGGTAGGGTTGGGATCAGGCAGGAGAAGGTGACAGACATCAGTAGGACAGGCAGAAGAAGAGTCAAAGGGTATTTTCAGTTGGTTCAACTTAAAGGATGCCAGAAAGTCTTAGTTTATAGGAACTTTGGATACATATATTGTGGTTGATAGTTCCAAATCGCTTCTAAGGAAAGTTAGGATGTTGCAGGTGCGTGTCTGCACCTCTGAGACTCACGTCAGAACAAGCACCCGTGCTTCTCTGAATATTCTCCAGCATATTCCAAGTATGCACTAGGGAACCAGCATGAGGACGGGTGCTTCACTGCCCCTGCCACATGGTAGCTGTCACAGGGAAGTGACCATTCCACAGTTGATGTCACTATTTTGGCTCAAGAGATACTTATTTTGCTTGGTGGCTTTTTTTTTTTTTTAAAGAACATTTAAAAATGACTAAAATATAGTGATTAAAGAACGTTTAATGAGGAGAAGTGCTTATATTTCAGTTATCAGTGGTCTGTCAAAATAATCATCTACATATCCTATAGCTTTGGGTCAAGTTGTTTGCTCTCTCTGGATCTCAGTAGCCAAAAAATGGCGAGATCCGGCAGTTGGGGTCTAGAAGGTCCTTTCTATCTGCGTTTACATCCCACAGTCCCATGGGCAGACTGTATGCAAGGTGATGGCGGGTCTGTGGCCGAGTTCAAGGGGCTCGTAGGGCCTCTCTGTGAGTAACGAGGCTGGTAGATTTACAATCTCCTCTCTTCCTGTCTCCTTACCACCTCAGATCTGATCTCTGGAGGCCAAGTCCTCCTGTAACCTTAGGCTCTAGAGGGTGAGAGTTGCAGTCATATTCACGAACCCAGGGGCTTAGTAAGGGCTGCCACTGCCCCCTAATGCTGAACTATTTGATCTCGGTCCCCCATATGAAACCGAGACAGTGATACGAATCCAGACCGGAAAATGGAAGTCTGGCATCGGAGCAGTCCGCAGAACAAGGAAAAAACAGCTTTGCTTTGCTTGGCCCATTGCTTTCATATCTTGTAGTTGGTTTTCTATTTCTTGGAAACAATCAACATTTCATCGTTGTTTGCCTTCTGTGTCTTCTCTTTGGCTACTACAGTTTTCCTCTGTCTCATCACTCCCTTCCAGGTTTTTACCGTTACTTTTGTGAATTCTATTTCTTTAATGCTCCAAGACTGGTCTGAGATAGGAAAAACAAATATTTATATAGCGCTGTGTGCCAGTTTCTATGCAAAATTCTTCACATATACCCATTTATCTAATCCTCATACCAAGTAAAGGGGGTGGTACTACTCCCATCTTAGGGATGTGTCTACGGAGACATAGAGAAGTTAAGTCACTTGCCCAAGTTTGCACTGTGGCAGAGCTAGGATTCGAGCCCCTGCAGTGTGGCTCCAGAGCACATGCTCCTAATCACTACATGTTGTCTTTTCATCTTGATTTAAAGGCAAAAAAATAGGAAGGGCATGGCAGCCCACGCCTGTAATCCCAGCATTTTGGGAGGCTGAGGCGGGTGGATCACCTGAGGTCAGGAGTTCAAGACCAGCCTGGCCAACATGGTGAAACCCCTTCTCTACTAAAAATACAAACATTAGCCAGGCGTTATGGTACACACCTGTAATCCCAGCTACTTGGGAGGCTGGGGCAGGAGAATAGCTTGAACCTGGGAGGCAGAGGTTGCAGTAAGCCGAGATCCTGCCACTGGACTCCAGCCTGGGTAACAGAGTGAGACTGCGTTTCAAAAAATAAAATAAAATAAAAAAATAGAATAGGTGAAGAAAGAGAAGAACACACAGGGAAGCCGTCGCTGTCTGAAAGCGGAGGCTATGCTCTTTCTTTCTCCAGAAATACACAAGTATCATTTGCAACACAGGTATGCCTAGGTTGAAGAAACTGAGTAAACGTGTATTTCTCACAGTTAGTTGTTTCTTTAGAACATACAAGAGAGTGCCTAGTTGTTAGCTGGAAATTTAGAGGTATCGTTCTATTTTTGGCGTGAGTCCCTTCCCCTTTTCTTGTAACTTCAAGTGCAGCTTATTATGCTCTTATCTAGCTCAAAAGATTAGGGTAAAGCATTTTGTAAAGTGTAAAAAAACTGGTGAAATGATGAACAGTGGTTAAAACTGAACACCAGAGGGAACAAGGAATACCTTGTTGTGGTGTAAAATCTCTGTGCTTAGCTGTGCCAAAGAATTTTTTCAGGAAAACTTGCTCAAGATCTTGGCAGTGGTGTCTTGGGCTTTATCTTTTTAAATAAGTGTTCATTACTGCTTACATCACTGTTGCTATTATTATTTTGATAAGTGTACATTGCCAGGGATGCGCTGTGTCAGGGGTTCTCCAACTCCCATGCGCACGAGAATCACACACAGGGCTTGTGAAAATGGCAGAGTCCCTAACTTCCCCAGAGAACTGGATTCTGTAGGCCTCGTCTTGGAAGCTGCAATTTTGGCCTTTGCATTAATTAAAATTTCTTGGCTAGTACAAAATCACAAAGTTATAAGTTAGAATGTACTAAAAAAATTGTCCTTTTCACCCCTCTACCTCAGTCAGTCAGTTCCTTTCTCAGATGTTACTTCTTTTTCTCTTTCTTCCTTTCTTCCTTCCTTTCTTTCCCTCCCTCCCTCCCTCTTTTCTTTTCTTTTCTTTTTTTTCTTTTTCTCCTCCTCCTCCTTCTTCTTCCTTTCTTTCATTTCCTTCCTTCCTTTCTTCCTTCATTCCTTCCTTCCTTCCTTCCTTTTTTTTTCCTTCTAGAGTCTCCCTCAGTCAACCAGACTGGAGTGCAGTGGCATGATTTTGGCTCACTGCAACCTCCACTTCCCAGGTTCAAGTGATTCTCCTGCCTCAGCCTCCCCAGTAGCTAGGACTACAGGCGAGCGCACCACACCCAGCTAATTTTTGTATTTTTAGTAGAGATGGGGCTTCTCCATGTTGGTCAGGCTGGTCTTGAACTCCTGACCGCAGGTGGCCTGCCGGCTGGGCCTCCCAAAGTGCTGGGATTACAGGCGTGAGCCTCCGTGCCTAGCCATAACTTCTTATTCCTTGCATAGATTGTATGCATTGACTAGGGATGCACACACAATAATTCCAATTTTTTGACACATAGGGTAGCGCACTATACACATTGCTTTGCATTTTGCTTTCTTCACTTAGTATATTGGGTAGGTCATTATTTAATCAGCACCATATTTAAGTACATTTGTTTCCAGCCTTTGGTTTTTCAAGTAATGCTGCAATTAATATCCGCTATCTGTGTCATTTCACGCAGGTGCAAATATATCTGTAAAATGAATTTATGGAAGTAGCATTACTGACTCAAGGGTATCTACTTTTCATTTTGATAGATATTGCCAAATTGCTCTCACAGAGGTTTCCCCAATTTGTACTCCCACCAGCAATGGACAGGAGTGTTTTTCTTGGTCACACAAGTCTAATGTCAAACATTCTGATCTTGTCAGTCTTGATTCTCTGAGTTTTGTTTTGCATTTATCTTATCGTGAGTGAAGTCAAACATCTTTTCCTTTGATTTAGGAGCCATGTGTAATTCCTTTTATGTGAACTTTTTGCCCATCTCTATACATTTTCTTTACTTATTTTTTTCTGTTGGATTATCAGTCTCATTGATTTGAGAAGTTCTTTGCATGTTAAGGAAAGCAGCCCTGTGTCTGAAATATACTTGAAATAAATATATGTATATTTTTTCTTTTTTTTTTGTTTTACTTTGTTTATACTTTTTAAAAAGGCATGATGATCTTTTCTTCTAAAAAGTAATTCAATTTATTGGTCTTTTCTCTTATGGCTTTGGAGTTTTATATAATATTAGGAAGGCCTTCCCCACCATTAAGATGATTTTTTTTAAAATCCTGTGTTTTCTTCTAGTATTTTTATAGTTTTATTTTTGAGGTTTGCATTGTTTTTTTAATCTGGAACTTTTGTTGTTGGTTGTTGTAACATGTAGAGTATATATTCAACATTTGTCCAAATGGCAACCTTATTGTCACAGCATCATTTCCTGAATAATCCATCTCCCTCCCACTGATTGAAATTAGAAAGTTAAAATTATATAAATTCTCATATGTATATGTATTCCTTTATAAATTCTTATGTGGATATATGTTTAATACAAATTTACATATATATTTGGGTCTATTTCTGGGTTTTCTATTTTGTACCAATGATATGTTTATGTATGTATCAATCTTATACATATTTCTTTGATTATTATATAAGCATGCCTCACTTAACGACAAGAATACTTTCTGAGAAATATATCAGGCAATTTCATCATTGTGTAAACATCATAGAGTGTGGTTACATAAATTTAGATGGTTCAGCCTACCACGTACCTAGGCTATAATGATACAGCCTATGGCACCTAGGCTACAAACTTGTACAGCATGTGACTACTGAATAATGTATGCAGTTGTAACACAATGGTAAGTATTTATGTATCTAAACATATCCAGACTTAGATAATATACAACAAAAATACAGTAGTATCATTTTATGGGACCACTTTCGTATATATGCCATCCATTTTTGACCAAAATGTCATTGTGTGGTACATGACTATACTTTGCATGTATTTCACTATTTAGAAAGCTAGCTCCTTTTCATTAATCTTATCTTTTAAATAAGAATTTGATCACTATTCTTGCTCACTTATTTTTCCATACAAATTTTAGAATCAGCTTTTTCCATTTCAAAAAAAAATCCTGTTGGTATTTTTATTGGAATGGTATTAAAATTTTAGATTAGCTCAGGGAGAATTAATATATCTTAATTTTGTTAAGTCTTCCTGCCCAAGATGAAGTAGGTCTTTTTGTTTGTTAAAATTTTTTTCTGTGTCCCTCATAAGCATTTTAACCTTTTCTTCCTAGAGATCTTGTGCATGTTTCTGATTAAGTGTATTCTTAGGTGTTCAATACGTTCTGATGTTAGTTTAACTATTCTGATGGATTGTCATGTTCATTGACAGTGTAGTAAGCCTCTTTCCCAGAACCATTTAAAATTCTCATATTGTTTTCAGTTGATTCTCTTGTGTTTTCTGAGGGAATAAGCAGTTTCTATTTGTACTGCTGTTGGTTCAGGTGTTGGTGGAAACACTTTTCATGGTGTTGTCTGATTAAGGAAATCTAGGTACCTCACACTGCTTTTATTCACTTAAATCATCGATTCATATAACTTGAGAGATGGAAGAGACTTGACTGAGGTCCGGCTGAGGAAACTGAGTCTCAGAGAGGTTGGGTTGTGGCTGGTCAGTATAGGGCGCGGGTTTCCAGGCTTGGGGATCCATGACCTTGGTGCTCTGGGCTAGGCTGACAGGTCCCTGAAGGAAATGCGAGAACCAAACACTGTGAGCAAAAGCTTGGACTTTGGCAGATGCTATAACTTCTTTTTACTCTGAGTAATGCTTCATTAATCGGTTTAGGAATTAACAAGATACTGAGACTTGGGCCAATATGGGTTTTCAAAGATTGCATGTGTCTCCAAACACCACCTCTGAGTTCCCTCCAGGAAGTAGCCCACATGACCATTGGTCTCCAATGAATCACCAGGCCACATTTGCTGAAGTAAATGGAAGCATTGCGAGAGCAGAAAGTCAGGACAGACACCTACCTACACGTGCTAATCCAAACAACCGCCCTTTTTGAGCCACTGGAGGTCAGTTATCACCAAATGGACAGACACACTCGGCAAAGTTTTTGCAGGCTTCAAAGCTTGGAAATAAGAGACTGCATTCTTCATGCTCCCTCTTGTTGAATCTGGCAGAGGGAAGACCTCTGGCTCTAATCAGCTGGGCAATGACCAGTAGCTGGGCTGGCAGGAAACAGTGATGACTCCATTTGAATACACTTTGTGAACCCACTATACTTAATTCAGAGGACCCATATACCAAGAACGCAGGGCTTCTTATTCATGGAAAATCATCCTGGGAATACTGGTTGCATGTTACTTATAATTTATAAAGGCATACCAAATACCAATTGGTCTGTGTGGAATACACTGGCATAGATTTAATAATATTTAACATCTCTGTAATTCATCATTCTCTTCATTCTTATATTCTTTTTTTTGAGATGGAGTCTCACTGTGTTGCCCAGGCTGGCGTGATCTCGGCTCCCTGCAACCTCTACCTCCCAGGTTCATGTGATTCTCCTGCCTCAGCCTCCTGAGTAGCTGGGACTACAGGCATGAGCTACCACCGCCTGGCTAATTTTTGTATTAATAGAGATGGGGTTTCATCACGTTGGCCAGACTGGTCTCAAACTCCTAACCTCAGGTGATCCAACCACGTAGGCCTCCCAAAGTGCTGGGATTACAGGAGTGAGCCACTGCACCCGGCCCATTCTTTCTTATATTCTTATTATTATTTGTATGATTACCAGGACTTCCTTCTTTGTGGCTTTGTTTACCCTATTCTTCCATTTACATTTTGCCGATCACTTGAGTCTCCAAAAAAAAATTTCTGACTCTTTGATATCACTAGGTATGATTTCCAGTTGAATCCTTCCAGGAGAAATTTCAGAAGGTGTCTCCTTTTCTTTCTAAATGGGTCAGAGATACCTTTATTTTGGAACTGACCATGGGACGTCTTCAGTTGTTGTTTATATCTTGGATTAGGGCAGCAGATGGAGCTTTTCTCCCCTGCCCCCAGCACCATCCAACCTTCTTTCCTTGGCCTCTTGGAAGCATTTGACATTGTGGGTCCCTCCATCTTACCTGAAGCCTTCTCCCGCTTTGACTCGCGAGATATCGTAGATGAATCCGGGCTGTGGTGAAGTGGAAACACCGTGCCTTCAGAGTCATGCAAATGGGGTTTTGAATCTTGGCTCCACACACCAGCTCTGAGGCTTGAACAAGTTCTGGAACCACTCAAGGCTGCAATGTTCTTATCTCAAAAAGGAGGGTGACATAATCCGCCTCGTCTGCCAGTCTTCAGCCTTGAAGCCTTACTCAACTTCCGCTTTTTGAGGGTAGGGGCAGAGTTTGTACCCCGGGACATGATGCTAGCGCAGTGCCTTTCACGAGATAGGCACTCACTAATTTATCTGCTTTTTCTTCCCATGTTCAGCCTAGAGTCACACCATTCATTCATGCTCCTTGTGTTAGGGTTTTCCGGGGAAACAGAATCAATAGGATATGTGTATATATATGATCTCGGAGATGGAGGTTGTAGTGAGCCGAGATCATATATGTAAACACATATATATGTGTATATATACACACACGTATATATATAAATAATCCATGTATTAGATTTTGGATTTTATATATATCCTATTTTACATATATATATATATATATAGAGAGAGAGTGACAGAGAGAGAGAGAGTTGGTTTAAGGAATTGGCTCATGTGATTGTGAGGGCTGGCAAGTCTGAAATCTGTAGAGCAGGCCAGTGAGCTGGTGACTCAGGTGAGAGGTGATGTTGGTCTTGAGTCTGAATTCCACAGGGCAGGAGTCTGGAAATGCAGGCAGGGTTTTTTGTTTTTTGTTTTTTTTGAGACTGAGTCTCGCTCTGTTGCCCAGGCTAAAGTGCAGTGGTTCGATCTCGGCTCACTGCAAGCTCCGCCTCCTGGGTTCACGCCATTCTCCCGCCTCAGCCTCCCAAGTAGCTGGGACTACAAGTGCCTGCCACCAGGCCTGGCTAATTTTTTTTTTTGTATTTTTCAGTAGAGACGGAGTTTCACCGTGTTAGCCAGGATGGTCTCTGGATCTCTTGACCTCGTGATCCACACGCCTCGGCCTCCCAGAGTGCTGGGATTATAGGCGTGAGCCACCGTGCCCGGCCCACAGGCAGGGTTTTTATGATACAGTCTTTAAAATAACTTTTTTTTTTTTTTTTTGAGACTGAGTCTCACTCTGTCACAAGGCTGGAGTGCAGTGGCTTGATCTCAGCTCTCTGCAACCTCTGCCTCCCAGGTTCAAGTGATTCTCCTGCCTCAGCCTCCCGAGTAGCTGGGATTACAGGCACCTGCCACCATGCCTGGGTGATTTTTGCATTTTTAGTAGAGACGGGATATCACCATGTTGGCCAGGCCAGGAAATAATTTCTTTTGGGGGAAACTTCAATCTTTACTCTTTTAGGGCCTTTTACTGATTGGGTGAGGCCCACTCATATGATGGAGGACAATCTGCTTCAAGTCCACTGATTTCAGTGTTAGTCCCATCTAAAAAATGCCTTCACAGTGACATCCAGACTGATGTTTGATTTTTTTTTTTTTTAAAGTTGGGGTCTTGCTTGGTTGCCCAGACTGGAGTACAGTGGTACCACCATAATTCAATGTAGCCTTCAATTCCTGGGCTCAAGGATCTTCTGCCTCGACCTCTTAAGTAGCTCCTAAGTACAGGCCTGTGCCGCCATGCTCAGCTAATTTTGTTGCTGCTGTTGTTGAGACAGAGTCTCACTGTGTCACCCAGGCTGGAGTGCAGTGGCGGAATCTCGGCTCACTGCAACCTCTGCCTCCCAGATTCAAGCGATTCTCCTGCCTCAGCCTCCGAAGTATCTGGGACTACAGGTGTGCACTAGCATGCCTGGCTAATTTTTTTGGATTTTTAGTAGAGACGGGGTTTCACCATGTTGATCAGGCTGGTCTTGAACTCCTGGCCTGAAGTGATCCGCCCACCTCGGCTGGGATTACAGGTGTGAACCACCGCATCTGGCCGAATTTGTTTTGTTTTGAGACACAGTCTTGTTACGTTGCCCAGGCTGGTCTCTAACTCTTCAAGCCATTCTCCCACCTCAGCCTCCCAAAGTGCTGGGATTACAGGCTTGCGCCACCGCGCCAAGCTGTGGTGTTTGATCAAACAACTAGGCACCAGAGCCTAGCTAAGTTGACACATAAAATTAACTATCACTCTCCACACGCTTGGCCACTGATCCTTAGCAACTGGGCCTCAGTCCAAAGTTAGAGAGCTTTATTGAAGAGGACATTGTGATGACGAAGCTTGCCGGGGTCCATAGGGATCTCTGTTAGAACTCCCTCAGGATTGGAATTCTGTATTATTTCTGGAGGCCTCTCTGAGGGTTCTTGGGGAAGTTATGTAGAGGGTGCGCTGCCGAAGTCCTGGAGCTGACCACTCCCACCGGCTTGGCTCTGGGCTCAGCTCTGCCATGGTTGAACTGTATGACCCTGGGCAAGTCATGGACGCTTCTGGGCCTCAGTTTATTGTCTATAAAGAGGGGCATTTGGATTTGATGTACATTAAGTTCCCTTCTTGCTTTTAAACAGCTTCTCAGCTCCTTTTGTTTTACCACTAGCTTTGCAGAGACTTGTTAGGAATTTACAGCTTGTGATTGCTTCACCTTTTTGGAAATGGCTCCATAGTTTCAAACAACATTAACGTTAAAAAATTGACAATGCTAGGCATGGTGGCTCATGCCTGTAATCCCAGCACTTTGGGAGGCTGAGGCGGGCGGATCACCTGAGGTCAGGAGTTCGAGACCAACCTGGCTAACATGGTGAAACCCCATCTCTACTAAAATACAAAAATTAGCTGGGCATGGTGGCACATGCCTGTAGTTTTAGCTACTAGGAGGACGAGGCAGGAGAATCACTTGAACCCGGGAGGCAGAGGTTGCAGTGAGCCGAGATTGCGCTACTGCACTCCAACCTGGGAGACACAGTGAGACTCCGTCTCAAAAAAAAAAAAAAAAAAAAAAGAAATTGACATCATGTGTTTATTAACCAGATGCTTTTATTTTTAATCACTGTGATGTCATTCATCTAGTGAGTGCTCAATACATGTTTTTTTGGATTAAAACGTATTTTAAAAATTTATATATCATTAAAAAGACATTTGCACTACAGAAGCTCCTGGGTGATGATAGGTAGACCCACCCTCTCCATTAACTATCTTGTAGTTTAGAGGACTCCAGAGTATATTGGAAAGAACCAAGGCTTTGCAATAATACAGACCTGGACTTAAATCCTGGCTTTTCTACTTGTCAGCTGTGCAACCATGGTCATAATTTTTCATTTCTCTGAGACTCAGTTTATTTATCTGTAGAATTGGAGTAATGGTATATCTCCCAGAGTTGTTAAATGACATGTATGTGAACTGCCAAGCATAAGGCTTAATAGAGTAAACCTGAAATAAAAATGAGGTAAACTTGGACTGTGTGTGGAGTCCTGGAGCACTGTAATGCCACTAGGAAGTTTGAGGCAAGAGGCTCTCTTCCAGAGATGTCAAGAAACTTACTGCCTTTTTTATTAAAATCACATCAGATGGGTGTGATCACTGTCTGAGCGTGTCCCATCCAACAAAAGAGGGTTAGGCCGTGAAGTGCTTTGCTTTGCTTTTAAAACAGACAGTCCTGTACTCTAGGAATCAACAGTTCTTCCCTTTCAGGAAGAAGTGATGAATCATTACAGGAAATATTGTGTTTTTTTTTCCCCCTCAAGTATCTTACCAATGAAAGTTATTAAAAATAGAAGCTTCAGTTGAGAACAACTTTGGGAGGAGTCAGAGTGGAGACGAATTTACTAGGGTTGAAATCAACATCTTTGAGTGAGTTAATCTGGGGTTTTAATCCGTCACTGTCTCTCCAAGGCCTCAAATCTTGGATCTTGAGAAAAAATTAATTGAAATGCTACTTGATTTCAAAAGACTTAGAATACCACTAATGATAGAAATAATGGTAACTTCTAAATAAGTAACCAAAACAAGCCTCTATTGGTAGCTGAGAAAAGCTCTTCTGGCTGCAGAAGACAGCGTGTGGCAGCTTGGCTGCTGGCGGAGGCGCTGATTTGATTGCGGCCATGATCATAGCATGTATACGTACATCAAATCATCATGTGTTACATCTTGAATTAGTCAATCTTTATTTGTCAATTAAATATTTTTTAATTAAAAAAAAAAAAGCAGCCCAGTCGCAGTGGCTCACGCCTTTAATCTCAGTACTTTGGGAGGCCGAGGTGGGCGGATCTCCTGAGGTTAAGAGTTCGAGACCAGCCTGGCCAGCATGGTGAAAACCTGTCTCTACTAAAGATACAATTAACCGGGCGTGGTGGCAGGCGCTGTAAACCCAGCAACTCGGGAAGCTGAAGCAGGAGAATTGCTGGAACCCAGGAGGCAGAGGTTGCAGTGAGCCGAGATCGTGCCATTGCACTCCAGCCTTGGCAACAGAGCGAGACTCCGTCTCAAAACAAAACAAACAACAACAACAAAACAAACAAACGAAAAAAGCACCACCACCACCACCACCACAAAACAAACAAACAAAAAATTGCAAGCCAAGTGTGGTGGCTCACGTCTGTAATCCCAGACACTTGGGAGGGTAAGGCAGGAGGATTGCTTGAGCCCAGGAGTTCAAGGCTAGTCTGGGCATCGGAGAGAGACCCCATCTCTGATTTGAATGAATGAATAAATAAACTTAAAGAGGAGAAGACAGCAGAGGAGGTGGCTGTGTTGCTCAGGAAGTGAGACTGATCCACCCCCGCCCTCCAGCAGCGGTGAGCCCAAGGGAGGGTCTGACCATCCTTTTTACAACATCATTTGTGCTGGAGCAGAAAGTACTCACTCTGTCATTTCACTGGGTTTCATTCAAACCCTCAATGGCTGTTAATCACCATTAACCAGTTTCTTTAAACTACTTTGCATTTCAAAGAAGATGGGTTCTGTAACGTATTCTTTCCTTCAATTATGGCTGGCTGGAGGTTACTTTACTACCATCTACATTCTCTTTTCTTTTATCTATTTATTTTTTTGCCCATGACATAGGGAGGTCCTCAAGATGTGTGCCCTCTTTTATTTTATGATTGTTACTTTGTGAAACAGTGTCTTGCTCTGTCATCCAGGCTGGAGTGCAGTGATGTGATTAAGGCTCACTGCAGCCTTGACCTCCCTGGTGCAAACCATCCTCCCATCTCATCCTCCCAAGTAGCTGGGACTACAGATGTGCATCATGATGTCCAGCTAATTTTTAATTTTTTTGTAGAGACGGAATCTTGCTATGTAGCCCGGGCTGGTCTCAAACTCCTGGACTCAAGGGACCCTCCCACCTCAGCCTCCCAAAATGCTGAGATTACAGACATAAGCCACCGTGCCTGGCCCCTGCGTGCTATTTTAATTGATACTCCCCAAATACCTGCAGTTGGCACTTGGTGGCATGCATGCCCTTAGCCTCATCTCCTCTGAGTGGATTCCTCCACACCAGCTGAGCTCACACAGCCGTGTCTCAGCTCCACTTTCGCGTGGACTCAACAAAGCTGTTTCCAGCAGGGCTGATTTTAACCAAGGGCTGGGGGTCTCGGGTTCCTGCTCTTCTTTTCCAGAGTGGAAGGTGAGTTCGTTTTTTGCCTCACTCGGGGCCTTTTCCCTACACCAGATGCTTCCTTACCTATCAAGCCCAAGCAGCTTTTAGAACTGATCGCTGACACTTGTGTTAAGAGAAGAGAGAATGAAAAAGAGAGCAGGCTGCATGCGGTGGCTCCTGCCTGTAATCCTAGCACTTTGGGAGGCCGAGGTGGGTGGATCACTTCAGGTCAGGAGTGCAAGACCAGCCTGGCCAACATGGTGAAACCTCATCTCTACTAAAAATACAATAATTAGCCGGAAATTGCTTGAACCCGGGAGGCGGAGGTTGCACTGGGCTGAGATCGTGCCACTGCACTCCAGCCTGGGCAACAGAGCGAGGCTCCATCTCAAAAAAAAAAAAAAAAAAGGCGAGCAAGCACTACAGAGAACTCCATCAGGCTATTTCTGGAGAACCTGCTCCTTGTCACCCCTTTTAGTGCTGGGCAGGGCTAGAAGAGATTGTCATTTGTTGACTGTCCTTGGGCTCTTGAAACGGAGTCAAACAGCTTCGTGTCTGTGACCCAGGCCTCTGGTGGTGGGTCCCAGGGAGGGATGGCTCTGCTCTGTTTATCTCGTCTGTCTCCACTTCGGGCCATCGAGGGAAGGGAGTCTCTGGCCAGCCTCACTCCTGAACACACCGAGGCTGAGGCAGGCCTGAGTCCTGTGGCAGGTGAGAACTGTTCACAGATTGTGTTCTTGGAGGTTTGCTGCTCACATTCCAGCAGGGTCAGGAAACAGGAAGCCAAACAAAGGAAAGAAACGCAGAGGAAGATACCTAAAGGGACAGAGACAAGAAGAGGCAGACTTTTTTTTTTGAGACGGAGTCTCACTCTGTCCCAGGCTGGAGTGCAGTGGCATGATCTTGGCTCACTGCAACCTCCGCCTCCCAGGTTCAAGTGATTCTCCTGCCTCAGCCTCCAGAGTAGCTGGGATTACAGGCGGGTGCCACCATGCCCGGCTAATTTTTGTATTTTTAGTAGAGATGGGGTTTCACCATGTTGGCCAGGATGGTCTCCATCTCTTGACATCGTGATCCACCTGCCTCGGCCTCCAAAACTGGGATTACAGGCATGAGCCACCGCACCTGGCCAAAAGAGGTCACACTTTCAAATCTGATCCAGAAGGCTTGTCCTACTAACTTGGAGTAGAGATGGCAATGGGAATGGAGACTTTTTAAATTAAATATTTTTATTTTAATGAGACATACAAACAAAGCAGAAGATATATCTTACATATGTAGTTTAAAGAATAATAATGCAGCCTGGCCAACATGGCAAAACCTTGTCTCTACAAAAAATACAAAAACTAGCCGGGCGAGGTGGCGTACGCCTGTAGTCCCAGCTACTTGGGAGGCTGGGGTGGGAGAATCCCTTGAGTCCAGGAGTTCAAGGCTGCTGTGAGCCATGATTGTGCCACTGCACTCCAGCCTGGGCAACAGAGTGAGACCCTGTCTCAAAAAGAACACAAATCCTCAGGTCCTCACCACTCAGTTTAAGAAATAAAGCACTACCAGTATCTTAAAACCCCTGTGGGGCTGAAGGGGCCATTTTCAGGTACCTATGGCTATCTAATCCACTGCCAAATGTCGAATTTACCTTTCATCTACATTTAAATATGGCAAATTAGCGCCTTTTTTGGCATTCTTGAGAAAAGAATTGGTTTTAATGACTTGAAGGATTCCCTACTTCCCTAACGCGCTATCATTTGCCTTCCCCCAGCCCTGAAACCATTAAGGATTTTCCTCAGCTTTTGTCTGCATAAAAAGGTTGTGAATGCACCCAGGGAGACCTGTTCCTGTTAATAACATCTGTTTAGCCTACCCCATTCTTCCTTAATGCTATAGATATTAGAGCCAGGCGTTGGTACAGACTTAAGGGAAGAGCAACTGCATCCATTTGCAACACAGCTAAGATAGACAGTAAGATATACTATAAACCACAGTATTTTATGCGGTGGGGGTGAGGAAGGGACAGTAGGTTGCAAATTTGATTTTCTTCTCTTTAATATGCAGGCACTGAAGGGAAGAAGATCTTCCTTCTTCGTTCTCTGGCCTCTCTTCCAGAGGGATATTGTATAACGATTTCCTATGTTCCGAATGATGACCTTGGGAACCACAAGCTGGGGTGGGTGGCTGGCTGGTGCAGGTAGGAGTAGATGGAAATTATCTTTATTGTCTTTTTTTTTTTTTTTTTTTTTCCTGAGACAGTCCCACTTTGTCACCCAGGCTGGAGTGCAGTGGTGTGGTCTTGGTTCCCTGCAGCCTCAACTTCCTGGGTTCAAGTGATCTTCCCACTTCAGCCCCCAGAAGTGATTGGGACTACAGGCATGCACCACCATGCCTGGCTAATTTTTTTTTTTTTTTTTTTTTTTTTTTTTTGTGGAGATGGGGTTTTGCCACGTTGCCCAGGTTGGTCTCAAACTCCTGAGCTCAAGCGATCTGCCGGCCTTGGCCTCTGAAAATGCTGGGATTACAGGAGTGAGCCACCTCTCCTGGCCGAGATTATCTTAAGACAGATGCTGCTGAGAAGCTTTACTGAGCTGTCCTGAGTGTCTGCCGGCAGCTGAAAGTCAAGAAGCATCTTACATCTTTGCTTGTTACTCAGAAGCAAGCTGCAATCATGTTGTCATGCACATATATTATGGTTTGTGTGTACCTGCCAACTCATCATTTTCTGGATGTCACCAGGCTTTTTTTGGACCAGGAGTTTTAGGTACCTTCCACCCCATTTTTACATCATCACTCACTAAGCTGGACTTGAGCCAACTTTTTTCTCGGCTACCTTTTCCTGTCTCTTTGGCGGGGCCTGGAGAGGAACCCTGTGAGATCCGATGAACTGTCTCCCTTGGCCCGGTTTCAGAGCAGCCCTCCCTCTTCCCGGGCTTACTGCCCAGAATTCTCGCGATCTGACACCACCAGGTGGAGCTTTTTGGTCTTGAACCCAGATGAGCTTCTGGGCTTGGGGCTCTGGGGGATCTTTTTGGATTTGGCAATATCACTAATGGTCAAGGTCTGGGCAAAGGAGAAGAAGCTCTTTCTTAATCTTGTTTATGAAGATTCATGCCACTTTACAGAAGACTAATCCTGAGAGCTTCAGGCCCTGAATGTGGGACCTTTTTCTGAGTCTTTATTTTTTTCCCCCTAGAGACAGGGTCCCGCTGTGTTGCCCAGGCTGGAGTGCAGTGGCGCAATCATAGCTCACTAAAGCCTGAAAATCCTGGATTCAAGTGATGTATTCTCATCTCAGCCTACAGAGTAGTTGAGACACAGGTTTATGCCACCATGCCTAGCTTATTTTTCTTATTTTTAACTTTTTAACTTTTTTCTTCTTCTTCTTCTTCTTTTTTTTTTAAATAGAGATGGGGTCTTGCTCTGTTGCCTCAGCTAGATTCTGAGTCTTTTATAGCTTGCACAGGACCTCAGAACAATTAAAGATGACCAGAGGGTGAAGTCACTGGTCAGGCAGAGACTAAGTCATCAGCTAACAGCAGGCGATCTTGACCTCGGGCCTGCAAATGTGTGGACTTACTTGTAAAATTTTTTATTACATACAATTTTTAAAGTTTTATTTTGGGTTCAGGGGTACATGTGCAGGTTTGTTACATAGATAAACTCATGTCATGGGGGTTCGTTGTATAGATCATTTCATCATTCGGGTACTAGGCCTAGTACCCAATAGTTACTTTTTCTGCTCCTCTCCCTCCTCCCTCTCAGACGCCCCAGTGTCTGTTGTTCCCCTCTTTATGTTCATGTGTTCTCATCATTTAGCTTCCACTTATAAGTCAGAACATGCAGTATTTGGTTTTCTGTTCCTACATTAGCTTGCTAAGGATAATGGCCTCCAACTCCATCCATGTCCCTGCAAAGGACATATCTTGTTCTTCTTTATGACTGCATAGTATTCCATGGTGTTTATGTCCCACATTTCCTTTATCTAGTCTGTCATTGATGGGCATTTAGGTTGATTCCATGTCTTTGCTATTGTGAATAGTGCTGCAATGAACATATACGTGCATGTCTCTTTATGGTAGAATGGTTTATATTCCTCTGGCTGTATACCCAGTAATGGGATTGCTGGGTTGAATGGTAGTTCTGTTTTTCGCTTTTTCAGGAATTGATGATACCGTTTTCCACAATGGTTGAACTAATTTACACTCCCATCAGCAGTGTACAAGTGTTCCCTTTTCTCTGCAACCTCACCAGCGTCTGTTATTTTCTGCCTGTTTATTAATAACCATTCTGATTGGTGTGAGATAATATTTTGTATGTATGTAGGTCTGTGCATTTTTCTGGGGAAATGTTCATTGCTTTCATCAGATTCTCAAAGGCATGTGTAATGCAAAGTAGGTTAAGAACAAGGGATCACTTCTGATTGCTGGTTTATAATAAAATGAGAAAAATAAGGAGATATAATTCAGCTTCTCATAAAGCTATAAGAATGCCTTTTATTCTGGGATTATGCCCATTTACTGTCTTTCTCTTTTTGCTATTAGGTTTTCTTGTACGGGATGATGGTCTAGTGAATTGTAATTACAAAAAAAAAAAAAAATTCTCTCTTGACAAAGTCAGAAGTTGGTAAAATCTTCAACTAAAAATTCTTTCTTTTTTTCTGGCTTGTGTAATCCCACATTCTGGAAACCACTAATCTAGAGGGTTGTCTTTCTATCTGCACGTGATTTAGGGGTGTGCAGTTGTACATCATTCTTCCCACCACACTCCCCCATGCATATGAAGGTTGTCTTTCATTATGTGCAAACCTCTCTTAAAGAAAATGATATAAACCTAACTTTTCCTGGCTCCAAGAAAACATAACTGCCACTTTGGGCAAATCACCTAATCTTCCTGGGCCTCAGTTTTCATATTAAAATGAGGAAGATGGGCTGGGACCTCTGAAGGTTCTGTCCAGATCTAACATGATGTTATTGAAGTGAACGCATGTGAGGCCAGACAGGAAAGGCTGAAGTACAGATCAGGGCCTTGAGGGAGGAGATGAGAAGCAGGGGGAGAACCCTGCCTTTTGATTTTCCTCAAAAGCAGGGTGAAAGAAAACATTTTGGATGTATTTAAAATTTTGGTCTACATGATTCAATGAACTCATATGCTAATCTATTTTTTTTTTTTTTTTATTTCGTAGCCTAGACCTTACAAGCTAATCTGGTTTTATGAGCTGTTCTTTGTAAGATTATGTAAAATTAATTAAAGTTTAATGTAAGATTATCCAAAAGTAGATAATATGCTTTTTGAGACAAAGATGGGCAAAGGAAAATTGATCGAAATCAGATATAAAAAAAAATAATGAAGCTGGGCATGGTGGTCACAGCTGCAATCACAGGACTTTGGGAGGCTGAGGTGGGAGGATCACTTAAGGCCAGGAATTTGAGACTAAAGTGGGCAATATAGGGAGATCCTGTCTCCACAAAAAATTAAAAAAAACTAGCCAGGCATCGTGGCACACACCTGTAGTCCCACCTACTCAGAAGGTTGAAGGGGGAGGATCACTTGAGCCTAGTAGGTTGAGGCTTCAGTGAGCCTTGATTGTGCCACTGTACTCCCACCTGGGCAAGTACAAAAACAACAAGAAGAGTAAAGAAGAGTGATAATAATCATAGTAACAGGCCAGGTGTGGTGGCTCATGCCTGTAATCTCAGCACTTTGGCAGGCCAAGGCGGGTGGATCACTTGAGGTCAGGAGTTCAAGACCAGTCTGGCCAACATGGCAAAACCCCATCTCTACTAAAAATACAAAAATTAGCTGGGCGTGGTGGCGCATGCCTGTAATCCCAGCCACTGGGGAGGCTGAGGCATGAGAATTGCTGGAACCCGGGAGGTGGAGGCTGCAGTGAGCCAAGATCACACCACTGCACTCCAGCCTGGGCAAGAGAGACTCTGCCTAAATAATAATAATAATAAGCAAAAAGGACAATAATAATAGTTACGCTCAGGTCATTGAGTGCCAGCTCAGAACTGAACTTTGCATTCATTGCCCTCTTGAGTCCTGCAAGGCAGGTTTGATCATCAGGTTGTTTTAGATCCAGCCATTGGCAGAGATATGATTTGACCCAATCCACTTACTTGAAAGCTCCCACTCCCTGTGGCACTCCTTTAAAACGGAGCCTTGCTCCTCAAAATATGGTCTGATCACCTGCAGCATGGGCATCCCCTGGGAGCTTGTTGGAGCAGCTCAGGCTCCATCCCAGACCTATTCAAGCCAAATCTGGATTTAACAAGACTCTCAAGGGATTTGTATTCAAGTAAAAGTTTGAGAAGCACTAGTTGAGATGATTCTGCTTTAGAAAAAACTTTCTCCACATGTTGATACTTATCAAGTGTTCCCTTGCTTTATGGTTGAAGAAGAAGAGCGTCACACTAAGGACAGAGAGAAGGCTGTCCTGGTCGGGGAGGGTGGAGTCCTTGCTTTACTGAGAGGGTGTGCATTTCTGAACTCTCGTTGCCTGTTTCTCTCCTTGAAAACTGAATATGTCGTAGGATGTACAACACTAAGGGTGAGCCCTAATATGGACTATGGACTTTGGGGGAGAATCCTCTGTCAATCTAAGCTTATGGATTATAACCAATGTACCACTCTGGTGCAGAATGTGGGGATGCGGATAGTGGATGGGGCTGTGCGTGTTGGCGAAACGAGGGGTCTATGAGATCTCCGTACTTTCTGCCCAATTTTGCTATGAACCTAAGACTGCCCTAAAAAATAAGGTATATTCAAACCTGAATACACCTTAGCGTATTCAGGCTGTGGGCCTTGCCGAAAATGGGGCAGCCAGTATGATAATGCCTGTTAAATTCTTTTTTTTTTTTTTTTAAATCATTTGGATAAAAGTGCTTTTGAAAGAGAAGGTTTTGTCAAGTGCTATGATCTCATCATCTGGCAGCCCCGGCAGGCGAGGAGTCCAAGGGAAATCCAGGGCGCTGACAAGTGGGTGACTCAGGTGCTGGCCCTGCTGGCGGTGAGCAGCTGCGGGGTTGGAACCCGTGGGAGGGGCAGGGAGATGTGCTGAGCCCCTTTCTGGCCAGTACTGATGTCATCAAAGCCCCAGGGCTAAGGCTGTGCTTCCCGCCTGCCCTCAGAAGCACCAGTACTCCTGGTTTCTTATTTATTTATTTTTTCTCTTCTCTCTGGTTTTCCAGGTTGTGTTTTCCCCTTTGTTCTTAAATAGATGGTTGGGACCTGTGGTAGCTCTTTCAAGGGCTCTGCTAACACAGGACAGCCCTGGACCTTGGTTTATAGGGACTTTGTGTCGTCATTGTCAGTCCCTGGGGCAGTTAATGTGCCTGGAACGCCCTCCACTCCCTCTTAAATGTGTGTGTGTGTGTTTTTGGTTTATTTAATACTATTCTGTAGCATAGGTATACGTCTTTAAAAAAACCTTTTCTGCTGTCCCTCATTTGATTCTCAAGACAGTGTCTGGTCAATGGATGGGTGGTGGTATTAGGAAGACAGGCGGGGTGTCAATCATCCTCCAATCAATGCAGAAAGAAGGATTCAGTGAGTGAAGTGACTTGCTTAAGGGCACACAGCTCTGTGCAGGTGGGCAACGTGGGAAGGCTCCCAGGACTCTCCCTTACAAATCCCCAGCATCTGGCTTCCTAAGCCTGGGGGCTTACTTGTCCTTTCTAAATGCTACTAGGTCAGCAAAACTTGTTAGCCATAAAGAGAGAACACTAACCCTGTGCGTCACAGGGGATTCAGGATCAGAGTGGTAGAAACCAATAGGGCCATTTTTTTTCCTCTGGGCTGTGCTGTTTCTCCCAAGCACCTCAATAAACCTTTCTTGTTTTCATCCGTAATAAAAATAAGTGCTAAGTTTTTCATTTTACTTATTTTTTGGATTTTGTGTTGCTGGAGTGCAATGGTGTGATCATTACTCACTGCAGTCTCGACCTTCCAGGCTCACTACAGCCTCCAGAGCAGCTGAGATTACAGGTGCACATGACCATAGCTGGCTAATTTTTTTTTTTTTTTTTAAGGATGAGGTCTTGCTGTGTCACCCAGGCTGATCTTGAACTCCTGGCCTCAAGTTATCCTCCAGCTTTAGTCTCTCAAGTTGCTAGGATTATAGGCGTGAGCGACCAAGCTCAGCTGGTGCTAAGTTTTAAGAAATAAAATACCCAGAAAAATAAGGCCAAGTGAAATAGTTCAACTTAGCTTATGGCAAGCTCAGGTCTTTTCCAAATAATGAGGAAACCACAGTACCCTCAGCGAGCTGTGGCCTTTGCTGACAAGATGGGTGATCAAAATTTGAGGCAAATGATCCAAGTAGCTGTTTAGCATCTTCAACTTTCACAACTTCCATTCCAAACCAATAACTCACTTCTGGACCCCGCAAGTGACCTGTGTTCTACACCTCTAGCAATTTTCCCCGAGGTGGCTTATTCACTAGCAAATGTGAGAAATCACTGATTAGCACCCCTTCCATGTCGAAGCAGTCTAGATTATTGGTGGGTGTTTAAAAAGGAAGACAACTTCTCCTCCCATCCTCTTCCCTTCTGAGATACTTGGATTTACACAGGAAGGATGTCTCCACCAATGAAACGACCACAGCCTTAGAGACTTTTGAAATGGAAAAAGTGGATATAAAAAGAATGCTAAAAAAATTTGAAGAGGCACACTGACAGCAACGAGGTGAAAAAAAAGGTCCGACGAAAACATAAAAAACCCATAATACTACCGTCTTCATATGATAAAAGTATTTATATATTTTCATATTTTCTAGTTTTGGTCCACAAATAAAGACGCATTTATTTGGCATTGTGGTAAGCTCGTTGTAACATACGCACTGAATATGACCCTTTCCTCCCACCTAATATGATATTCCATGTTTATACATTGCCTTCATAATGATCATTTTTGGTGTCTGCATAATATTGATCTTGTGGACACCCTGAATGTACTAAGCAATCTCTTGATTTTATTTATTTATTTTTTTGAGACAGGGTCTTGCTCTGTCACCCAGGCTGGAGTGCAGTGGCACAATCATAACTCACTGTAACCTTGAACTCCTAGGCTCGAGGATCCCTCCTCAGTCTCCTGAGTAGCTATCACTACAGGCATGTGCCCTCATGCCCAGCTAAAATCTACTCTCTTGGCAAATTAGCAGTATGTAATACAATATTATTAATTACAATCTTCATGTTGTACATCAGATCTCTTTAACTTATTTATCCTACATAATTGCAACTTTGTACCTTTTGACCAAAGGAAATGAAATAACCACCTTATAAAGGTATCTGCACTCCCTGGTTCATTGCAGCATTATTCACAATAGCCAAGAACTGGAACCAACCAAAGAGTACATAGACAGATGAGTGGATAAAGAAATTGCAGTATAGCTATCTATCTCTATACACATATAATGGAATATTATTCAACCTTACAAAAGAAGATGGAAATTCTGTCATTTGAGACAAAATGGATGAACTTATAGGACATTATGTTAAATGAGATAAGGCAGGCACAGAAGGAAAAATACTGCATGCTGCCACTTATGTGTGGAATCTGAAAAAAAATTAAATATGGGAAGGAGGAGGCAGGAAATGAGAAGGCTTAGATCTAACCAGTCCCTTTGGTGGACATTTTGATTGTTTCTGGATTTCATGTTATTGATGTGACCAGGAACATTTTTGCATGTAGATACTTTGAAATTGTTTTCTTAGGAAACTCTCAGCGGTAGCAAATGAAGACTGGAGTTCAGGAAGAGGGGCCACTCTTCTGCCTCCATCCCCTCTGGAGGGAGACACACAGCACATTCAAGCCATCCCACGGGGGGGCGACTGGTTGCGCTTTCTCAGGCCCTTTAAATACGTCTCCTCTGTTCCTTCTGCTTCTGCCTTCATTTCCCCCCACCGTCCTTCGCAGTGTCTTTCCTCAGCCCAAAGCTGTGCCTTGGACTCCTGAACATCTGTCTCCCCGAAAGTCTCTCGTCTCAATGATCCAGCTTTTCACTCCTGGCTCCTTTCTGAAGATCTGCCCTGAAACGGAGGGAGTGGGGAGGGGAACAACACATATTTGAATCCTATCGGCCTCTTGATCTGGTGTCTTATCTAAATATTATTTCTTGTCCTACTTACATCACAAGCCCATAAGGCATGGGCCATGCCTTTACATGTGCCACACAGAACAGAGAATGCAGTTGGCTCTTGGCAAATGTGTGTTGTTGTTGTAAGTTGTTAATAACTGGAAGATGTGAGTAGATGTTCTGGGGAGGTAAAATCAGAGCTAGAAACAAGGGGGACTTTCTGGGAAGATCATTAAGGAAAATCTTCACAAAAAGGGGGTGATTCTGAACTTTCACCCACGTTTTCAGAAAAGCGCCCAGGGCTTTTGCTGCTGGGAGATACTGGCATTTGGTTGGGTGCTTGAATGGAGTGCTGTCCGCTTGAACAAAACTTCATGGGGCATTTTGAACCCTGCCAAGTTAAGTTGAGGACCATAGACAAGACAGTGACAGGCAAATACCTCTGGGATGAGCCTTTAGTGACTTTGGGTGATGGAAATGGAACTCCTCATCAATTCCTGTGTTTTACAATTTGTAGTTTGGGAATGGAGGTTAAACGTTGGAGAGGACTTTTCTTTTTTAATTTTTATATTTTCTTAGAGACAGGGCCTCACTCTGTTGCCCAGGATGGTCTTAAATCCCTGAGCTCAAGCAGTCCTCCTACCTTGACCTCCCAAAGTGCTGAGATTATAGGAGTGAGCCACTGCATCTGGTCCAGGATTGATCTTTCTTTCTTTCTTTCTTTCTTTCTTTCTTTCTTTCTTTCTTTCTTTCTTTCTTTCTTTCTTTCTTTCTTTCTTTCTTTCTTTCTTTCTTTCTTTCTTTCTCTTTCTTTCTTTCTCTTTCTTTCTTTTCTTTCTCTCTCTCTTCCTCCCTCCCCCCTTCCTCCCTCCCTCCCTCCCTCCCTCCCTCTCTTTCTTTCTTTCTTTCTTTCTTTCTTTCTTTCTTTCTTTCTTTCTTTCCTTCCTTCCTTCCTTCCTTCCTTCCTTCCTTCCTTCCTTCCTTCCTTCCTTCCTTCCTTCCTTCCTTCCTTCCTCCTTCCTTCCTTCCTTCTTTCTTTTCTTTTCCTTTCTTTTTTTTGAGACACAGTTTCGCTCTTGTTGCCCAGACTGGAGTGCAATGGCACAATCTCAGCTCACTGCAACCTCTACCTCCTGGGTTCAAGCGATTCTCCTGCCTCCAACTCCCAAGTAACTGGGACTACAGGCATGCGCCACCATGCCTGGCTAATTTTTTGTATTTAGTAGAGACGGGGTTTTACAATGTTGATCAGGCTGGTCTTGAACTCCTGACCTCAGGTGATCCGCCAGCCTCGGCCTCCAAAGTGCTGGGATTACAGGCGTGAGCCACCACGCCCGGCCAGTTTTTCAAGTATAAAACATAACATTGGGTCAAGCCAGTGGGCTGGAACATCCATTCATTCTCCACGGCTTCAACAAAGGGCATATATTTTGTCCTTTTTGACTTTATCATAAGACATTAGTGATAACCTCCCTTAATAACTTCAGCTAAGGTCTTCATTAGTAAATAGAAATCACATTAAGTAGATTAGAAACCAAAATCCTGTCTGGTAAGGGCCTTTCACATCAAATGTTACAATAATTTAGATGAGTAGGATGTTTCTATAAATGGGTTATTTTTAATGCAGAATCTGTTTTTATATTTGAAATGTGATGCTTATTAATTTATGACTATTTTTATACAGATTTGCTCATGAGGTGTATCTATAACTATTTACATATTGTTCTATAGTTTAACAAGTGTGTGTGTTTTTTTTTTTTTTTTGAGACAGGATCTCACTGTCTTGCCTAGGCTGGAGTGCAGTGGTGCAATCACAGCTCACTGCAGCCTGAACTTCCTGGGCTTAAGTAATTCTCCTACCTTACCTAAGCCTCCCAAGTAGCTAGGACTATAGGCATGCACCATTATGCCCAGCTAATTTTTTTTTGTTTTGTTTTTTGTTTTTTTGAGACGGAGTCTCGCTCTCCCGCCCAGGCTGGAGTGCAGTGGCCGGATCTCAGCTCACTGCAAGCTCCGCCTCCCGGGTTCACGCCATTCTCCTGCCTCAGCCTCCCGAGTAGCTGGGACTACAGGCGCCCGCCAGTAGTTTTTTGCATTTTTTAGTAGAGACGAGGTTTCACCGTGTTAGCCAGGATGGTCTCGATCTCCTGACCTCGTGATCCACCCTCCTTGGCCTCCCAAAGTGCTGGGATTACAGGCTTGAGCCACCGCACCCGGCCTAATTTTTAAATTTTTTTAGAGACAGGGTCTCGCTATGTTGTCCAGGCTGGTTTCAAACTCCTAGGCTCAAGTGATCCTCTTGCCTTGGCCTCCCAAAGTGCTGGAATTACAGGCATGAGCCTATAACCACGAGCTGACAAGTGCTTTAAGATACATTTTCTCACTGGGCATGGAGGCTCATGCCTGTAATCTCAGCACTTTGGGAGGCAGGGGTGGGTGACTTGCTTGAGCTCAGGAGTTCAAGACTGGCCTGGGCAATATAGTGAAACCCTGTCCAAACAAAAAATGCAAAAATTAGCCAGGCATGGTGGCATGCACCTGTAGTCCCAGCTACTCAGGAGGCTGAGGTAGGAGGTTGACTTGAGCCCAGGAGGTGGAGGCTGCAGTGAGCCAAGATCACACCACTACACATCAGTCTGGGTGACAGAGCTAGACCCTGTCTCAAAAAGCAAGCAAGCAAACAAACATTTTTTCTTTATTCTCACAACTTGTGAAGCAGACAAAGATCTGCTTCTGTTTCACAGAGGAAGACACTGAGGCCAAGGAGGTTAAGTGATTCAGTAAGTTGTTGAGTCAGGATTGAAAGGCAGCGTTAGATATTTGTCCAGTGTCGTAACTATCTCCCTGATATGGGAAATGATGATGATTTCAGCCTTTTTTGGTCTTCGTGAGTATTCTGTAATTTTCTCCTATTACTATCTTTCTGTCTTGTGGATATTGTTCTTGTGTTGTTAAAATTCCAGAGAAACGACTGGACTGTGAAATAGTCAATAAATGAGGCACAGAAATGGAAACCTCAAGTATTTTCATAGATCTGGAAGAGGGTAGGGAAGAAAGACCCAGTTAGTTAAAAGTATCCATTAGACACCATGGGAAGCCCACATGAGGCATTTACATGGAAGTTCTAGCGCGTGGTCTGAGGAAAGCTGACGCTCCTAGGTTGTTTTGGAATGCTGTATCTGCTCCAGAAATGCTCGAAAACTGCAGTGGTAATGCTGGTTTGAGTCTCCAGTAGATTTAGGCTCTTCTTGGTACGTTTTGGTGCCTTAGCAGGAGAGAGAGACAGACAAAGAGTGACAGAGAGACAGACAGACAGACAGACAGACACTGATCATTTTTGTAGATCGCCAGTAGATAAACGCAAGTGTTTTATTGAACTATGTATCGGGGCTAGGCAGGAGGATCACTTGAGGATAATTTGAGACCAGCTTGGGCAACACAGCAAGATGCTGTCTCTACAACAATAAAAAGAAAAATATTAGGCCGGGCGTGGTGGTGAGTGCCTGTAATCCCAGCTACTGGGTAGGCTGAGGTAGGAGGATCACTTGAGCCCAGGAGTTCAAGGCTGCAGTGAACTGTGATTGCACCACTGCATTCCAGCCTGGGTGACAGAGTGAGACCCTGTCTCTAGAAAGAAACCAAAACAACAACAACAATGAAACAAAAAACTCTACATAAATGTCTTCAACTATTACCCTATTACCACTGTGTCTTTGGGAATGTGATATCCTCTCTCTATGCCTCAGTTTCCTCAGTGTTATTGCACAAACGAAATTATTTAAATGACATTTGACATTAATGTCATTGATATTAATATATTAATGACATATTAATATATAATTAATATTATATATTAATGCCATTCATATTAAATGACACAATATTGCATGTACTGAATGTATTTAAATGAGCCTAGTGACAGCTCAATAAATATTAACTATTATTATTATTGTAAAGACTAACTTGTCCTCTAGTATATTACAGATACTGGGTTTACTCTTTAATTGGTAATAAAAATATTTTTTCCACTTTTTCAATTGTGGTAATATATACCTATGTAAAATTTACCATTTTAACCATTTTTAGGTGTACAATTTAGTGGCGTTACATTCAGACGGTCGTGCTGAATGCGTGTTTGGGCAGGCAGTGGACCCGGGCAGGGCAGTAGGGCTGGTGTGGGGCTGTGTGTGCAGTGTTCCCAAGGCTTGGGTCAGCTCTGGGTCTGGATACCCGCTGTGCCCTGCATGGTGCAGGGAGCGAGGAATGAGTGAGGAGGGGTGAGCGCGCAGCCACGCAACTGTTGCCTGGCTGTTCTGTGAGCAATTGACTCAGACATTTATGTTGTGTCGTCTCCTCTGTTTTTATTCAGTTCACTGGTTCTTAGCTCCATCAGTTCATTTTCCCTGGGAAACAAAGGCCTGGGTTCTTATTCATTTTGTGGACGTCATTCTTTTGAGATGTGAGCACATCAGTGGCCGAGAGAACCATTCAGACATCCTTGGTACCATGATCAGAGGTTTGTGGCTCAGGTCTTTTGGCACATCTGGATTAAGTGTAAACCTGAAGTCGGTGATTTTACTGCATTCCTTCAAATGAGTAAGGTCAGGAGTTTTGAAGGTTAGTTTCTGAAATTCGTAAGTAGGTGAAGGCAAACAGACTTTAATAGAAATGGGAGGTCTGTATCCCGAGCTCTCTGAGATTGTTTCTTTAAGCTGCTGGTGGCAATTGTCATTTATGGTGCCATCACCGTGAAGCTGGTAAGCAGGAGAATTGCTGGAAAAGTGTCTGACCTGAAGCCTGGCGCCCACGTCTGCAAATTCAGTTGCAGAGGGATGGTTTGAAATTCATGTATTCATTTGTTCCTTCAACAAACATGCATTGAGTGTGTGCCAGAAATTGTAGTGGTCACTGGAGTTGTAGTGGTCACTGGAGGATGTCATCTTCTCCCAGAGAAGGTTTATTGTAAGAGGGTTTCTAATGTACAACTTTTCAGGCAAATGACTCTTATCCCTAATTCTGAATTTTTTTATTTAACTCCTCTGAACCTATTCAGCTTGCAGGCGTCAAACAGGCACAAGTTTTTAAAATATCTGAAAGATCCGGACAGGCACAGCGGTTCATACCTATAACCCCAACACTTTGGGAGTCCGAGGCAGATGGATCGCTTGAGGTCAGGAGTTCCAGACTAGACTGACCAACATGGTGAAACCTCATCACTACTAAAAATACAAACATTAGCCAGGTGTGGTGGTGCACACCTGTAATCCTAGGTTCTTGGGAAGCATCTGTAATCTTAGCTACTCAGGAGGCTGAGGCATGAGAATCACTTGAAGCTGGGAGGTAGAGGTTGCAGTGAGCCGAGATCATGCCACTGCACTCCAGCCTGCGTGACAGGGGGAGACTCTGTCTCAATAATAATAATAATAATAATAATAATAAAATAAAAAATCTGAAAGATTTTACAGCTCATAAAGTAAACTATTGGCAACCTAGAGGTTTTCTGGTGGGCACAACTAGATGCAACCACTTAGGGGCCAGAGATTTAATTTAGCCATCTGTCTATCCATCCATCCATCCACCCACCCATCCATCCATCTGTCCATTCATCCATCCATCTGTCCATTCATCATCCATCCATCCATCCACCCATCCATCCACCCATCCATCCATCCATCCATCTGTCCATTCGTCCATCCATTTGTCCATTCATCATCCATCCATCCATCCATCCATCCGTCCACCCATCCACCCACCCATCCACCCACCCATCTGTCCATCTGTCCATTCGTCCATCCATCTGTCCATCATCCATCCATCCATCCATCCATCCATCCATCTGTCCATTCGTCCATCCATCTGTCCATCCATCATCCATCTGTCCATCCATCATCCGTCCATCCATCCATCCATCCATCCCTCCGTCCGTCCGTCCATCCACTCATCCATCCATCCATCCATCCATCCACCATCCATCCACCCACTCATCCATCTATCCATCTATCCGTCCATCCATCCATCCATCCATCCATCCATCCATCCATCCATCCAGCAGGCATTGACTCTGTTCACAGGCATTGGGAATGTTTATGAAGCGAGACTCATATGTAACATTTCCCAGTCTAGTCTATGGAACCCCATGTATTCCATGGAACAAAGTTTGAGAAACACTAAAATGTAGGGGTGCAATACTCTTACCTTCTTTTTCGGACCCCTCATAAAACCTCACCTCACTAGCCTTTATATCTCCTGGGGTATTCTGGAAAGAGTGAGATTTTGGTAAACCATGGCTAGAATTTGTTATAGCCATGAGATGTCTGAAAGCTCACATTTCTCCAATCATTTGAGGAGTTGAACTTTTAGTTTTGATGAAAAGACTAGAGAAACAGGTATCCTGAGTATGCCAGCCCTCCCCTTCTGTGTTTTCTAGACAAACAAAAGCTGCTACCTTTCTTTCATGCGGAGCCACCTGGCCTCTGGCCTCACACCTGGGCTGTTTCATCTCAGGCAAGGTCTGAGTATCTGATTGACCTGCCTTTCCACTCTCTGCCTCCCACTCCCAACTGGGATCTGGGGATTTGGGAACACACATGTTTGGGGAGAAGGCAAGAGTTGCACTACCACCTGAAGGCTGGGCAGGCACACCCCTGTGGTGTTTGTGTTCGTGTGCCTGTGTCAAGGTCTTGGCTGGAAGCGCCTCTCCTGGGTTAGGTTTAGCGTGCTGGCAATGCCTGGCGAAATCAATCTCCTTTTTTCTGGGTCCCCAGCTTTCATCTTCTCCATGAAGTCACTTTTCTCATCCCATCCTAAATGGAGTAATGGGGTGGTAGGGGAGGGGAGGAGGAAGGATATGTCCCTTTGTGTGTTCCTGGAGGGTAACAAGTCTTAAAGGTCTCCTCTGCTGAGGGACACTGCTTCCTGACACCTTGCTGGCCTTGCTATCAGGTTTCATAGCAGGAAGAAATAGCTTCTCCTGCCCTCCCACAAACATTCCAAGATGTGGAGATGCTCTTAGCATTCAGCTATGCAACAGAAAATAAGAAGAGAATGGCTTCCAGCCCCTTTCTATTTAGAGGAAGTAGAAGTGTGAACCTACCAACCTTCCCTATACTTGTAAAAACTGCCTTAAAAAATACAAATGGCTTAATGGGCCTGTTTAGTAACTTGCTGAGTGGCACACTTAAAGAGCCACTTGGATTCCATGGTTTTAGTTTTAAGTATGTGCGTGTGTACCATCATCATTATCGAAATTGGATAATATATGTGAAAGTGCTTTGTAAACGACAGAAGAAGTAGGTATATGAGACTATTGTTGTTTTTGCCCTGTTACTAAAAACATTTCTTAAAGCTCTGCCTTTTGTGAGGCATCATGGTAGGTTCCTTTCTAAGGCTGGCTTTCACAATTAAATGTAAATAGATGCCCAGATGATGGAACTCTGCAGGCCCTCAAGCCAAAATCTCTCTGTCACGTTACCTAAATTCCCATCATTTGTCCTACTTTAATGTCAACTGGATGGGATAACTATTAAGATATTAATCATCTTGTCTCTTATTTGAAAATTTAACAGAGAGCAGAGCTTTGAGGTGCTGGGGCACAGGACAGGTGTGTTTCGAAATAGGGGAGTGGGGAAGGGAAGCAGATGACACAGGCCAGTGGTATTCCACAACAAAGGATGCCAGAAATGCAGCACACGAAATAAAGGAGAAGGAAGAATGAAGGCCTCACTTGCTCTATGAATTTTCTCTGCTGTTCAGTTTGAGTGAATCTGACCAGATCATTGCCCTTTAGAAGCATATGACCAATGATACAATAAAGGTATAGGTAACCATATTGAAGACATTAACAAATACCTATGTTTAAGTATTTCCATATTGGTAAATGCAGTCTGTGGGGTGCTGAGTGATGGAGAATTCTGTGAAGTTCATATTTGGATAGGGTGCCTGAAAACTTTCGTGTTTCCTAGGAAATCAAGACCTGTTACCTGGATGCAGTAGACTCCAGGTGCCCTCAGAATGACAGCACAGAAGATGCTTTTAAAGTCAAAAGCATCTAGATGAGGGGCAGGGGATTCCAGGCATAGGGGGAGGCTCAAGAGAGGGCTTGGAGGGTGGAAGAGAAATCTGTAGGTTGATCACTGATCTATGGGGAAATCTTGCATACCTCACCAAGACGCTGTCCTGTGTTAACACGGGAGGATGGCAATGTGTTGTAAGACAGCCCAACAAGTATATTCTACTTTCCCTAAAATCAGCACAAATGCCAGGTCCTTTAGTGCACTTGGAATCTCACTGAAGGCCTCAGGAGGAAGCGTGTGCCTTCCCAGCAGGCTTTCCATGCAAGTGAAAGTGTATTTGCTAAAGATCTGAGCCATCAAGTCTGGTATGAGTTGACACAGTGCTGCTATGTGCTGTGATTTTGGCAAAGGCTCTGGATCTTTCTGAATATCTTGTTTGCAGGATAGTTCCTAAACCCATGCAGCTTACACCCCATGGGAGAGGAGCTGCCACTTACTGGCTGGTTGCTTGAGTAGGATAGTTTTTATTTCACTTGAACTTTGAGTAATTTTTAGCTGAATTAACTTTGAGAGGGTTATTTCTTTAAAATTCATGAATATGTTCATTAAAAACAATTTCCAAATTCAATAAGACATTAAAAACCATCAAGATTCTACAAATTTGGGGGTCTGACCAGATTCTGCCCTTAAAGAAGTTTGTTTGTTTATTTATTTTGAGACAAGTTCTGGCTCTATCACCCAGGTTGAAGTGCAGTGGTGCCATCTTGGCTCACTGCATCCTCCATCTCCTGGGCTCCAGTGATCCTCCTGTCTCAGCATTTCGGGTAGCTGGGACTACAGGCATGCACCACCACTGGCCTGGCTAGTTTTGTATGTTTTGTAGAGATGGGATTTTGCCATGTTTCACAGGCTTGTCTTGAATTCACCTGCCACAGCCTCCCAAAGTGCTGGGATTACAGGCATGAGCCACCATACTTGGTCTAGGAAGTTGATTCTTAGGATATTGGAAGATGGAGATGGAAAAGTATGTTTAAATTCTGAGGCTCAGAGCTGTAATTTATAATCATGATTCCCAAATGGTTAAAATTTCAGAATATCCAAAGCTATTATTTTCATTAACTAATAATTATTTATTGATAGATGCCTGGGTTCAAGCCAATATTTCAGAGTGAATGCACAAAAACCAACGAAGACCTAGGTCCTTGTAATAACAAACCAGAATCTTATAATAACAAACCAGCCCAATGTAGAATACTCATTGAACTCCTGCCATATTTGCAGTGTTGCTGTGGGAAATACGAAAGAAATCTAAGTCTTTGTTTTCCAAGAATTTGTGGTCTAGTTGGATATTAAGATCAGTACACAGGAAACAATGGGGCTAATATCAGTTGGAATGCTTTTGACCAAGAAACAAAAATCTCAACTGAAACTCACTTAAACAAGTAGCTGGTCAAATATTGTAATTAAACATCAGAGGTAGAACTGATTTTAATCTAGTGGGTCCAGAAGTTCAAAAACATTATTGAAGACCCAGGTTCCTTTATTCATTTCCTTCTGTCAATCCTAAGGCTGCTTCATCTTAGATTATAAGACAGCAGCTATAGACATCAGGGCTAAGACCCTTCTTCAGGTCCAATGGGAGAGAGTGGGCATGTATTCTTTTTTTTTTCTTTTTCTTTTTGAGATGGAGTCTTGCTCTGTTACCCAGGCTAGAATGCAGTGGCGTGATCTCAGCTCACTGCAACCTCTGCCTCCTGGGTTCAAGCAATTCTCATGCCTCAGCCTCCCAAGTAGCTGGATCACAGGTGTCTGCCACCATGCCCAGCTAATTTTTATGTGTTTTTTTTTTTTGTAGAGACAGGGTTTCACCATGTTGGCCAGGCTGGTCTTGAACTCCTGGCCTTAAGTGATCCACCCATCTCAGCCTCCCAAAGTGCTAGGGTTACAGGCATGAGCCACCATGCCCGGCCAAGAATGGGCATTCTATGGTGCATATGGAAAAACAAGGAAATCCCTTTTCCAGCAATTCTCAAACTATCTGTTATTTTCCATTGGCCCTAATTAGTTGCATTTCCATCCCTGACTGAAGCATTTTGGCAAAGGCAATAGGAGTACTCTGATTGGCTCGGATTGATTGGGGCTCACCACTGGAGCTGGGATAAGGGTAGGATAAGGGAGGAGGGTAGATACTAGAAGGGGAATGTGGGTACAATTGAAGAGGGGCGAATGGATGTGATTGACAAACAACTATGCTCACTATGGGATCCAAACAAAATATTAAGATGTCATTGGGGAAATTTTGCCATCTGTAACCACAACTGCCTTCTAACAACGGTGGGCATGGTTATGTGGACAACATCTTGCTGGTGCCATCTTGGGAAACATGCCAGTTTTGAAATATGAGGTAATAGGAGCTGAACAGCCCTACAGAATAATTTAAAGAATGGGAGTTGGAAGAGGAAAAACCCAATGAGAAAGAGAGGAGCCGGCAGAGCTGGGGATTTCATGGGGCAGGAGCTGAGACAGAAATGCCTGGTGAAGTGGAGGGGGTGTGGTTGATGAGAAGGTTTCAGAGAAATGTCTAATAACTTTGAAAGTTGCTAGGGCTGGGCGCGGTGACTCACACCTGTAATCCCAGCACTTTGGGAGGCTGAGGCAGGCGGATCACCTGAGGCTGGGAGTTCGAAACCAGCCTGACCAACATGGAGAAACTCTGTCTCTACTAAAAATACAAACTTAGCTGGGCATGGTGGCGCATGCCTGTAATCCCAGCTACTCGAGAGGCTGGGGCAGAAGAATCGCTTGAACCTGGGAGGCTGAGGTTGTAGTGAGGCGAGATTGCGCCATTGCACTCCAGCCTGGGCGACAAGAGCGAAACTCCATCTCAATAAATAAATAAATAAATAAATAAATAAATAAATAAATGTTGCTGTGGGCAAGTGCCATGGAAACTCATCCTCCTGTGGAACCCTGTGGGACCTCTTGAAATGCTATGTAAAGTCTACATTGTTCAATAATCCTTTTGTGAGAGTGGGTTCTTAGGAAATCTGAACAGCTCTTTAGTGTTACATGTGGGTCAACACACATCAGAGAGGACAATACCCCATTTTGGAAATGGGGTAGGTAAAACGAAAAAATTTAAACAGTCTCATCTGTGCACATACCCAAGTGGTGGAGCTTAGGAATATTCTGCAGTTATGCTCTTACTCTCTAGTTTGCTTTTTTTGTTGCTATTATTTTCCCTTCCAAATAAGCTTTTTTTCCAGGGAGGCCTTGAGAGACAGAGATATTTATTGTCAATCCTCCCCAGACCTAAATCTCCTCCAGAGGGACAGACAGTGGCCCAGGGGGAATGACCAGCAGAGGGGCACCTTCCATCAGCAGAGCTTGGCTCTGATGCCTCTCAGAACGCTGATGGTTTTCGATGAGGGTTGTGGTTTCATCACAGTGTATCAGGGGCGACAGAGTTTCCTGAGCTGGCCTGGGTTGTGCGTACACAACACATCTGCATGCAAAAATCATTGTTCTCATCTTGGCTTCACAGGGACAGTGGGATTACATGCCTTCCCTCCTTTCCTCCTTACAACAGTTATATGTGGTGGGTACTATTATTACTTCCATTTTACAGTGAGAAACTGAGGCTGGGAGAAATTCAGGCCACATAACTAGTAGGGTGAATCCCAAATTTACTCTGAGCCCATGGTCCTAACCAGTACACCACATTGTCTGTTATACTTCTAGAGTGGTTTCCTGGTAGCTGAAATATCTGATGAATTGATAACAGGGGTGAGCTTGGGGCCTTGTGTTAATAAATCAAGTTCCAACACTAAGGTGAAATTTTACTTATTAAGTAGCCATTTTTGTGCTTTAAGTCCACTGTCAACATCAATGAACATTTGCACACCCTCGTGCCATGCACTGTTCTAGGTGCTGAGACCACAGACGTGCCCAAGGCAGACAAAACCCTTCAATTCATCCTGAGTAGCTTGTTTTACCCAAAGAAATATGCAGGAACGTCTTTCAGGGCAAGGAAGTGAGAGAGTTTTCCATAGTTAGCATTCTTTCTTGGACTACCCTAACAGACTGATTTCTCTTGTTCTTGAGTGAAGTCAACACCTTGTTTGCCCTCATTTTACTTACACCCCCACCTCACATCAGAGAACCTGAGTTGGAAACAGAATTCACCTGTCATACTGCTTGCCTTGGAGAAAGTCCATGACAACAAATTCTGAACCAGGGTATTGAGAGAAAGGTGGCAGGAGGGATAGTAGCTCCTCACCGCAGGCACATTGCACCACTGGGCACCTTTGTGAGATGGTGAATGAATGAACGCACTCATGAATGAAGGACGTGCCTTACCAGGAAGCAGGCAGTGGCGAAACACATCCTGAACTTGATAGACTTAAAATGTTTCAGAAGTCATTTATCTCTTCTGAGATTTGCTCAGAAATTTCAACCATCCAGAAGTTTCGTATGCTGTAGATCAAAGAACAAAATGAATAATCTCTTCTTATATGGCTTTATATTATTTACAGATTTTAACTCATGTTGCATCCTTTGTGTTTCAGAATTATATGATGTAAGCTAAACTGTAAGGGATTATTCCCTCCACACTTTATACAACTTAATTCAATTTCCTTTACCTTATATTAGCAGATTCAAAGAAACCTTAAGGCGGATAGAACATACATGAATTCAAATTGTTTCCTACTTTATTTTCTCCTGCTTGGCACCTGGGCAGCTTTATTCTGGCAACAAAATCTCCGTCTTTTCTAAAATGAGAGCTATCTCAGTAACCAACAGGGCACATGTATCCTTGCATCTTTCTTTTGTTTAATCCAAATATTGACTCTCTCTCTCTCTCTTTTTTTTTGAGACGGAGTCTTACTCTGTCTCCCAGACTGGAGTGCAGTGGTGCGATCTCGGCTCACTGCAAACTTCCCCTTCCAGGTTCAAGCAATTTTCCTGTCTCAGCCTCCTAAGTAGCTGGGATCACGGGAGTGTGCCACCACATTCAGCTAATTTTTGTTTTTTGTAAAGACAGGGTTTTACCAGGTTGGCCAGGCTGGTCTTGAACTCCTGACCTCAAGTGATCCACCCTCCTTGGCTTCCCAAAGGGCTGGGATTACAGGCATGACCCACTGCACTTGGCTGATTCTCTTTTAAATATTTAAGATGCCTGGCAGAAAGCCAAACGGTATTACTCAAATTTCCTAAATCAATGATGAAAGATTTTTCATCTTGTCTTTTGGGATGGCACACTGAAAGTATAGCCTGTAAGAATGGCAGCCAAGCCTCATGTAGATATGAATTGTGGGGTAACAAAAAGAAAAGTCTTTTCAGCAAAACTGAGTTAATTCTTTTTTTTTTTTTTTGAGATGGAGTCTCACTCTCTTGTCCAAGCTGGAGTGCCGTGGCACAATCTCAGTTCACTGCAACCTCCGCCTCCCAGGTTCAAACAATTCTCCTGCCTCAGCCTCCTAAGTAACTGGGATTACAAGCCTGCACCACCACGCCCAGCTAATTTTTATTTTTTATTTTTGGTGGAGATGGGGGTCTCACCATGTTGGCCAAGTTGGTCTCAGACTCCTGACCTCAGGTGATCCACCCACCTCAGCCTCCCAAAGTGCTGGGATTACAGGCATGAGCCACCACACTCAGTTGGCCTAAAAAAAGAAAAAGCTGAGTTAATTCTTACCTGAGGTTGATTCACAATAGATCTATCAATTTCATCTCTTTCATTACTTAACATATGGCTTACAATATAAAACTATTCTGAAGTCAACTATGTATTGTTTTTGAATTTATTCACTTATTACCTGATAGGGAATCATGGGAACTTAGCACTAGCAAAGGCTTAGGAACACTGTGGTTTATTGCAGGCCTAAATATTGGAGCCCCAAAGGGATCAATATTTTGTCCATAATTTTAGAGATCCTTGAGCAACAGAGCCTGGAATGGACCCCGACTTTCCTGACCCCAACCTGAGGATTCTCCTTCACTAACATGGCGACATCTGCTCCCAGCTGTGACTGTGACGCTTCCCCTGGAGACAGAAGCCTCAGGTCACACCGTTTGTGAGGACCAGGCCAGAGAGAAACCACAGCACTCCTCCTGGGTGCTTGTCTGAGGTGGTTTCCTTAGCTTAGTTAAGAAAAGGAGAGTGAGCCGAGATCTGGCCACTGCACCCCAGCCTGGGCGACAGAGCGAGACTCCGCCTCAAAAAAAAAAAAAAAAAAAAAGAAAAGGAGAGCATTCCCCTTTCCTCCCCATAATGTAAGACTCATTCATTATCGGGGCAGGGACTGACAGTTTATTTCAAAAATATCCATTGCAGTCATCAAAATCATTATTAGTAATACATATATTTTACATTTTATAGGATTAACTTGTCATGGCCCTTTCACATGCACTATTGTGTCCTAGTTGTGTCTTTGAGTGACAAGTATTGGTGTTCCCATACTACTGGGGAGAAACTTGAAGCCCGGTGTGGTGTTTGCTAATGGTAACATGACCAGCAGGTACGAATAAGCAGGAGGTATGAGTTCTCAGGAACCCAGGTCTTTTAATTCCTCTCCTTGACCCATTCATTTATATGACAGCTTCTGTTACTGAGAGGACAGCCAGTTCTGTAACTGTGAGGGAGGAATTGAAATCTCCCATACTTTATGTTGAAAAAAATCTTGGATTATTTATTCCTGCCAGCCACTCTCTTTGGCCTCTGACTTTCAAAAGTCCTCACCCAAAGGACAGTTTGTGACTGGGTTCCTGTTTGGAAGGTTGTAGCTGAAGATGTGTGCAGTGTGACTGGGACAGCGTCCAGGCCCTCAGTGGCTGTGCTCGGTTCCCCTTAAGGAAGCTGTGCTGGGACCTGGCCTTTAATTCCCAGAGGGCATTAGTGCTAGTGCCACCTCACATCACCACTGAGGCACCTGCCTCTGATTTTCTCATGTGCATTTTCCAAATCCCCAAATCTGTGGGTTTCTAGAAGTTTCTTTTAAGATCTCAAGGACTTACTTGTTCTAATGGTTACAAAAGGCTAGTTGAGCCAATTTCCTTAGGGCATGACCTCTCTCGGGAAGAATTCTGCACCCACAAATCACGGATGGAACAAGGAAGTATTTTTATTCATGTGCCCTGCATCCCTTTTTTCTTTTGAGTCGTCCACCAAAGGCTCAGGATTACCTCTCCTGCCTGCTCCTCGCCTCGAAGGTAAACAGACCATAAATTCTGCAGTAAAGCAGTGCAAAGGTTTTAAAGGTTGTGTTTACAACCAGGTTTGATCTCTGAAAACTGAACTTTACTCAAGATAGAGAAAAACCCGAGGAAGAAAGGAAAGGGAGAGAGAACTTGCATCGCACAAATCTCTTTTCACCTCATCGGCCTCCAACCTGGGAGACACACATTCCTTGTATTCAGAATCCAGCGTTCTCACCTCGCCACTTCAGCCACGCAAGTTAATGGCAGTCTGGTGTTTGCATGGGAGTGCTGCCCGCGAAACCTGTTCCTCATGATTAGTGATCAGTTAGTTAAGTGTTTCAGGTCTACAGGATGGCTTCTGTGGACAAGAGAGAAGATTCTGAGCTTCAAATATGTTTGTTCTGTCAAGAAGTCTGTCCATGGACTCAAAGGCTCTCTGAGGACTGAGGGTGGCTCCTGGGAGGCGTCTCTCCAGGGCTTGTGACTCCCACCAGGCACCTGGTCCTGCAACCACAAACTAGAAAAGTAGATGCAGGGTAGCTATCGAGTTCATCTGCCAAAACCTCCAAAAGCCTGCTCTTCCTGCTTCCATGCTTGGCAGAAAGATCTTCCTAGGGACAGGCAAGTAGAGGCCAGGAGCAGTCCCTGGAAAGAACGAAGGGCCAAACCTGGGAGTCTGGGGGTGGCTCGACCATTTAGGCTCCTTGGGGTTGTGCCATCAATGAAAAAAAATTAAGATGGCTCCTCATGACTACTTCTATCATCTGTCTTGGCAAGATGATCTGAAATAATATCTACCATTCCCTTTGTTTTCAATTAGCAGCAGAGTGGTCTGCTGACCGCCCCCTTGGCCAGATGAGCCCCCATGGATCCTAGCAGCCCCCATCCCTGCCCTCACTCCAGCATGCCCTCTCCACCCAGAACTGCGTGGCTGTGATTAGTTATATACCTCGTTTGGATTCTACTCGCCTTTATTTCTCGCATGTGTTTGCCTTGTCTCCTGCTCTTGATTGTAGATGGCAGAAGTTTAGAATTTTACACATCTCAGGACAGACGGAATCACACCTACTAACACAGTGAAAGCACAGTGTCTGACTTTGCCTTGTCATTGATTGAGATTTGAGTCTAGAAGTGTCTGAATTTCAGCTGACAAGAAAGGGATGGGCTGGCATGAGAGTCGCTCCATGCCTGGTGCTGGGCTGAGGACAGTGGCTGAACCCACCAGTGTAGTCATCACCCTCTGTAGTCTCCATCGGCCCCTGCAAAGCTACCCAGGAAAAATGATGATCTTAATAACATCTTTTAATCTGGACAATTGCTATTTTTCGATTCAATGTGAAGTCTTAAAGGAACATTATTTTTATTAAACTTAACTCAAAAGTATGCTTGCTATAAAAAACGCTCCTTTAAGACGAGTTCCCTAGCTTTCCCCTTTTAACCTTATCCTCTCCCATATGGAAATTCTGATCCCACCAGTGGCAACATCGCTGTGGGTTGCAAAGGTGGGAGCTGAGGGGCTTACCATCAAGGAAACTGACCAGGTCAATATTGGTCAATACTGAAACCCTACCACAAGGCCAGCCAATGTCAGAGACAGACATTTTATTTGAAATGTAATAAAGTTCAGGGTGTAATAAATAGAGAGGCTGTGACTGATGACTCCTTTTTTCAGAAATAGATGGAGGTAATTTTGCTGTGCACATTCCGCCAAGCACAGGGTAAATAAATAACACTCAGCAAGTTACGAATTTGTTTAAACAGTGGGTGTCTCACTGGGTGTCAGAATCGTAAATGTGCCTGAGGTCTCTTTTATACCATTCTCTGGATATAACAATCCTGATCCCTAACTGCAACAGTTTTTTTGGATTGCTTTAAACACAAACTGTCAAGTGACAGACTCAGGAGTGAAAGTTAAGCTTTCAGCATCCAAAAACTCACTCATGCACGATGTAAGCCCCAAACAGTAGTGAGTTCTCAATGAGAACTCCGTTTCAACAACTTACCCCACCTGGTATGCCCCAGATGACCCAGGTGTTGCCTGTAAGGCTCTCTCCCAGTCTTCCTAACGATCTGTGAGATATGTGTGTTTATCTCCATTTTACATGTAAGAGAACGGAGGCTCCGAGGGTAGGCGATGTGCCGAGAGCGTGAAGCTGCAAAGGCTGTGGCAGTGTCTGCATCCTGGTCCCTTTGACAGCAAAGCTCAGGCTCTTTCCACTGCACGATAATTAACACATGGGGTAGGATTTGGCAAGTGAGAGAACCAGCTAAGATTCTATGTCAGATATTTTTCCATTTACTTATTTTATTTTATTATTATTATTTCTTGTTTGTTTGAGACAGAGTCTCCCTTGACCACCCAGGCTGGACTGCAGTGGTGCGATCGTGGCTCACTGCAGCCTCGACATCCCAGGTTTAAGCGATCCTCCCATCTCAGCCTCCGCAGTAGCTGAGACTACTGCTGTGCATCACCACCCCTGGCTATTTTTTATTTTTATTTTTTTGTGGAGATGGGGTCTCCACAATGTTCCCCGGGCTGATCTCAAACTCCTGAGCTCAAGTGTTCCTCCTGCCTTGCCCTCCCAAAGTGCAGAGATTACAAGCATGAACCACCATGCCCAACATCAATTTATTTATTTTAAAAAGGAACAAGAGGAAGAAGGTAGGTCATAAATTGCTTCATCGTTTTCTTCTCTTTCTCTCTCATTTCTTTAGTTTTTTAACCCCATTCCAGTTCCTGTCTTGATCATCTCAAGTCCTGTGTTTTAAAAATAATTTATTTAATAATTTAAATAAATTAATAACTTATTTATTAATGATCAATAAATTAATAATTTTAAAATTATTTAAATTTATTAATAATTAAAATAATTTAAATCATTCAAATTTTAAATACATTTACATTTTAAAAATTAATAAATTAGTAAATTTAAAATTATTAATAAAATTATTAATAAATCAATAATTTATTTAAAAATAATTTTAAACTTGTAGAAATGAGAAAAACCTTATCTCCCTTTCACCCAGATTCCCAAATTGTTAATGTTTTATATTTGCAGGCTCTCTCTCTTGCCCTCTCTCCATATATATTGTATAATAAATAATACACAGTCTTTTTCTGAACAATCTGAGAACAAGTTGCTGACATGCTACTCCATCAGCCCTAATTATTTTAGTGTGTATTCCCTCCCAATGGGGACACTCTGTAACACCACCATCGTACAACCATCCAAGCCACCTTCATACATGATCATTTGTTTCTTTTAAAAAAATGTTTTGTTAGAGATGAGTCTTGCTTGGTCGCCCAGGCTGGAGTGTAATGACATGATCATAGCAGCCTGGGCTCAAACAATCCTCCTGCCTCAGCCTTCCATGTACCTGGGACTACAGGTGCACATACCACACCCCTAACTATTATAATTTCACAGGCCCATTTACACTTTGCCAGCTACCCCAAGAATGCCACTTCTTTCTTTCCAGTCCAGGATACAGTTCAGGCTCATATGCTGCATTTAGTTGTCAAACCTCTACAGTCTCTTCTGATCTGGAGTGGTTCTTTAGTCTTCCTCTTGTGTTCCCCTATCTAGGCCTTGATAGGAGAGAGTCCTGGCCTTCTGTATCTATCTTGTAGAATGGCCCGTGCCTGGGTCTGCCTCATGTTTCCTCATGCTCTGACTCAGGTCGAGCATTCTTGGCAGGGATGCTACAGAAATGGTGCCGTGCACTGAGGAGGTCCATGCTGTCAACTTCAACTGTCTCACCACCGATGTTAGGGGAGCCTTCCTCCACCTTGTTTCTGTCACCCAGGCGGTGGCATGATCATGGCTGACTCCAGCCTCAAACTTCTGAGCTCAAACGATTCTCCTGCCTCAGCCTCCAGAAGTACTGGGATTACAGGCATTAATATGCATCTGTGTGGTACTGTTTCTTTTGTTTGTTTGTTTGAGATGGAGTCTCACTCTGCTGCCCAGGTTGGAGTACAGTGGCACGATCTTAGCTCACTGCAACGTCTGCCTCCCAGGTTCAAGCGATTCTACTTCCTCGACCTCCCGAATAGCTGGGATTACAGGCATGTACCACCATGCCCGGCTATTTTTTTTTTAATTTTTAGTAGAGATGGGGTTTCACCATGCTGGCCAGGCTGGTCTCAAACTCCTGACCTCAAACTCCTGCCTCAGCCTCCCAAAGTGCTGGGATTACAGGTGTGGGTACTGTTTCTTGATAAGACCCACAATATGTTTTGAGTTTAGTTTTATAAGGTAGATACCATTTCCTGACACCCAGAAAAGCTCAGTGTTCACTTTTTTCCCCCTCAAGTTTTATAAGTGTACAAAGAACGTTTCTATAAAAATTCTCACCTGGCCTGTTGGGGAGGGCAGAAGGAAAGAAGGTAAAACTCATACATAACTAGGGAAAAATGGGGAAGTTATAAAGTTAAAGTTTAAGTCAAGTCAACCATAGAGACCTCAGACTTATTTCCTACTGTGCCTATTTAGGTGAGGTGGAGGGAGGGCAGGGATGGTGGAAGTTGATGATCTTACAACAAAACCGTTTTTAACAATCTCCTGGCCCCTACTAGATTACTTAAGATTTTAGTAAAATAGGTCATTTTGCTTTGCAATCTGCTTAGAACTTTCTGGTTATTTTGAGGATTGTTCCATTCAGAGACATCAGTGGCGAGTTTGGAGTGAGCCTGATCTTCAAGGTCCAGGGCTGGGCCCAGGAGCAACGCAGAGTCTGGAATCATGTGGACACACACCCAGTGGGGAAAGCAGGCTTGGTTTTTCCTGTGTCTCCTTCGGCAAAGTACTTCATTTCTCAGGGTCTCAGCTTCCTAATCTCTAATGTGGAGGCTACTTCAAGGAAAGAGAAAAAAGAGAGAATGGTCAGTGCTTGACACATAGTGAGCATCCAGAATGTGTTCATGATGATTACAGGGGAAGCTTAATGACTGGCCCTACCCGAGGTTGCTCATGGTGCAGTTTAGCCAATGAACTATGAGTATCCTAGAAGCCAAATCACCACCTTGTTAGCTTGCATCTCCTAATGTTGCCACTACTCCCAAGACACCAAGAAACTTGGGTATTTTTGGAAATTAAAAAAAAAAAAAATCAACACGCACGAACCGCGTCGCTTGCCTTCATGGTGTGCCAAGGATGTTTCTCTAGCCCCCACTTCACCATCTTAGATGAAGTTCCCCAGAAATGGACCCTCAGAGAAGGACTCGCATGCCAGTAGCTTATTAAGGAGCCAGGTAAGGGAGGAGGAGGAGCAGGAGGGAAGGAGATGCCACCGCCATCAGTCCCCGCAGAGGGCAGCTTCAGCCTGATTTTGCAGAAGAGTCCTGAACGATTAGGGATGATTCAGAATTCTCCCAGCACCTGTCGGTCACTGGACCTGCCCTGGGGAAAGAATTCTTAGGCTCTTCAGCTCTCTGCTCTCTGGACAAAGGGGCTCCAGCAGCCCTGGAAGAGTCCTCCAGAGCAGAGCCTGGGGTGCTGGCTGTGGGAACTGAAAGCACATTGAAGTTGGTGGTTGGAGGAGCAGCACTGACATTTCTACCACTAGACCCCACACCAGTGCTCAGCGTTCTGGAGTTTTGACAAGGCTGGAGGCAACCATGGCAGCTGAAGCTGGCAGCACACGCTGCTGCCCTCTCTCTCCCCTCCCTCTCATCGCCACAATTCTTTCCCCTTGACAGGAAGGCGGTGTCAAGGCCTTGCGATCTCTGATTCAATTTCTGTCTTCTCTGTCAATCTGGGCATGATTCTGCCCAAAACCCGCCTCCCGTCCTGCCAGCACAGTCTTCTCTTTTTCCTTCGTAAGCCCTGGGTCCTCCTCGTTCTAGTTAATACCAGTAATTGAAAGAGTCATGGAAATCACAAGAGAAGAGTCATCTCTCCTAGGATGGGGCCCCGCAAATTGCCAGTAGCTGATATCATAGCAAGACCTACCATGCAGAAGACACAAGCGCCGTCTATTACGGGGTGGTTAGAAAAATAAGAACATCTCTGGGCTTAGGCTGGTCTTCATTGCAGGCTTCAGATTGGTAGCTGAGAGGGGAAGACCTTCCAGCAATTGGAATGGTATAGGCAGAAGTGCCAGGTATTTGGGGTGAACCATGAGTTGCCCCATTTGTCAGTGGTACTGATGTGGAGGGGAGGGAGGAGCTGGTGAAGAGGGGGGCTGAGCAGCAGCCGGGGCCCCCAGAGCCTGGTTGGGGTAGTGTGGAGTGAACAGACAGAACCTACTTTTGGGTCTTCTGAAAATTTTGGCCAATTTTGGGGATTTATTGTTTTATTTTTTTGGAGACAGAGTCTCATTCTGTCATTCAGGCTGGAGTACAGTGGTGTGATCTTGGCTCACTGCAACCTCCACCTTCTGGGTTCAAGCGATTCTCGTGCCTCAGCCTCCCAAGTAGCTGGAATTATAGACATGTGACACCATACCCGGCTAATTTTTGTATTTTTAGTAGAGGCAGGGTTTCACCATGTTGGTCAGGCTGGTCTCGAACTCCTGGCCTCATGTGATCTGCCCATCTTGACCTCCCAAAGTGATGGAATTGCAGGTGTGAGCCACTGCACCTGGTCCAATTTTAGGGATATTTTAGAGTTATCTTAGGAGCTACCCATTAAAAGTCTGGACAAATTGTATATTTATACATAAAATTGTGGCTTTGTCCAGAGGAAGGGAATTTCTGACAGAATGTACCCTCTACCCACTATCTGTGGTTTGAAGGAGGTAGAGTTAAAAATAAACATTCCATCACATTATACTAATCTGATTTTTAAAAAAATGGCCTCCATGTCTATGATCCTGAAACATTTAAGAGACAAATGGGGATGGGTATTGGCAGTGTTGCCAAGTAGGCACTTGACAAATAATTCTTGAACGTTAAGAATAATTTATTTAGAGCCAATAGTGCGGTACTTTGATTTTAATCCAGCCTCAATATTATTGTACGCAGGGTGGGGCCTCTGGGCTCGGTGTTGGTAGGATGATGACTACAGAGAGAATGGGAGAGGAGCTGTGTCTGATCTTTTGAGGGGGTGTCTTTGTGGGTGCGGCTGAGTACTGTCTCCCATGAAAACAATGTTCTACAATGAGAATCCTGTGTACATGTGTTGAAAAAAATAAAATGTGGTTTTCCAATTTCTTTTAGGCTTTTAATCTCATTGACATAGTCTGGTCTAATAAGGAAGCTCTATATTTTCCAAATTAGTTTTTCCCTCCACCAAGGGAACCAATGATGCCAGTTGGACATAAACTCTTTCAGAGAATGTCTACACTCACGGGCAGATTTCCTACACAAATGTTTGCATAATGTATACACTGTTTTGTTCCTTGCTTTTTAACCTAACACTGTATCTTAAGAGCTCATTACTGATCAGTACATGTAAAGCTAGTGTTTTTACTTATATTATTAATTCCTAAACAATCACACATTATAAAGCCTTTATTAATACAGAAATATCCAGAATAAAAAATGGGTGCCTCATCACTATTGCTTTCTCACACCTATTTTTTAAAGATCTTAACACACACACGTGCGTGCATTCACACATACACATGCAGAGTATTTTAAAAAACAGAAATGGTATCAGACTTCTTTGGTGTGACTTCTTTTTCATTTTATTTTTATTTTTTTATTTTTGAGACAGAGTCTTGCTCTGTCGCCCAGGCTGGAGTGCAGTGGTGCAATCTTGGCTCATCAGAACCTCCACCTCCCGGGTTCAAGCGATTCTCCTGCCTCAGCCTCCTGAGTAGCTGGGACTACAGGTGCCTGCCACCATGCCTGGCTAATTTTTGTATTTTCAGTAGAGACGGGGTTTCGCTGTGTTGGGCAGGCTGGTCTCAAACTTCTGACCTCAGGTGATCTGCCCGCCTTGGCCTCCCAAAGTGCTGGGATTATAGGCGTGAGCCACCATGCCCGGCCTTCTTTTTCATTTTAAATATATGACTGATATCTATTTATTTCTGAAGATACAGATCTCCTTAGTCTTTCAATTTTATTTTTTATTAATAAGAATAAATTTACTAATTGTTTTGGAATAGATAATACGTATACAAGGTACAAAATTTAAAATTTTATGCAGGGTATAAAAGGGTGCACAGTGAGACGAAAGTCTTCATCTATCTCTGAACCCCCAGCCATCAATTGTTCCTTTCAGACACAGCCACTTTTACAATTTATGCCATATCTTCTAGGTAGTTTATGCATTTACAAACATATAGTTTGAAAAATTTACCTACAAAAATGATAGCTTGTTATCCCTACTGTTCTCTCTCTAGCTTTTGTTTTTTTCACACAAAATAGACCTCAGCTATTTTTCATACCCATATGTATACAGATGCCTTATCTCTTTAAACAGCCACATGGTGGTGTATTCCCTAACACAGATATACTGTAATTTATATGGTCTGTTCATCAGCAGTTTTACGGGTTTGGAGGGTATCAGTTGGGTAAATTCCCAGAATACAGAGACTGTCTGCCTCCCCTGACCCTTCATCTTGTCTTAGTCCACCCATTCTCTCACTCATTGATTTATTTACTGATTTGATCAATTTCAGAGCCTGTCATGTGTTGCCCGCCATTCTAAGCTCCTGACCAACTTAAACTGAATCTTTTAAAACCATAGTATTCTTTCGCAGATAGACAAAGACTTGCTGAGCTAGATGAGAATGTTAAGCATCTTCCTTTCTCTGTGCCATGTTTTACCTGGACCACCCATAAGTTATACCAATCAGCAGAGAGGGTGTAAAACCTCAAAAGAGGAACACATTCGAATGCCTCTGAGCCCCTGGCCTAATTGTCCAGCTGTCCTCTGGGGGCCCTGCTGTGCGGTTCCACTCAAATCCCGTCCCTCTGCCTTGCCCGTGACTGAGTTTGGCAGTGGCTGGGAAGCCAGTGGATCGTGTGCCAAGTCCCAGATGAGTAGGAGAGAGGTCTCATCCCAGCCAGCCGGTAGGTAAGTATTAGTCACGCAGGGGCACAAACAAGTCTCTAAAACCACATTTAGCCAGCTGTGGCCAGCAGTGTCCCATGCTTGGCTGCCTACAGACACCTCTGCGCTACATTAAGAAAGAGTTACCACTTGTTGCGGCAACAAAGCCAGCTGCTGGGAATTAGGTGGTAAAGATCAGAGGAAGAGGGGGTGGCTGCAGGAGCTGAAAGGGAAGGCCGAGCCACTCCCTGCACAAATAGTTCCTTGTGCCTCTCCTCCAAATGGGAGTTGGCACCAGAAAAGGAGGTGGTTAAAAGGAAGGCAACTCTCCACACCCTGGCCACTTTGTCAATGAAAAGAGAGACCCACTGATGAGGGATGATCCTGGAGATGGAAACAGGGGCCCCAGTGGGAGAGGCCGGGATGAAGTAGAAGGACCATTGCAGATACCAAAACGCCCTTGGCAGGGTGCGGTGGTGCGGCCCTGTAATCCCAGTACTTTGGGAGGTCGAGAATCACTTGAGCTCAGGGGTTCGGGACTAGCCCAGGCAACAGAGACAGACCCTGTCTCTAAAGAAAAACAACGTCAGCAAAATGTCCTAGACTCTCTCTGCTTGCATGTGAGATGGAAGAGGGTTTTCTAATTTCTTGACTCCAGCACTCATCTCAAAAAACACTAGATCAGAAATACTGTGCTGTGTTTCTCCCCAAATCCCTGGGCTTCAAGGGTAAAAGATTTATTTCTGCCACCCTGAAGAATAAATAGTCTTCCTTTTCTTGCTTTAGGTGCGACTTTTAAATTTAAATCTCAGAATACAATCTTTCTTTAATTTCCAGTCTTTAGAAGTGAATTACTGTACTCCCTACAAAAAGGTTGCAGGAAATACTCCCACAGTGGGTATTTCCAGAGCATCAATAGAATAAAGGCTGTACTTTCACCTTGAAAGGCTTGTCCACAAATCTCACATTTTTCATTTATTCACTTATTTATTGGTTTAATAATCCATCAAGGAAACATTTATTTAGTGCTTATTATGTGCTGGGCTGAGTTCTCTTTATGCCTTATCTAGCTTCATCTCACGATAATTCCTCTAGAATGAAAGCTGCATGAGAGTAGGGACTTTTTGCTTCTTCCGTTCATTGTCTTCAGTAACTAAAATTGTGCATGGCACATAAATGTTTGTTTAAAAAATGAATTAGGTAAGTAATATTATTATGGACCTTTTACAGTTGATAAAACTGAGCCTTACATAGAGTATTAAGAAGTTTGCTTAATTAGGAAAAATAGCTAATGCATGCTGAACAGTACCTGGGTGATGGGTTGATAGGTGCAGCGAACCATCATGGCGTACATTTACCTATGTAAAAAACCTGCACATGTACCCCAAAGCTTAAAATAAAAATAAAAATTAAAAAGGAAACTTGCTTAAGATTTCAGAGCTTATAAGAGGCAGAGTTGGAATGTAATTTCACCTGACTCCAAAGGCAACATGTATTGAAATAGATGAGGGAAATGTTGTGGGATCACCGAGAAAAGATGATTTTATTTATTTATTTATTTATTTATTTATTTTTAAAGATAGGGTCTCACTCTGTCATCCAGGCTGGGGTGCAGTGGTGTGATTATGGCTCACTGCAGCCTTGACCTCCCTGGGCTCATGAGATCCCCCTGACTCCATTTCCCAGGTAGCTGGGACTACAGGTGCACGATACCACAACTGGCTAGTTTTTGTATTTTTTGTAGAGACGGGGGTTTTCCATGTTGCCCAGGTCGGTCTCACACTAAGCATTAGCTAAGCAGAATAACTTAATCCAAATAGTGACTTCTGAGAAGGAGATACAAGCCCCATGATTTAGAAAGCTATGAAGAGCAAGCTGGGCACAGTGGTGTGCAGGAGGCTGAGACATGAGGATCAGGATTGTGGTGGCCTCCCACAGCTGCTTCCTAAGGTGCCGGGATTACAGGTGTGAGCACTGTGCCCAGCCTGAGGATTGTGATTGGGAAATCTGGGAGGAAATGGCATGTAGAGCTGGGCCTTGAGGGATAAACCTCCATATTTGACCTCAGATATTCATTGTTGGCAAAATAAGGTTGGACCAAGCCCTGATTTAATGGGAAAAAAAATGCAGCCCCTGTTTTCAATTGCCCTACTTATAGTATGACCTCTTTAAAGTAAATTCCGGAGAACATTCAGTATGTTGGTATATATGGTATCCTGTGTGTGAGTTTGATAGGAAGCATGTTTTCAGTATTTATTTGATGAAAAACATTCCTAAATTTCTCTTCATAGTTTTCTTTTCTTCCTTCATTTTTTTTCTTTTTTAAAGAAATGGGATCTTGCTGTGTTGCCCATGCTGGCCTCAAACTCCTAGGCTCAAGTGATCCTTGTGCCTTAGCTTCCTGAGTAGCTGGGATTCCTGGTGTACACCACTGTGCCCAGCTTGCTCTTTATAGCTTTCTAAATCATGGGGCTTGTATCTCCTGCTCAGAAGTCACTATTTGGATTAAGTTATTCTGCTTAGCTAATGCCTATAAAAATTCCCATTCATTACTAACGGTGGAAAGTGGCTCTGACAGTCATGCCTTCCCCTTCGTCCCAGGCAGCCCCATCCTTACTAATTGGAAGGGGAGATTGAACATTCTTTGCTTTTGATCAAGATTTGTCTCCTGCCAGGAGCAAGGAAGGATGTGTAGGAGGGAATGTCTCCGATAATAACAATAACAAGAGTAATGAGTAAAAGTTTTCAACAGGATCTTGGGCAACGCAGTTACGCAGAACATTTATACATGTTTATAGTGTGAGTGTTTTTTCTCTGGCTAACAATGGCTCCCAAATGCCTTCCTTCCCTCGGCCCCCTCCCAAACACGTTGAATGGTCCTGTTTGAGCTACAGAGGAACAGCTTTCAAAACTAGACCTTTTTTTTCCTGCTTATTTCTGGCAATGAGTAAATGGAAATGGGGCATTGTTGGTCTTTGGTTATGGGAGGGCAAGGCTCTCAGGGGCCTGGTTTCTGGATTTTGTGGCTGAGAGCTTCAAGGGGCCTTCTTGAGCCACTAGCAGGGCCTTCGGTGCAGCCACTTGTCCGAGTGACTGAGGAAATCTTTCCTTCAACTTCCCTCCTCTTCCCAGCTTGAATGTAATCGGAGTTGCTATCCCCATGTTTAAGAAACAGACTGTGACTTCAACAACAATGAACTGACTTCCTACACATCCCTCTGCACCACCTCTTGGGTGATTTAGAAGAGGAAACAAGATTTCCTCCTCCCGGCTCCGCTGGACAGAGCCTCCTCCCGCGTGGGTCAGCCGGGCCTGGGCTCTAGGGGTGCAGGAAGTCTCTCATCCTCTCACCCCATCCACATCCTGGAACTGGAGGATGAGCAGGAAGTGGAAAGTGTCAGGCAGAGTCTTTCAAGCTCACAGTCGGCTCCGGGCAGCGCGTGGGCCTTTAGGAAAACAATACAAAACTTTCCAAATGGTTCTTTTACTGGCTCTCTGCAAACACTTTACGCAGTTGTGTTTGACACTGCCAGTCATGAAGACTCTGGGATATTTATTTATTTTTTTCTTTTCATTTTGCTGGGGGAAAAAAAGTCGAGGCTGAGTGTCGTTCTCAGTAACTCTCGTCCTGGTTGTTTGGAGCACCTTTGATGGTGGCTGGGCCGGGCCGGGCCCCTCCCTGGCCTCTCCTATGAGGCGAGCGACCACAGTAGCCCTCTGCCCGGGAATAGGAAGATGAATTGGCCCGAGATGATGCTTTAAATTTGGGAGTATGCCCCCCAGGGGCCAGCTGCCAGCTGTTCTGAACCTCAGGGCACACCACATCGTCTCTTCAGTGCCCTCATGTGTGAAATGAAGGGGCTGGAATGGTGAAGTGATCCAGGTTGAATGTTCTCTGGGTCAGTGAGCTCCTGACCAGCCCCATACAGAGACCCCCTGGAGTCTCATGGGGCAGTGACCCTAGGTGTGCTCTGAACCCTTCTCTTGAGGCCTCTTCTTCTTCTTCCTCTTTTTTTCCCATAATTTTTAAAAATAAATAGAGACAGGGTCTTGCTAAGTTGCCCAGGCTGGTTTCAAACTCCTGGGCTCAAGCAATCCTCCTGCCTCAGCCTCCCAGAGTGCTGGGGTTGCAGGTATGAGGCCCCATCCCGGCAGAGGTCTCTTCTCTACATTCTCACTCTTCCCCCTTTCCAGGTGGAGGCTTCTTGCTCCTGGGGCTGACCCCTTGAACTTTTCTTCAGCGAATCCCCACTGACTTGGCGTAAGACATGAGCTGGCACGTCGAGCTTTCACTCAGCCATCTTCTGGAGTCTTTACGAGGGTGGTTATTTTATTTTTAGCACTAGAATGCACCAAAGGGGCCCAAAGATTGCAAAGTTGTAAAAGCTTTGCTTTGACATTGACTTCTTCTCAGTACTCTAGTCTTTGCTGTGTCAGGTCACAGCACAAGCCCTGCCAGAAAATACCCTGGGGGGCTCCTCCCTGCCCTCCCCACACTGCCCCTCCCTTTCCTTCTTTGGCCATTGAGGTAGTAATAGGAAGAAGGAGCTCTCTTTTATTAGGAGGTTGGCGTTTAACAAAAATAACATTTTCCCTGACGAATTTCCAGATACTACCCATCAACTACCTTGGGATTTCACTAATTTTGAAATGCAGATGGTTCTAGGGCACTCCCCAACCCCGTCAAGGGGAGATCTGAGGGCAACGCCTCTTTGACTTGGTATGAGATGGACGTTTGGAATCTCCATGTCAGATGAGAAATCTCAGCTTCCTCTGATCACAAGCTAAAGGTGATGATACTTGGCAGACTTGCTTCAACATGGAGCCTCCCTAAATTTAGAAAGTATTGAACCATAAACAGAGACGGTATGAACATGAAACTGAAACTAAAACTGATACTTTGGGAATTATTTATCTTTCTCACTTACTAATGAACAATTTTAGTCTTTGCTTTAAATCAGATAGACTATGTGAAGTGTCTCTGTGAAGTATCTGGCACAAAATAGGTGCTCAGTTAATGTGAGCATTGTTCACTTGTCACAACATGGGAGGAGACTCCTGCTCAGAGTTAGCCTCCTCAAGGGCTGGGAGGGTGGAGGGGAGGAGAGGAGAAGACCCAAACCTGCTGGTTGAGACCCCTCTTCTCTCCAGAATAGAACTGGACAGATGGGACCAGCCATGGTGGTTCATGCCTGTAACCCCAGCACTTCAGGAGGCTGAGGTAGGTGGATCACCTGAGGCCGGGAGTTCGAGACCAGCCTGGCCAACATGGCAAAATGCTGTTTCTACTAAAAACACAAAAATTAGCCCGGTGTGGTGGCAGGCACCTGTGATCCCAGCTACTCAGGAGGCTGCGGCAAGAGTATTGCTTGAACCTGGGAGGCGGAGGTTGCAGTGAGCCAAGATCACGCCACTGCACTCTAGCCTGGGTGACGGAGTGAGACTCTGTGTCAAAAATAAAATAAAATAAAGTAAAATAAAATAAAATAATTGGACAGATGGAAAAGTCGTATGTCAATGGATGTCTATGGCAGCTTGAGGGACATCTTAGAAGGAAATGAATTGATCTGCCTGATTTGGCCTGGTGGCCTGAAAGACTTTATATATGTACAGACCCTGAGGTTCTTCTTCTTTTTTCTTTTCTTTTTTTTTTTTGAGATGGAGTCTTGCTCTGTAGCCCAGGTTGAAGTGCAGTGGCACCATCTTGGGTCACTGCAACCTCTGCCTCCCAGGTCCCGGTTCAAGCAATTCTCCTGCCTCAGTCTCTGGAGTAGCTGGGATTACAGGCACACGCCACCATACCCAGCTAATTTTTGTATTTTTAGTAGAGACAGGGTTTCACCATGTTGGCCAGGGTGGTTTTGAACTCCTGACCTCGTGATCTGCCCACCTTGGCCTCCCAAAGTGCTGGGATTACAGGCATGAGCCACCATGCCCAGCCCCCCAGGTTCTTCTTAAAGCATCAGTTGACTTGATTGTCCCCTTCTTCCTCTGAAATTTAGGTATAAAGTAGATATATATAAATTGCCTTCCTGAGTCACATATCCTTGAGGGCCAAGTCACCGAGACTTTGCAAGGTCATAGAAGGCCTGGGCCCCTAGAATTCCCTGTCAGAGGCCTATTGCGCAACCAGTGTCTGTGAGACTGGAGGCCTGGGAGATTCTAAAATCATGCTGAGATGATGATGAATTCCCGGTCAATGTCTGTCATTCAGAAGTCTGGAAACCTAAATTGAGAAGTTCCCAAACAAAACTGCAGGACCTTGAAGAGGCTACAAAAGAGTGAGCTGTGGTGCCTCCATCACTCAGGAATGTGAGGGACTGGCCAGCTCTTCTGGTCCTGGTTCTCCTTTGTGTCACCCCCTCCTTGGCTTATGCCTTGCCAAACTAAATCTTCCGTTACCGTTACACAATTAAAATCAGGCTAGCAGCAGGGGCAATTTTGTCAAGTTGTGAAATGCAAACAGCTTTCTACCTTAATTGCTACCACTTTTCTGCTGCTGTTACTCTTGATTGCATCAGCGCACTTCTAAATTTGGTGAATTTCTCTCTTTTATGGGAGACGTGTGTGTGTGTGTGTGTGTGTGTGTGTTCAGGAAAGCCACACTCTGGTCAAGTCCCTAGGTGTCTAAGGAGCCCTCTCCTTGTCTGCATGGCTGGTCACCATCCCATGCTGACCACCTCACCCTCCTGCCTAGGGTCCAGACCATGAGGGTTGGCATTGCAGCCTCCATGGCCTCCTTATGATTCAGCTCTGATGCTCTGTCCGGCACTCTCTTTGGTCTCCACTGACTTTGGTGCCCATGAATCCTCTGGATGCCTTTCCACAACCTCAGGAAAGGCAGCCTGTACTGTCTCATGGTTTTAGATGTGTAGTTGTTGTTCTAAGCTAAGCATGGTCAGGAGGTCTGTCCATCTGTGCTTGTCAGGGAAGCCAGACATAGTTTTGTTGCATCCCAACCCTGTGACGGGCACTCTGCTAGGCACTGAGGACCCAGAGAGGAAGGATGGTTCCTGCTTTGGGGAGCTCTCTGTCTAGGAAGGAGAGTGATTCACGAACACATTATTTCAAAACAATGTGGCAAATTAAGGGGTAGAAAAAATGGGTCCTGAAGTGCACTCAGAAGGTTTGGTTCAGCCAGATCTGATGGTTTAGGCTGCTGTTCTGATTGGACGGTACGTGGACAGAGCTGGAGTGTCAGCATTTTGAGTATCCCCTGACAGATACTGACAGATACAAAGCAGAGTACTGAGGAGAAAGACTCAGATCAGCTGTGGGATGGGGGAGGATAGGCACCTCAGCTCTGACTGACTGAGGATGACCTGAAAGCGGAGGAAGGAGGAAGTGAAGAGGAAGGGAAAGAGTATACCATGCAGTGGCGTCACCGTAAGCTGCGCGAGTGTGAGCTGCACGAGTGTGAGCTGCGCGAGTGTGAGCTGCACAAGTGTGAGCTGCGCGAGTGTGAGCTGCGCGAGTGTGAGCTGCGGGAGTGTGAGCGTGCAGAGCCAGGTGTGCATGGGTATCCCCATGGCCAAGTCCATGAGGGTGGTGGAGAGCGGTGGGAGGCAAGGTGCCCTGTGAATGGTGGGTGAGCTCCAGAGGGACTTGGCCTGGTGTTTAAAAAGTGTATCTGGCACCCAAGAAAATAATGGTGTTGAGAGAGTCAAGACTAGAGAAGGAAGTCTGAGGTTTAGTTACGGACTAATTGCAACTCCCTAGAAAATAGACAATCCATTCTTGTGGGATGTCCCTTCATTCCCATTTCATATCTATTTTCCCTCTTCATCCATAGCTTTGAGGCAAGTGACTGAAGGGCCATTCCCTTCCTCCTCTTCTTCTTCCTCCTCCTCCTCCTCCTCTTTGTCTTTTTCCTCCTCTTCTCATCCTTCCTCTCCTCCTCCTTTTTCTGTTTCTTCTTTTGTTTTGTACTTTTTATTTTGAAATAATCTCTATAAACTCACCAGAAGTTGCCTAAATGGTACAGAGCCCTCTTTAACTCTCATCCAGCCTTCACCCAATAGTATCGTCTTACTTAACTTTAGTATAGTATCAAAACTAGGAAACTGTCATTGGAACAAAACTGTTAAGCAGGCTACAGACTACTCAGATTTCATCAGATTCTACATGCCTCTATGTATGTCTGTGTAGTTGTATGCAATTTTATCACACATGTGCCTTTGGGTGACCTCCACCCTCTTCAAGATACATCACCCGCAGGGACCTGCTGCACTGCTTTTCACAGCTGCACCCCCCAACCCTGTCCTGAAGGGCCACTCTGATGAGCTAAGCTACGGGGTTCAAACTGTTGCTGACACCAAAAGGAAGAAAAATACGCTTCTTGGCACATAGAAACCTTTGACTTTTTACCCTCTCTCCATATAGGTCTGGCTTAACCCCTGGAGGTTATGAATGTCGTGGTGGACTCTGTGCTTTGGCCTGAAGCAGGATGTGTTGCTATTCCTGAGTCTGAGGGCAGCTGATATTCGGGCCGGGGCTGCAGCCTTTCTTTAAAGCACCTTCTTTATGAGATCTCTCATATCCTCAGGGCAGGACAAAACTGGGGGTTAGTCAGCAATGGATATGATGATTTTAACATATGCTAGAGGTGCACAAGAAGTAATTATTTTGTGGCCTAGTGCACGTTTATTTTATAGACGTCATTGTTCTCCTATTTCTTTTAAAAAACCCATTCCTTCCCAAGTGGTGAATCATTCGTTCAATAATAACCTCTCATTCTCTCAGTCTATTGTGTACTTGAAATTCATAAATATCACTTATATGCAGACTGACCTCACCATAGATGCATTCCTGAAGGTATATATAAACCAGATATTTCAATATTCAATTGTAAGTGTAGTAAGTCAAAGTGACTGTAATTTTGGAGATGTCTTAATCGCAGCTTGGATTTGAATCGTCTTGAGATATCATCTGGTACAGGGTTTGCTTTACTTAGGAATCCCTTCTCCGAGGCGCTGATGTTCATGGATGTTTGCGGAAAGGAGTTCACGGTTCGTGGGGCCATGGATCACTCCATGTCAGAGACTTGGAATCATTTGCTAGTTTCCCTTTTTAAAAATCCAATTTGGATCCCACAGGGGAGAAAAGAAAAAAGAAAAAGCAAAATATTCTATCATATACATTTTCTTTATTGGTTATGGTTTGTCCTTTTGATCTACTCAGGATAAATGAAATTTCTTCCACAAACGGTCTTGTTGGCTGTTTGAAAGCAGTTCTTGCATTTCCTTGAAGCATTCTCTTTCTAGTATAAACACCATTGTTTCCTTTAACTGGTCCTCCAGGCCCTCATTCCCCAGACTCTGCCATCCCATCACTTCCTCAGGATGTACTCTGGAGTACCCTGTGTCACCCTTTAAATGTGATATCCACGTTTTCTCTGTTATCACAGATAGAAAAACAACAACAAAGTTTGACTGACCTAATTATATCAACCACACGTAGAACATTAAAGTTTTCAACAGAATCCTGCTTTTGTGATATAAAATCTCTGCTTTTAATTCTCCCTATGGTTGCTGTAAGAAAAGTTGGTCATATAAATACTTCATCCACATAGTAAGCACTTTATAAAGGCTCACTTTTATTATTATTACTAATTTAAAACAACTAATACTATGTACTTAAAAAATAAAAAACAGCACAGATAATGTCTCTAGTGGGAAAAGGGGCAAAGCCAGGCATTTGAGGGCACAGATACAGGGAAAAGGAAATCTGAGAAAAAGAAAGCAGTTTCCCACATCTTAACTTCAGTCAGGTCATAATCAAGCTTTCCTGACCAACTAACGAGGTTCTGCCCTCTGAGGGGTGAATAATCAAAATCCATTCACTGCTGACATGCATGCATGACAATCTTATTTCTTTGCACTCCTGAGATGAAAACCTAATTGAGCATCGTTTTAAAATTACTATTATTTTAAGACAAAGAGGAGTAAAGTTATATTTTTACAGTTGAGTGATAATTTTTACAATCTTTTGTGGTTTATAAGTGTGATAATTGGGTTTTCACACACATGCGTGAGGTGTGCCACCCTCAAACCTTGCTGTGATGTCGGCACTTACCCATCTGACAAGAAGAAAGGAAGAAAACAAGAAATAATTTTTAGGTACTAAGACAAATGTTTTCTTTGGGTGTGTGTGCCTCTTTATTTTTATTTATTTATTTGTTTATTTTTATTTTTTTGAGACAGAGTCTTGCTCTGTCGCCCAGGTTGGAGTGCAATGCTGCGATCTCGGCTCACTGCAGCCTCCGCCTCCTGGGTTCAAGCGATTCTCCTGCCTCAGCCTCCCGAGTAGCTGGGACTACAGGTGTGCATAACCATGCCTGGCTAACTTTTTGTATTTTAGTAGAGACGGGGTTTCACCATGTTGGGTGAGATGGTCTCGATCTCCTGACCTCGTGATCCACCCGCCTCAGCCTCCCAAAGTGCTGGGATTACAGGTGTGAGCCACTGTGCCCCGCCTATTTTTATTTTTTAAAATTTTAGATTTAGGGGTGCATGTGCAGGTTTATTACATGGATACATTGCTTGATGCTGAGGTTTGGGCTTCTGTTGATCCCATTACCCGAATACTGAACATAGCATCTAATAGGCAGATTTTTAACCTCATTCCCTCCCCTCTGCCCTTTGGAGTTCCCAGGGTCTGTTGTTCCCGTCTTTGTGTCCATGCGTACCCAATGTTTAGCTCCGTTTTATAAGTGAGAACATGCAGTATTTGGTTTTCTGTTCCTGTGTCAATTTGCTCAGGATAATGGCTCCCCACTGCATCCATGTTGCTGCCAAGGACATGGTTTTGTCTTTTTTATGGCTGTGTAGTATTCCATGGTGTGTCTATGCCATATTTAAAAAATCTGATCCATCATTGATGGGCACCTAGGTTGATTGCATGTCTTTTTTTTTATCATGAATAGGGCTGCAATGAACAAACATTTGGTAGAACAATTTATTTTCTTTTGGGTGTATACCCAGATATGAGATTGCTGAGTTGAATGGTATTCCTATTTTCAGTTCTTCAAAAAAATCTCCAAACTGTTTTCCACAGGGGCTGAACTAATTTACATCCCTACCAACAATGTATAAGTGTTCTCTTTTCTCCACAACCTTGCCAACATCTGTTGTTTCTGGACTTTTTATTAAAAATAGCTATTCTGGCTGGTGTGAGATGGTATCTCGTTGTTTTGATTTGCATCTCTCTGATGATTAGTGATGAACATTTTTCTATATGTTTGTTGGCTGCTTGTATGTAAGACAAATGTTTTCCTGTTTGACTAAAAAATACTGGTATCCAGAGTCAGTTATTCATGGCTGGGCGTGGTGGCTCACACCTGTAATCCCAGCACTTTGGGAGGCTGAGGTGGGCGGATCACTTGAGGCCAGCAGTTTGAGACCAGCCTGGCCAACATCATGAAAATCCATCTCCAATAAAAATACAAAAAAAAAAAAAAAAGGAATTCACTGAGTGTGGTGGTGCATGCCTGTAGTCTCAGCTGAGGCATGAGAATCACTTGAACCAGGGAGGAGGAGTTTGCAGTGAACCGGGATCATGCCGCTGCTCTCCAGAGCATGGCTGTGTCTCAAAAAGAAGAAAAGAATCAGTTATTCTTGCTTAAAGTGATACTAGGTCATATTAACAAACAGAATTAAATTCCTATTTATATTTTAAGTAGTTTATTTAGAAATAAGTTAAAACGTACAGAGGAATTACAAGAACAGTGCAAAGAACTCACCTATGTCCCCAACCAGCTTCCCCGATTGAATCCTACATTCTTCACATCTGTCGACTGTTAATATCTCACTGTATATGTTCCATTACTGTTTATTTCTCTCTCTCTCTCTTTCTCCTTCTTCCCGTCTCTAGTGATTATTCCTAGTCTTTTTCTGACTATTTAAGAATTAGCTGCAGACATAATGCCCCATAACTCCTAAATATTCCAGAGTGTATTTTCCCAAAACTTTTCTACATATTCACTAAATGACTTTTCAACTATCTACATATTCACTAACGACTTTCCAACTCAGCATTGAAATCAACTACTGCACTGTCCACAGACCTCATTCAGTTTCCGTCAACTGTCCCATCAATGTCGCTTTTTCGTTTCTAGTCCAGAATCCATCCAGAAATGCATGATGCGTTTAATTGTCCTGTTTTTTCCACATTTGCCGGTCTTGAACAATTCCTTATTCTTTCCCTCTTTGTAATTCCCTGCTCTTGACAGTCTTAAAGAGGACAGGTTTTCTCTTCCTTAAGACTATTACCTTTTCATGTATTCTCTCTTTGGTTGTGTCTAGACTAGAGTTTATCCCATTGATCTGTTATTATACTAATAACTGTATTTTTATAGTTATTCTAAGATTTTCTACAGTATTCTAAGATTTTTCATTATCTATATTAATTTGCTCATGTTTCATTCCTTACTATTTTTGCCTCATAATTTCTTCTTTTTAAATGAAAATTATTCCATTATTCGAGCATTGTACTATGCATATCACATATATTTTGTTCAATAAAATGAATTTAAGTTGGCATGAATTTGATTCTGATTGTTGATTTTGTTGACTTTTCTTTCGTTGAATTAGTCTTTCTCCCCTTGGCTTGCCCCTCTCTCTGGTGGTTTGGAGGGTTCCTCCACCAGTTCTCTGGGTCCCTAGGCTCATATGGCTTTTAGAACACTGGTCCTGATGAGATTTGGCGACATCACAGATACAGTCACAGAGCTTCCAGGCAGCTTTGCTCAGTTCTTGGTATCTGTGTCCTTTTGTCCTCCAGGGCCTGTGGTTTGCTAAAAGCGTTAGCCTCAGGCAGTAGTAGGCACCAGGCTGTTTGTTTTTTTTTCCTTTCCTCCTCTACTCATTTCAGTAGTAGAGTGGCCTTAGCCAGCCCCAGTCTTCAACATTGTGGAGCAGAGCAGCTGGATTCCTGCCTGGGCTCCTTCTTGTAGACCTGGAACCTGTTACTTCAGCCCTACTCACTCCTTTGCATTTATGACCCATTTTCAGTTGTTTAGTTGCAACCCATTTGCAGTGTTGTTTAGTTCATTTTTGAGAATAGGCTATGTCTTGTTTGTTGATTTGTTTGTTTTTTTGGGGACAGAATCTTGCTCTGTTGCCCAAGCTGGAGTGCAGTGGCACAATCTCGGCTCACTGCAACCTCCACCTCCTGGCTTCAGGCAATTCTCCTACCTCAGCCTCTTGGTTTTTTTTTTTTTTTTTTTTTTTTTTTCCTTGAGACAGAGTCTTTCTCTGTTACCCAGGCTGGAGTGCAGTGGTGCGGGATCTCAGCTCATTGCAACCTCCGCCTCCTGGCTTCAGGCAATTCTCCTGCCTCAGCCTCCCAAGTAGACTTCAGGTAACGCATCCTAACAGTGGCCCCAGACCGGGGCCACTGCCAGATCTCTTATGTGGACTTTCTGCAACAGCTTCCCTGTGAGGGGTCTGATTTACACTTGCCCTTACAAATCTGTTTTCCATTAAAACACATGAAAAAATGATGTCCTTCTCTAACTTAAAATTCTCTTGGTATCCCCTTGCTCTAAAGTGCAAAATCTTTTAACACGGTTTACAAGGTCCGTGGGATCTGGCCTTGCCTCCATTCCAGATTTCTTGGTACTACTTCCTCCTGCATCCTGAACCTCGCTCTCCAACAGCATTGGCCCTCCTTTAGCTTCTGGAGCCACTGGCATCCCACACTTCAGAGCCTGCACACAGCCTTCTCCTCTGCTTGCAACCCTGTCTCCTTTGCATCCTCATCCCTGACCCCCTGGATACATCCTGTTTACCCGCTAGATGTCAACTGGATGTCTTGATCTCAGGGAGACATTTCCTGATGCTCCCTCCACCCCTAGCTTGGGTGACCTTGTAATATACTGTCAAGGGGCCCTGTACTTTTTGTTCAGATACCTGAATATATTAATTGGTATAACTTATTCACATTTATTCATGTGATTATTTGTCGATCTTCGAGGAGTTTGTTCACCCTTATATGCCCAGCACCCAGCACCACGTGTGGATTTTCACAGCTCACGCCAGATTCCAGGAAGCAAGGGTGAGTTATTTAAGGCACCAAGTGGTCTGGGCCCTGCTTCCCCTCTGATCTCCCCTCTTACCGCTTTCCTCCTCGCTGTCTCTTCTGCAGGACTCCCATGGGCCTATTAGTTTTTCCCCAAACTCAGCAGTTACGCTGCTGTGTCCAGGCCTTTGTGGTTTCTGTCACTTTATTTGAAACACTCTGCCAAGAGGGCCCGCAGCTCACTCCCTGCAGAGTGCCCCCGTCACCTCCTCACTGAGGCCTGTCTTGACTGCCCTATTTAAAATGGTAACCCATTCACTCCCTGCCTCACTCTCCCCTGTGGCCCTTGGCACCATGCAAAATTCTACATCCTTCATGTCTATCATTGGCCTCCCCATGTCTATCATTGGACACCCAAGGATGTCCCTGCCCTCCATTGTCACAAAGAAAGCATTGTAATGGCAGAGAGTTCTGTGGGGCTCACCAATGGCTCCTCGGCACTTAGCACATGCCTGATGCGTGGCAGGTGCCACACTGGTGTTTGTTAATTGAAGGAATGAGTTGCCTACCCCTACCCTGATTTAATATTTGCTTTGCTCCTATCGATGAGGAAAGAAGGCCTGATTACACCTGCTATCTGCCTAAGGTTTTTTTTCTTTTTTTGTCTTCTTCACGATATCAAAATATTCTTGTTCATTTTTATTCCTTGAAGCCTAACAGACATTTCCTGAGTATGCGTTTGGTTTTATGCTGCTGAGATGTTCCTCTTGAGAAAACACACATTTCTGTTTCTCTTGTCATAGGTCTTAAATGGTAACGAAGAGGCTAGAGGGATGTCCCTGCAGAGATAACATTCAAATCCTAGAGAGCAGCTGCAGGTGCGGGATTGGAAGGTGGGGCTTCTTGTGTCTATAGAATTAGTTTAAAAAATAATAAAAGAGGGGTGGGTAGGAAGACATCCTGCCACCTAGCAGCATTTGTAGCCAGAACCATGGCCATGCTGGAGGCTCACCTCTCAGTGCCCTTGCGGCTGCTACCAGCCCCAGCTGCCGCAGATGCTCCCCCAGGCCTGCTGCACCCCCTCCCTCCCACACGCCATGGGATGGCGACAGCCACTCATGCTCCAGGCTTTGGCAGGTTGAGGTAGAAGTCTGTTTTCACAGGTGCAGCCTGCAGCCCAAGGTTGAAATTTGGCATGTCCCTGAATATAAAGCTAAGCTGCTTTTGTAATGAATACTAAAAACAAAAACAAAAACAAAAACAAAACCTCCCCCTAAAATCCTGAAACAGGTTGTAGGGCCCTGGAGACCTTAGGACCCAAGGATGTCCCTGCCCTCCATTGTCACAAAGAAAATTTCTTTTTGTTCCAGACAGAAACTGATAATTGTAATTACTTCTGAAATCTATTGTTTAGTTTGAAATATGTAGGAATTGAGGAAAAAGACTCTTTTCTCTCCTCCCAAGCTTCCTTCTAGAGGAGCTCCCCCAGTCACAAGCATTCTTTACCTTTTCATCTTTAGAGAGTGGGAAGCTGCATGAAGGCTCCAACCTGCATTGGCAGGGAAGGACCTGCCTTTGCTTTACTGTACATTTTTTACCATTAAAAAATCTGTATTTCAAGGCCAGGTGCAGTGGCTCATGCTTGTAATCCCAGTACTTTGGGAGGTTGAGGTGGGAGGATCACTTGAGGTCAGGAGTTTGAGACTAGCCTGGGCAACATGGTGAAACCCTGTCTCTATCAAAAATACAAAAATTAGCTGGGCATGGTGGCGGGCGCCTGTAATCCCAGCTACTCGGGAGGCCAAAGCAGGAGAATCGCCTGAACCTGGGAGGCAGAGGCTGCGGTGGGTCAAGACTGTGCCATGATTGCGCCACTGCACTCCAGCCTGGGTGACAGAGAGAGACTCCGTCTCAAAAAAAAAAAAAAAAAAAAAAAAGTTCTGCATCCCTTCCAGCATCTTTAGTCCACTGGTCTTAGAAGAGCTGGAGCATGAAGAGACTTCTGATTGCTGAGAGCCGAGGCATTAACACAGAAATGCAGTGACATGTGACGGTTAGATGAAAATCCTTCTGGAGTGAGAGTGACAGTCTGAATGTTCCACTGATATTACAAATACACACCTATTACAATGTGCCAGGCATTTAAAAAAAGGTTTAAAGTGTTAATATTACTTCATTTAGTCCTTAGAAAGTTCTACGCGATAGATATTAATATTAACCTTCTTGTACAGGGACAACGATGGCTTCGGGATCTTGCCCAAGGCATCCTGTTAAGAAATGGCAGAATTAGCAGGCAACCCAGACAGCCTGAGCCTTGAGTCTGACTCTTCATCTGACTGCTGTCTGAAAGTTCCTTCCAGGCTTGTGGTTGGTGGACTCTGGTTAGATGTGTTCTTTCCCTTTTGTGGGAAGCGGAGCTCGGACACCATGCCCTTACTCCTGGCACAGTGGCAAAAGAGCTTGGCCACTTTCCCCTCCCTGCTGGCACCTGTCACATGCTTGAGAGAAAAGAAGCTGCTGTCCTTGCCTGGGAGTGAGACTCCTTTCTTGGCCGTTCCCGGCTGGCTGGGAGTCCTTTGAGTTTCAGGATTTCAGTGCCTCCTCCCACACCTCAAACATGTGACACCAGAATGCCTGTTCTCTTGGTTATGTGCTTGCAAATATCCCTCGCTTGGGATGAAGGCGAAACTCCTACCGTTCGCCTGGTTGGTAATCCTGGCCTTGATGTATGCAGGATCCACGCAGCGCAGTAGGCACTGCAGAAAAGCATCCCTTTGTGATGGGAACAGATACAGTGATGTAATCCCCTGGCATCCAGAGCAGAACAGGCTGTACTTTTTAGAAATAGCATTCACCTCTCACTCAGTTATTTTAGGGTCCACACACCATGAGCTGTCACCAGGAACCTCCTGAACTTCTGGGGTGACTGAAGGTGTCCAGCGAGGCGACGTCATCCCGTGCTCTCGGTACACAAGGTCAGGAGGCTGGAGGCACTCAGGGGCAGCAGCCTATCAGGTCTGTAAATAGCACAGCCAGGCTCGTGTTCTCTTCCTTTAGTGTACTTTGGCATTTCTAATCAGCTCCAGAGAGGATGAGACATATTCTCCGTGGAGCGAACTCCAGGTCACTCTGGAGGTGAGCTCACAGGAGTTTTTATGCTATGTCCGATCATCCAAAAAGAGAACGGGGCTTGCCCTGAGTGTCTGGGGAAGAGCCGTTCTGCCTTCGGTTGCCAACCTGCTGGCTTTTGGTGTGGGCACTAAGGAGGTATGGACTGTAGCAGTTTCATGTGGGTAGCCATATCCCATACCCTCAGTGAATTACAAATATGGGATTAGAATAATGTGGGTCTTTTTTTTTTTTTTTTTTTTTTGATGAAGTTTTACTCTTGTTGCCCAGGCTGGAGTGCAATGGCGCAATCTCAGCTCACTGCAACCTCTGCCTCCCGGGTTTAAGTGATTCTCCTGCCTCAGCCTCCCGAGCAGCTGGGATTACAGGCACGTGCCACCACACCTGGCTAATATTTTGTATTTTTAGTAGAGATGAGGTTTCACCACGTTGGCCAGACTGGTCTGAAACTCCTGACCTCAGGTGATCCACCCGCCTCGGCATCTCAAAGTACTGGGATTATAGGCGTGAGCCACCATGCCAGGCCTAATGTAGGTCTTTATATTGAATCAGGAGTCTGTATGATGGAAAGAAGAGTGGTGGGCATGGGGAGAGAGGAGCTGGGATCCCAGCCTAGCCCTACCACTTCCCTCTGGGCAGCCTTGGGAAGTGCTCTGTTCTCTCCACTGTGCTGCAGGAACTAAAAGGGTCTTCTGTGGAGCAGATGCTCAACCAGGCACTTTACTTAATTTTGATAGCAGCCTTTCCTGCCAGCCTCACATATCAAATGAGATGATACCTATGAAAGAACAAGAGAAGCCATATAGCGATATTCACATGCACATGGGAGATGCTGTTAATGTTTATTTAGTTAGTTGAGTTTAGGATTATTCTCTTCCCATGTTGCCAACGCCTTCCTGGCGTATTGCCAAAACTCTTCTTTTCTTTACTGAAAATAAATATGACTGTGCTGGCTCTACCTTGCTCAAAAGAGTATCCATTTATTATTTGCTCTGTTCATTCATTCATTCATGTATTCATCAGATTTGCTTGTGACCGTGGCAGGTCTTGAGAGTGGTAAGGTCCTAGACAGTTTTATAATTCAATAAGGAAGAATGTAAAAATAACTGTAGTATAAAGTGAGCAATGTTATAATGGAATTGTGTACAAAATGCTTCAGAACACACAAAACTTACACACAGCCGTTCATAGCAGCATTATTCATAATAGTCAAAAAAAAAAGTGGAAACCACCCAAATGTCTACCAGCTGATGGATGAATGGATGGACAACTGTATTATATCCATACAATGGAATATATTACTCAGCAATTAAAATGAATGAAGTACCGACACATGTATCGTATGGATAAATCTTAAAAACATGCTAAGTGAAAGAAGCCAGCCACGAAGGACCACATATTGTATGATTCCCTTTATGTGAGCTGTGCAAGTCCATAGAGACAGAATTCCCTTTATGTGGCAAGTCCACAGAGACATTAAGTAGATAAGTAGGTGCTTGGGGCTGGGGCAGAGGGAGGAGGAGTGATTACTGCTAATGAGAAATGGTTTTTTTAGGGATCATGAAAATATTTTCACATTAGATTGTGGTAATAGTTGCGTACCGTATGATATACTGAGAACTCTTCAATAGGTGAATTTACTGTATGTGAATTAGATCTCACTAAAGTCTTTAGAAAATGATGTGGGAATATTGAAGAGAGATTAGTTTTGATCCAGATGTCAGAAAAGTTCAAATTGGAGGAGATATTTGGATCAGCTCTTTTTTTTTTTTTTTTTTGAGATGGAGTCTTACTCTGTCATCCAGGCTGGAACGCAGTGGCACGTTCTCAGCTCACTGCAACCTCCACCTCCTAGGCTCAAGCAATTCTCCTGCCTCAGCCTCCCAAGTAGCTGGGATTACAGACTCCCACCACCGCACCCAGCTAGTTTTTGTAGTTTTAGTAGAGATGGGGTTTCACCATGTTGCCCATGAGGTCCAAACTCCTGACCTCAAGTGATCCGCTTGCTTTGGCCTCTCAAAGTGCTGGGTTTACAGGCATGAGCCACCTCACCCCACTCAGCTCTTTTATTTATTTATTTATTTAAGTGACAAAGTCTTGCTGTGTTGTCCAGGTTGGAGTACAGTGGCTGTCACAGGGGTGATCATAGTGCACTACAGCCTTGAACTCCTGGGCTTAAGTGACTCTCGCACCTCAGCTTCCTGAATAGTTGGGATTACAGGCGCGCATTGCCACGCCCAGCTAGTTTTAACATTGTTTTTGTAGAGATGGGATTTGCTATGTTTTTCAGGTTGATCTCAACTCCTGGCCTCAAGGGATCCTCCTGCCTCAGCCTCCCAAAGTGCTGGGATTATAGACATGTATCACCATGCCCAACCTTTTTTTTTTTTTTTTTTTTTGTTTGAGATGGTGTCTTGCTGTGTTGCTCAGGCTGGAGTGCAGTAGCACAGTCTCTGCTCACTGCAGCCTCCGCCTCCCAGGTTCAAATGATTCTCCTGCCTCAGCCTCTTGAGTGGCTGGGATTACAGGCACCCACCACCATGCTTGGCTACTTTTTGTATTTTTAGTAGAGATGGGGTTTCACCATGTTGTCTAGGCTGGTCTTGAACTCCTGACCTCAGGGGATCTGCCCGCCTCAGCCTCCCAAAGTGCTGGGATTACAGGCTTGAGCCACTGTGCCAGGCTACCATGCCCAGCTTTGAATCAGCTCTTGAGAGGCAAATTTGCCAAGTGAAAAGTGTGGGAAAGCATCCTAAACAGAAGCAGAAGCATGGAGGAAGGAAAAGGAGGGTGCATCTGAGGAAGAGCAGGAAGGTGGGTATGGCTGGAGCGTAGGTGCATACTGGTGGCGTGGGGCAGAAGATGAGGCTGAAGGGAGGGAAGGGACTGGATTGTGAAAGGCATTTTGTGTGTGCCAAGGAGTTGGGCACTGTCTTGTCAATAGTGGAAAGTCACTGTAGGGCTTTAGTCACTGACGAGGGTGTCATGATCAGGTTTAAGTCGTAGAAGGCAATGAAGATGATGGTTTATAGTGAGGGCGAGTTCTGTGGCTTTTGTTGTGGTCCAGGTAGAAAATAATAGTCTTGGATTAATACAGAGTGAAATGGATTGAAAACATTTTTGGGGGATAGAATAGTTAGGACCTGATGGCCAATCATTTTTGAGTGAGAAGAAGAAAGAGGACAAGAAGGAGGAGGAGGAGGAGGAGGAGGGGTGGGGGAGAAGGGGAAGGAGGGGGAAGAGGAGGAGAAGAAAAACATATAGTATTGTATCTTGGCTGATTGAGTGAGTGGTAGTATCATTAGACAAAAGCAGAATACAGCATAGGGAGAGAGATTTGGGAATATAGGCCATGAGTTTAGTTTTAGAGATGTTGAGTTTGAGAATCCTTTGAGATATCCAGGTACAAATGCTCAGAAAGCAGTTGGGAATGATTGTAATCATTACAAATTAGAACAGCAACAAAACCTGTCTACTGTCTCTCAGCCACTATGCTAGGTACTTTTTATAAATATCGTTATGAGTAGCCTCTACAGAAAGATGTAGAGCATCATCCCCATTTTATAAAAACAAAATCATTGAGAGGCACTCTAGAGAGAGGCACTCCAGAAACAGTGGACACATAGATTCGTTTTCTGAAGATTTGGGGAACAATTCACCATTAAAGAACAGTCTCCAAGCTCATCAGTGATGGCCTGTCACAGGTGGGGAGTTAATCTGAGCAGTAGACAGTGGCGGCCATTGGTGTGACACTTCTCTTTTTGACAAGACTATACTTTCATCGCCACCGAATGTTGAGCTCCATAAGAAAGCAATTTATAAGTCTCCATATTGAGTTGGTTGTCTTGAGAGACTGCATCTCCGAGATGAAAGGTAGAAGAAGAGACATGAGACAGCTGGAAATACAAAACCTTTCCTTCTGCTTTGGGATCAGTATCTAAAAGAGTGTAGTTAAATGAAGAGCTCCTTCTTTTATTTGGCTATTTTGTAGTTTTAGTAGAGATGGGGTTTCACCATGTTGCCCATGAGGTCCAAACTCATGGGACCTTTAAACAGGCAGGTTTTCATTTTCCAAGGCCTCCTCTGTGAGCCAGCTCTGCCCACCATTGGGTTGTAAACTTCTGGAGGAGCGACTGTTTTATTGTGGGGGGCCTCACAGCCCAAAGCCTTGTGCCTAGATAAAGTGCTCAAGGCAGACAGTTGGAGAGAATGGGTTGCCAAGACTCTTATACCTGGGTTTTGTGCACTGCAATTTGCTGGGGTCCACTGCAATGTACCTACCTCCACACAGGGGCTTTGCTGCCCAGTTGCCTGGGGCAATAATATTGGGGATACACTCTTTGTAATATTCTTGCCAAGGTCCCAATTCAATTAGGCGATTATACTTTCATTGTTTGTGCCAAGATTCCCCGCTGTGGGTGAATCCCATTAGTACCAGCTTAGCACATGTAGGAGGCCCTCAATAAATGTTTGCTGGATTGAAATGAAAGCTTGAATATGCTTGAGGAGTGACTTAAGTCCTTGGCTGACCTCAGCTAGTGCGAGCCCTTGGATGAAGTATAGAAGAGTGAAGATGGAATTTTACATTTCACAACGCCCTCTAAAACCTTCCATAATCCTCCTGTACTTCAACTTTACTTCAAATTGATTCAACATCAAGGGAAAGATGGGATTTGAGAAGGGAGAGTAAATCCTTCAAGAATAACTTTCCCCCAAAGTAATATTTCTTTTCTAGGTATTATGAAGGCCTCTAAGAAAAATAAGTTGAATCTGGCCAAGACAGTGACCTAGAGGAAAGCTGATAGAGAAAGGGAAGCATTAGTGGAGTAAGTTTTGACATGAGCTAAGAGCGCGTTGAGGAGCAGGAGCCAGGGGAGAAGGTTCTGGAAGTAGAAGGCTGTGAAGGGGGCATCTCCCATTCTCCTAAGATGCTGTGCCTTGTGGCTGTGTCTCATAGCTCCAACCACCCACGTGTCACAGCTGGCAGACCTTTCAGACTGACTAAAATCTAGAACCTTTTGATTCAGAGCAGAAAAACCCACTACTGTATTTGAAAAAGAAAAAAATGCCTTTTCAGGGATCAGAAGTGACTTCTCTAGTTACGTCTTAGTTCCCTGATGATCTGAGTTGACCAGACCAGGACTCGAGGAGGTGGTAAGTGGCGATTCAGAGAGTTCCAGTGTAAAACCTCATCCCGCCTTGCGCTTTCTTCTCCACAGTCTGCTCCGATGTTTTTCTTTTTCTCTGTTTCTGTCTTTGTGTTATAGCACAATACGTCTCGGACAATTGTATGGGTTTTCTGTTGCTGCTGTTGACAAAGGAGCGCTAACTTGGTGGCTTAAAATAATACCCATTAATGATCTCATGGTTCTGTGGGTCAGGAGTCAAAGTGGGCTCTGCTGGGCTTTGCTCAGGAGCTCACAAGGCTGAAATCAAGATGTTGGCTGGCTGGGCTCTTACCTGGAGGTTCTGGGGATTCCTCCTCCTCCTCTTATTCTTTTTCTTCTTCTTCTTCCTCCTCTTCCTCTTCTTCTTCTCAGGGGCTCAATGAGGCTGAAATCAAGACGTTGACTGGCTGAGCTCTTACCTGGAGGCTCTAGGAAATCTTCTCCTTCTCCCTCTTTCTTTCCCCCTCCTCCTCCTCCTCCTTTTCCTCCTCCCCCTTCTCCTTCTCCTCCACTTCCTCCTCCTCCTCCTCTTCCTCCTCCTCCTCCTCCTCCTCCTCCTCCTCCTCCTCCTCCTCCTCCTCCTTCTTCTTCTTCTTCTTCTTCTTCTTCTTCTTCTTCTTCTTCTTCTTCTTCTTCTTCTTCTTCTTCTTCTTCTTCTTCTTCTTCTTCTTCTTCTTCTCTTCTTCTTCTTCTTCTTCTTCTTCTTCTTCTTCTTCTTCTTCTTCTTCTTCTCCTTCTCCTTCTCCTTCTCCTTCTCCTTCTTCCTCTTCTTCTTTCCCCCTCCCTCTCCCCTTCCCCTTTCCTCCCTCCCTTCCTCCTCCTCCTCTCCTTCTCCTTCTCCCTCTCTTTCTCCTTCTTCTTCTTTTCAATAGAGACAGGGTCTTGCCATGTTGCCCAGGCTGGTCTCAACTCCTGGACTCAAGTGATCCTTCTGCTTCAGTCTCCCAAAGTGCTGGGATTACAGGCATGAACCACTGCACCCAGCTGGAATAAGTTTCTAGGCTTCCTGAAGTTGGCAGAATTCAGTGCCTTGTGGTTGTAGGACTGAGATCCCTGTTTCCTTGCCGGCTATCAGCCCTGTGGCTCTCTGTTCCCAGGGGCTGCCTGCATTCCTTCTCATGTGGTCTCCTTCATCTTCAAGCCAGTGATGGCACATCAAGTCCTTCTCATGCCTCAGTCCCTCTGACTTCTCCCACCTTCTTCTTCTGCCACAAGCTGGAGAAAGTTCCCAGCCTTTAGGGGCCCATGTTACAAGATTAGACTCACCTGGGTGATCTTCACTTTTGAAAGTCAATGGTGCCTTATAACATGACACACTGTGATGTGTCTCGAACTTTTGGCCTCAAGTGATCCTCCTGTCTTAGCCTCCCAAAGCACTGTGATTACAGGCATGAGCCAACGTGCCTGGCCACATGTTGTGATATTTCATCACATTTCTGAGTTCCAGGCACTAGGGTGTGGAATCCTGGGGGCTGTTCCTAGAAATCCTGCCAACACAGCAACCACTGGATGTGAGGGATCAGATGGAATGGGTTGCCTGTGAAAGGATGTCCATATGAGCCACAGCCATTGGAAGGAAAACACAAGACTCATCTGTGTTCATTTGGTGGCCGTGTCAAACCATTTGCCCTAACACAGAGCTCCATTTTAAGTGCTTGTTTGGTTTAGTAACTTCAGAAAAGCTTGGTACATCTTTCAGACTTTAAAAAAGTGATTGGTCCAGAGGTGGATATTCCTTTTTCCTAGATCATTTACTTATTTATCACTCGTTTTATGTTAAGCATTCAGCTCTCTTTTTAACCTTGCTTTCGCTAAATAACTTTTTTACATTGTTTTTGCTCAGTTTAAGTTACGGAAAGTTAGTTATTTTTAGTCAAACAGAATGAAACCAGACAATAAAATTCAGGAAAGAGGCCTGTTTCATATACCTGTGGCCTTGGCCAGATGCGGTGGCTACCGCCTGTAATCCCAGCACTTTGGGAGACTGAGGTGGGCGGATCACCTGAGGTCAGGAGTTCGAGACCAGCCTGGCCAACATAGTGAAGCCCTATTTCTACTAAAAATACAAAAATTAGCCAAGCATGGCGACAGGTGCCTGTAATCCCAGCTACTTGGGAGGCTGAGGCAGGAGAATTGCTTGAACCTGGGAGGTGGAGGTTGCAGTGAGCTGAGATTGCACCATTGCACTCCAGCTGGGGTAACAGAGCAAGACTCTGTATCAAATTAAATGAATAAATGAATAAATAAATAAATAAACCTGTGACCTTGTCTCAATCACTAAGTGTCAATAAACAGCTTCCAAAGCAGGTGGGAACTGTGTGCTGGGCTGAAGACAGAGCACTGGGCCGTCTGCGGAAGGCTGCGGCTCTCGGCTGCACGGTCACGTCATATTAACGCCTCACTAGACCCAACTGTTCGAGCCCTTGTCCCTACATGTTATGCACTTGGTGAAGGGAGAGACTGATGCCAGTTTCCCAAGAGGGAAAGAAAACAATTGGAAAAAAGGAAATGGCAGATTGTCAATGAGATAGCTTTTGTTTCAATTTTCCCTCCTTTGTTTTCCTTTGAAGCCCTCGGTGAATTACTGTGCTTTCCCTTTGGGTGTTTTGGGCCACAGATCTGTACATTAACCTGAGCTCCCTGTTACGTGTTTTTCCCTCAATACTCACCTGGAAAATACCCCCACACCTGACTGCCTGGAGAGGAGTGAGATCCACTGTCCGCTTCTAGATGGAATGCCGAGGAGGACTGGCATGGGCCTGTGGCTGGAGGCCCACACCGGATGCCAGGAAAGCGGAGGCCCCTTCCCAGGCCTGTGTACCACGCCTCTGCAGTGACTGGAGCTCTCTGTGAAACTGCACTGGGCTTCGGTGTGCTCATGTGATACGTGGAAATAGTAAAAGGTCAGCCTTTGTCACATTGGAATTCCAGCTCTGCCGTGATCTCTCCAGGTGACCTTGGGCTCAGTCGGTATTCCGGTCCCTGAGCCTCAGTTTCTCTTCTGTGCTCTGGAGAAATGGATATGTACCTGGTCATGTGAGAAGTCAGCCAAGGGCAAATATCATATGAAGTTTTGCATTTCAGCCTTGGTCAACCTCCAAGGGCAGGCAGGATGTGACCCATGACCCAGGGACGTGGGGGCGGGGAGGGGGGCTGGGCAGGAGTGGAAAGGGGCCAGTTGTGGTGTCAAGGATGAGCCATTGGGCTCTGTTCCTGTTTCCTGATGGATCTGGGCAATACGGGGGACCCTGTGTTCAGGGCTGTGTGTTTCCTGGCACCAGCAGGCCTGTGGAGGAGAGTGGCTGCCGGAGCAGAAAGGAGTGACACCCATAGCCCTGGGCAGGGGGACAGGCCCAGCAAGTCGGGAGGAAAATGCTCATTAATAGGGCTGCTACCTGGGGATCTTTGAGTGGGATGTGAGTCAACTCTAGTACCCTGTCCTGGCGCTTTCCTCAGATTTTTTTTTTTATTTTCTTTTTTCTTCTTTAATTTTTTTTGTTGATTTGGCAGGTAACTTGTTGCACACTCCTTAGATTCTGACTACCGTAGCTATCGTCCGGGTTTTTCTCAAATTTTATCTGTACATTTTTACTTCTAGCCCTGGTGGCTCTGATAAAAAATGTAACAGTGTTCACATATATGTATATATGTTAATGTATATATAATATACATTATATTTTAACAGTGAGATAGAAGAACACTGGACTTGGAGTCAGACCAACTGGATCCTGGAATTAAGATCTGATTTCACCAGTTCCATTACCTTGGCTAATTAATTGATTTAACTTCTGTGCCTCAGTGTTCTGGTCTCTAAAAGGGGTGTAGTAATATCTGCCCTGGCATCCTTTCTGGTTTGCTGTGAAGAGTACATACAGGCCAGGCATGGTGGCTCATGCCTATAATCCCAGCACTTTGGGAAGCTGAGGCAGGTGGATCACTTGAGGCTAGGAGTTCAAGACCAGCCTGGTCAACATGGCAAAACCCTGTCTCTACTAAAAATACAAAAATTAGCCGAGTGTGATGGTGCATGCCTGTAATCCCATCTACTCAAGAGGCTGAGACAGGAGAATCACTTGGATCCGGGAGGTGGAGGTTGCAGTGAGCTGAGATGGCACTACTGCACTCCAGCATGGGTGGCAGAGTGAGACTCTGTCTTAAAAAAAAAAAAAAAAAAGAGTACATACATCATAATACTTGGGTGTATTTGGTAGGCCTTAAAATGCATGCTGTCACAATTTGGCTTTGTTTTCTTGTGGGGCATTTTAAGGACAAGCTAAATGAAAGAGGCAGTTGGGTCTGGATATGGAAAGATCCTTGACACCCTGTCTTGTCGGGGAACAAGGTCAAGTGCATGAGGAGCTGGGATCCATGAAACCCAATGGCCGCCCCCACTCCGATTTCTCGTACTAATGGACGTCTATGTTTCCACTCAGAATTCTCCTTCATTTGTCAGGTACAAGGCCAAGATACCAAAATAGCACTTGTGTAGGACTGAAACTATTACTGCTCAATTGCTTCTCGGCTTTATTTTTTTCACACAGCTCCACCACTCTCAAAGTGTCTGTGGACGTGTGGAGGATGTAACGCAGACCGGGTGATGGTGCTCAGAAACCATCCAAACATTACGCATCGAGACAAGAATTTTAGAGATGTTTCAGGGAGTGGGCGCGAGTCCCGACTTCCCTGGCAAGCCGATTGCCCGATGCCAGCAACATCAGTGGGAGGGTGCAGACCTTCTCTGAATGCTGAGGGTCAGGAGCTTGTGCAGGAAAGGTAGGCTAAGAGGGCAGATGTTCAACTTTAAAGGGAGCATTGAGAATACCAGCCTGTACATGCAGGTGGATGTCATCATTTAGCAGTTAGAAATTCATCAGCTATACTAAACAGTAAACTTCTTCATAGATATACAGGGGTTTTCTAATAGACATGGTCATTGAGTTTCACTTGCTTGGAAATAACTGCCTCTAAATCATGCTGGAAACACTGAAAATGTCACTTTGAGAGGACACAGTGACTCTGCAGGACAGGCTTAGGCTCTAGAGCCAACAGCTCTACACCATTCCAGCATTTCTCGTTGTGTAATCCCCAACAAGTCCTAACCTTCTAGGTGTCAGTCACCTCGTCTTCAAAGCGGGAGAAATTATACTAACTTAAAAGGTTGTTTTGAGGAGTTAAGATAACTTGTGAAAATAGCTGAGCCCAGGTCCAGTGGTGGTAGGAATTCTACCTGGAATCTTTGGTTATTAAAAAAGTAAAACAGTACATATGGTGTTTAGGATTTAGCATTTTAAGTTCTTGTCAGATTTTTTTCCCTTCTTATATGGAAGATGATGGATGGACTCAGTAGAACTTCTGTAATTGTGTTTACTGGGTATCAGAGCTGATTTCCCCTTGTGGGGCAGTTCTCTTAGAAATGAAGCTTAACAATAAAAAGAGTAGAATTTGTGGTCTGTGCCCGGAAGTGGGCTGCATCTTCTACACATATAAACAACCAATATTCCAAACAACCTTAGACCATTGTCCCCACTTTGCAGATGAGGGCACTGGATCTGGAAGAGTTTGGGTCGCCTGGCCAAGGCCACGTGGAGATGTGAATGGAGGTCTTCAGGACAGCAGAGACCACATTCTTAGTCACTAATGTACACTGAGTTCACTCAAAAGCAGTATGTTACTCTAATCTCACATCTTAGAGTGGTTAAGGTTGTTATGGTTACACAGGGCATGGGGAAGGCTTTGGGGAGATAGCAAGAGGAGTGAGAACTGTTGGTTTTGTGGGTCACAGCCATGGTCATTTTGCTCCTTGTTTCCCAGTGCTCAGTGGCCACTGCCCTCAACCCACGCCCTGTCCTGGAACCACCTCCCTCCCATTTAGTTCATGTTCATCTCCAAATCGACCATCTCTTGGCTCACTTTTGGGGTATCATCTTGCTCTTTGAGCCTGAGTGAGCTCCAGTTATCCTGAAGCCAAGCTCCAGTCTGGGGAGGTGCATGCAGAGCCCTCTGCTCCCCTTCTCATCTTCCACTTCCCTTCACTCCCTCTAAAATATACGCCCTTGGGTCACCCCCACCTGTGCTCCTACCTGTGTGCGACAGTACCATACTCACGCTGGACTGCGGCCAGCCCAGCCAGCCATGGGGAAAAGACAAGGCAGTTCTGGGGCAGGAACATGGTGGCTGGTCCTGGCTCAGGACATAGCGCTGCTCAATGGAAGGACCAGGGGCTTTTTACCCACTCCTGTATTCTTTCAGCGGTTCTCCTGTATTCTATTCAGCGGTTTTTAAAATTGAATACCAGCTGGTGGGAACACAATAAATAATCTGACACAACCCTGCTCTGAAGAACTTGGAGTTTACCAGAGGAGACAGACTCAGAAATGAAGAATTAGAATTCAGTGGGCCCAGCCTGGGTGGCCGCATCTGCTGAGTAACCTGCACAGGTTCAAGGACAAGGAGGAGGGAGAGCGGAGGAAGGGGAGTTTCAGGAGGAGGAAGGAGCTCATACAAGGGTTCCTAGGCGAGAGGGAACTGGTGCTTTCACAGAAATACACACACAGCAGCGTGACTGGAGCACACTGTGTGGAGAGAAATGGCAAAACTCCATCTCATGCTGATAGATTTGTTAGCCATGGCCCCGACTCAGACTCAAATGAAACACTGAGACAGAACAGCCAGTCCTTATACATGTATGGACACTGTTAAAATAAGCCAGGAGGGGCTGGGGACACACCTTGGGGCCAGCAAGGGTAGGAAGGTGTTGCTGCTGCCACTCTGGCAGCAAAGGGGACAGGGGAGGGCACTGTTATTAACATTCAGAAAAAGCTGCCGCTGCACATGGAGGGGCTGTGTGTAGGAGCTATGCGTAGGATTTTGGTAAAAGCACACAGTCACTGCTAGCCCCCTGCCCAGTGGGGAGAGTCACAGCAGGATGGGGAAGGATCTAGAGTATATCCAGATGGAGCAGAAAATTCCCCGCGTGGTAGATATCCTCATACTCCCCCAGCTCCCATTAATCGTCTCTATCATAGACCACAAATATTCTACAAGGAGTTGCGACAGCATGCAGCTGAAATACACAACGAAGGGGTAACTGTAAATTCAAAAATACAATCCAGACCACAGAAAACATAAACTAAAGGTCAAGCAGGGAGAAGGGGAGAAGGCTGGACAATAAAACAAAAATGTGAGATCATTTGGACTTACATAGTTGCCATTATTGAGCCAGAAATATGATGCTGAGCTTCCTGGTGGCCAAGTTTTAAAGGAAGATGCGGTCACTTACATAGTTTTCCTTGTCAAAGAAGTGAAAGTATACCCACTTGTATTGGAAACCAGACTTTCCCTAGATCTTAGCATGAAGAGGAATTTTCTCTGCAGGGCAGAATCATTTTAACAGGCTGTGACCCTAAGAAAATTCCTTTAGAAAATTCAGGTCTAGGCCACACATCTGGCTTGTATCTGTGTTGTTCAGTGGTAGTGCTTCCTGATGGTGTCCAAACCCTGCCTCTCTCCCATGATTGCACGTTTCTCAAGATCTGGGACCATGCTTTTCTACCTGGGCGTGTCTTTTCTACCTCTCATTATGGCAGTAGTTTGAAATTAAATCTGGTAAAAACATTTTGAGTGTCATATTTTTTTCTGGCATTGCAGAAATAATTTATTAGGGACTGTGAGGAATAATGAGACCAAGCAAAGCTGCATCCATTACTCTTTCAACGTCCCTCTGGAGAGCTGGTGCTCTAGGAGTTGAAGGTACAGGGTCAGCGCCTATGTGGTAGGACTGCAGCGTCCTGGAGCTGCGTAATGAGATGGAAGGGAGCAATGCCAATTCATCCCATATCTCAACTCAGTCTTAGTGAAATATTGTTTAGACCAATGATGTTTAGCATTCGGGGTCAAAAACTCTCTCAAAAGACGACTAAAAACTAAGGACTCTTTCCCCAAAAGCAAGCAAAACCACACGGTTTTGGATATAGTTTCAGGTAGACCACAAACTTCTCGGAGTCCAACCATGGACTCATTAAGGATCCACGGACCCCAGGTTAGAATCTGTGACTTAACCTATGGTCCTCACAACATTTCGCACAAGGGATTTTTCTTCTGGATTTTCTGTAGTTTTGTTAGCAATAGAAACAAAGTTATATCCGAGGTATCAAGTACATCCCATAGCAGTTGGGAGAGGTGGGAAAATTACATAATCAGCCTCTTACTCCCCTCACCTTACACAAATATTCTACAGATAGGATGAAACAATTATGACACATGGAATATTATTCAACCAGAACAAGGAAAGAAATTCCGACACACGCCACAACATGGATGAAAGTTGAGAACCTCATGCTGAGTGAAATAAGGCAGTCACAAGAATACAAATACCATATTCCCCTTATATGAGGCACCCAGAGAAGTCAAATTCACAGACATAGAAAGTAGAGGATGGTTGTCAGTGGATGAGAGGAATGGATCTGGAATTAATGTTTAAGGGGTATAGAATTTTAGTTTTTCGAGACAAAAAGGGATCTGGAGATTGGCTGCACAACAATTAAACAGAATTAACGTCACTGAACTCTATACCTAAGAATGATTAAGATGGTAAATTTTATATTATGTGTATTTTACTACAATTAACACACACAGGCCGGGCGCGGTGGCTCAAGCCTGTAATCCCAGCACTTTGGGAGGCCGAGACGGGCGGATCACGAGGTCAGGAGATCGAGACCATCCGGGCTAACACGGTGAAACCCCGTCTCTACTAAAAAAAATACAAAAAAAAAACTAGCCGGGCGAGGTGGCGGGCGCCTGTAGTCCCGGCTACTCGGGAGGCTGAGGCAAGAGAATGGCGGGAACCCGGGAGGCGGAGCTTGCAGTGAGCTGAGATCCGGCCACTGCACTCCAGCCTGGGTGACAGAGCGAGACTCCGTCTCAAAAAAAAAAAAACAAAAAAAAAAAAACAAAAAAAAACCACACACACACAGACATACCACCTAGAAGAGTTTAAAACAACAAAGCCGGGCTGGACACGATGGCTCATGTCTACAATCTCAGCACTTTGGGAGGTAGATTGCTTGAGCTCAGGAGTTTGAGACCAGCCTGAGCAATATGGTGAAACTGTCTCTACAAAAAAATACGAAAAATTATCTGGGCATGGTGGTTCACGCATGTGGTCCCAGCTACTCGGGAGGCTGAGGTGGAAGGATTGCCTGAGCCCAGGAAGTTGAGGTTGTAGTGAACCAAGATCACACCACTGCACTCCTGCCTGGGAGACAGAGTGAGACCCTGTCTCAAAACAACAAAAACAACTCAAAACAATTTAAAAAAAAAAAACCAAAAAAAAAAACCCAAAACAATGAAACCTGAAGAATGCACCTTGCCCAAAAGGGGAGTGTGTGGAGTGAGGAGGTGCAGTCCCATTGCAACTTGAGTGCATTGTGGCCTGACCCAAAGCCGTGAGTCTCTGGGGAGCCAGCTACTTCCCCTGTGGGGCAGGCTCCTTGAGCTGGGACCAGTGGCGGTGGCACTGAGAACCAGCACCAGCCCCACCTTAAGTAGCTTGGGAATGGTTCCGCTTGGGTCTTTGAGCTTGTTGCTGGAGCGCTTTCCATTTCCATACTCAATCTTTTTATTGACATATACTTTTCCTGTAAGAGAGTGACTTGTGACGATCTTCTAGCTTGTGACGATCTTCTAGAACGCTATTCAATTACAAGAAAAACTGTGGCCTCATATATGATTCATCACGCAGGAACTCTTCATTTGATAGGACCCATCTTTCTTATAACAGGAAGTAAATACGTGTTGCTAAGCTACTATGTCCACCAAAAGAAAAAAAAAAAAACATATAGTAGATTCCATTGTACTCTGTGCTCTGTGAGAGTTGATGATTCCTCTATGTTAATTCAGCTCTTTTGTTCTTGACCTCTTTTACCTAAAGTTAATTAGAGTTTGGCCATAATGTACTTAGTGTAAACAGAAAAAAAAAAAAAAAAAAAAAAGGCCTGAATCATAATTTCCCATGAGAAGAGAATGAGCTTTCTTAAACTTGCTCAAAGGAATTTAAAAAGCATTTATTGGTTCAGATTTTTAGTTCTATGTTTGTTTATCTACCTGTCTATTTGTCTATCTACCTAAGTATATATCTATGTCTACTTATATTCCTATTGATGGTTCAGGGACCTTGCAGACATCTGATTTAATCTGATTATTGCAAAGGAAAGAAATACAGACTGCACACTTAAGTCTTAGGAATTGCAAGTACCTCTTTTGACCCAATGGGGATGAGGCATCAGTTCTCTACTGCTGAGAAGAATAAGGCAGATAGAGACCATTTTATGATGCAGATTAAGGGGTTTAGGTCAGAGGTCAGGAAGGACTGTGTGTCGGGCCATTTCCCTAAGAGAGATGTCAAAATGAAAATGAATATGATTGCCTATATCAGATGTCCTGACCTTCAGGGCAATGAGAGGGTCCTGATCAATGGTATCATTCTGTCTGTATATTTAATTTACATGAGCTCAAATACGCACACACATGGGTGAGGAGGGGGCCATTTGAGCGGACCTGGCAATTAGGCCTATGACTCAGTCCAACGTCCCACAAGAAGATGGGATGGGGGTACAGGAATCTGCTGGCCCCACAGTTGGGCTCTCTCACAGGCTCTCAGTGTGATCTCACTCTGCTGAGTGTGAGTCTAACAGTTTTCATTCCCACACAGCATGGCTCCTACATGCAAGTCATCATCTTCATCTAATGCTCAGTGATTAGTTTCAATTCCAATGTAAGGGCTGGCTGTGCTGAGCTTCCTGAGAGGGGAGATGTCCATCTCTAACGTGGTTCACAGTTACGGGTTTGCCCAGTCTAGCAGGAGTCATAAAGATCTGAGAGAGAGAGAAAAAAAATCATGAAGCTGTGGCATTAAGTACTAAAATGATTGTTAAGTTTACATTCCCACCAGCAGTGTAGAAGTGTTCCCTGAACCCGCATCCATGCCAACATCTACTGTTTTTTTATTTTTTGATTATGGCCATTCTTGCAGGAGTAGGGTGGTATCACATTGTGGTTTCGATTTGCGTTTCCCTGATCATTAGTGATATTGAGCATTTCTTCATATGTTTGTTGGCCATTTGTATATCTTCTTTTGAGAATTGGCTGTTCATGTCCTTAGCCCACTTTTTGACAGGATTGTTTGTTTTTTCTTACTGATTTGCTGGGGTGATAGGTGCACCAGGATCTCACAAATCACCACTAAAGAACTTAGTCATGTAACCAAATAACACCTGTACCCCAATAAATTTATTGTTATGGAACAATAAATAAAGTAACAATAAAAAGATTGTTAAGCAGATACATAAAATATGTATAAGATTTTTTTCTTTTTCTTTTCTTTTTTTTTTTTTGAGACTGAGTTTGGATCTTGTTGCTCAGGCTGGAGTGCAACGGTACAATCTTGGCTCACCGCAACCTCCGCCTCCCAGATTCAAGTGATTCTCCTGCCTCAGCCTCCCAAGTAGCTGGGATTACAGGCGTGTGCCACCACGCCTGGCTAATTTTGTATTTTTAGTAGGGACGGGGTTTCACCATGTTAGTCAGGCTGGTCTCAAACTCCCAACCTCAGGTGATCTGCCTGCCTCGGCCTCCCAAAATGCTGGGATTACAGGTGTGAGCCACCGCGCCCGGCCAAATGTGTACAAGATTTTAGAAAAGATTGAAATGGCTTTTGACTTGTGCCTGGAAGACTCAGACTATGAGTATATGCCTATGAATTTTAATGTGTTCTAACTTCCTGCCAAAGAAGTACAGATTCCTGATGAAAAGATATTTCCAAAACTAATTTCAACTCTACATGTTTTCACCAATAGGCTACCTTCTGACCCTAACTCCCATGGAAATTATGACGGTTAAGAGCATGAACTTAGAGTCAGATGTCAGATTCCAGATCCCAGCTCCACCAATAACATATTAATTCTACTAAGCCTCAGTTTCCTCAAATGTAACAGTAGTTCTTACCTAATAGGGTAATTTTGTGGATTAGATGAGCCAATCCCTGTTGTAGCACTTAGCACCTGCATTTAATAAGCAATGCAATAGATGTTTACTCTGATTATTCAGGAAGTAAAAGCAATCCCATGCATTGGCTCTATGCCACTGATTTGTGGGAAGAACAAAAGACTGGTTCTGTGCTCTGGATCCAATGCAAAAGTTTTAAAAATAAATTTGTTTCTCGTCTTTACTCTTTTGTCTGTTGCGTTTTATATCTCTAACTTCTGAACTATTCAGAGATACACGTTTCATACGCAACTATTCATTCCATGTATTCGGTGAGTATTTCTTGAACATCTGCTATGTGCCAAGCCAGGTGCTGGTTATGCAGAGGCAAGATACGGTCCCTGAATAGTGGGAGGAAACAGACACATAAATGACAGTCACAAGCCAGCCTAGAAAATGGAATGATAATGGGCACCTGAAAGACTTACGCAGAAAAAGCAGTGACTGGGTTGGGGAAGGCTCCTGGCATGAGAAAGGCATGGAAGTGAGAAACAGCAGGGTCATTGGGCAACCATGGGGAATTCAGTTTGCCAGAATGGAATGTGCAAATCTGCGAATGGGGGGCAAACAGGCTAGAAGAAAGGCTGATCATGGAGACTTTGACCTCCAGCCTGGAGGCCATGGGATACTGTTGATTGAATATATATTTTCATTGGAGGAGAAAAGAATTATAGGTTAACTCAGCAGGACTTGTGACTGCTGAGGGTGGGAAGTGAGGGGAAAGGGAAGTCCAGGATGACTTCCGGGTGTCTTGATTAGGCAACTGAGTGGATGGGGGTGTCACTAATTTGGGGGATTTTTTTAGAATAAAAGAGGAAGAAAGCAGAATTTGAGAGTGGAGGATGATATGCTCCTTTTGAAAAAAAAAATTTAGCTAGATACAGAATTTATAATGTAGGAATATGATACAAACGTGCTTCTATTTTATTACATCTGGAATTCAGTAATCAAATAAATTGTTTATAATGACTAAATCCTCAAAAAGCATGTCTAAACTGGAAGTTGTACAGTCAAAGATTCTCAGTCAGGACCAAGCGACATCTGAGCCCAAATTACATTTATAATTTAAAACAGGAAGGAAGAGAGTCTTAAAAGATTGAGGAAGGAGACTGGATAAAGGAAAAACACAAATATAATAATGATAACACTAATACAATGTTTAAAATCCCACTGTTTTCAGACACCACTTTCTACCTCTTCCCTGACATTTCATTAATTGTATTTCAATCTCCTTTTTCCACTATCGTCAGATGGAGATTCCAGAATGAGTGGTACATAACAAAAAGTAAGAAAATAAAGCTGATAGAAGAAAGAAGGAGAAATAGGGAATTGGATAGTCCACAAACTGATAATTCACCCACTTGAGTCAGACAGATCTTGGAATATCAAGTAAGTGAGAGTGGGAGAAATTAAGAACAAATTTGGGGATATGTCCACAAGATTCGTGAATCTGTGGACTTCAAATCCTTATGCCTACTTGCATGGGTTAAACAGCATAAAATGCTTACTTGTTTTTTGAGTTTAATCTCTTTGAGATTTAGTCATCTTATTTTGGAGGATTTTTGATAGTAGTGAGAAACAGTGTTTGGTTTCTACTCCAAATCTAGTTAAATAAGAAATTGACAGTGGGAAGGAGAAGGTGCATACGCTTTCCTTTGCTGAATTTGGATCAGTAGTACCATCCCAGCACACAAAGGACTTCTTAGAGTTATCATTTGATGAAGTGCCCAGGGAGAGTGCTGATGTCAGCCGGGAGAGGGCCGTGGGTGGGTGTCCCCCTGCTGACTTCCTCTCTTTCCTCTCTCTGCCAAGGCTCTGCCGTCCAAACCTGTAATCCCGCCCAGGCAATTCCAGTTCTGGGTGTTTCTTAAGCAAATAGAGCAAACCATGCCAGCATTAGGGGTTGCCACCTTTTAGAAGTTGTATTCCAGGGCAAGTACTCATGACTTCTTATGACTCAGTCTCATCAATTTCTTTTATGCTTTCAATTTCTTCCTCTTCCAGCTTCTTAAACACTTAGATCTCTATGTACAATTACATCTATATGTGCAAATAGCCATCATGTTTTCTAATGATCTCCTTTGTGAAGTGTAGCACTTTCTTCTTTCTTTTTTTTCTGGAGACGGGATCAGGCTAGTCTCAAACCCCTGGCTTCAAGTGATCCTCCCACCTTGGCTTCCCAAAGTGTTGTGATTACAGATGTGAGCCATTGCACAGGGTCTCAGTGTAGCACTTTCTTATTGGCTGTCACATTTTCTAGTAGTTTCTCAAATCTATATTGTACTGCTCAACTATATGGGAAGCTTTTGATGATTGGGAAAAAAATCTGTCAGCTGTTTCCTGTATAAGCATCTTCTCCACCTTCCTCTCCCTGTCCCTGAACCTGAGTCCAGCACATGGCAGGCAGGTGTGTAACAGATGCTTGTGAATTGTGAGGCGGTGTCTCTGATATGAACATCTTCAGTGCCTCCAATAGGAAGGGGAAAAAAATCATGAATCTTAAAGTCAGTTGATAAAAAAAGAAGAAAAGAAAAATTGTATGTTAAAGTGCAGAACATAAGGTTTCTACACAAAATGAAAACAAGCATCTCTCCCTTAAAGGAGGCCCTCTCAATATTTTTTAGAAAGGATAATAATAGTAATAAGTGCCTGCCATGTGTCAGGCACTGTTCTAGGCACTTTACGTATGTCATTGTATTTGATGCTTGAATAGTCCTTCACTTATTATCTTCATTTTACAGATGAAGGAACTGAAGTACAAAAAGGTGAAATAATTTGCACAACTTTGGAATTAGATTTTATACTTTGGCAGTTTGACTCCAGAATGTACACTTCTATGTTTGTGTCCCATTTAAATCTGTTTCTCCCTACGAGGTCATTCTCCTGCGCTCTTTTTTTTTTTTTTTTTTTTTTTGAGACGGAGTCTCGCTCTGTCGCCCAGGCTGGAGTGCTGTGGCCGGATCTCAGCTCACTGCAAGCTCCGCCTCCTGGGTTTTTTACGCTATTCTCCTGCCTCAGCCTCCCGAGTAGCTAGGACTACAGGCGACCGCCACCTCGCCCGGCTAATTTTTTGTATTTTTTAGTAGAGACGGGGTTTCACCGTGTTAGCCAGGATGGTCTCGATCTCCTGACCTCGTGATCCGCCCGTCTCGGCCTCCCAAAGTGCTGGGATTACAGGCTTGAGCCACCGCGCCCGGCCTCCTGCGCTTTTCTTCTAGAAGCTTTATTTTAGGGTACATGTAGTTCTATACCATCAGGAGTATATTTTTGTGTCTGGCGTAAGGTCAAAATGAATTTTTCTCTTGTGAATCTCCAATTGCCAGCGCACTATTTATTGAAAACAGCCACTCTTTTCCTACTGGGCTATAGTGCCGCCTTTGTCAGGTGGGTCAGGTTTTGGATTCTCTATTCTGTTCTTTTCTATTGCTCTATTTACCTTTGTGCCAAAATTGCATTATCTTAAATATTATAGTTTTATGTTTCTTGACATCTAGAAGTATAAGTCTTTCAACTTTTTTCTTTATTTGCAAGATTTTCTTCACCACCCTTGGCCATTTGCATTTCCATAAAAAGTTTAGAATTATTTTGCCCATGTACACACAAACAAACACATAACCCTGCTGAGAGTTTTTACTGGGAGTACATTGAATCTATAGATTGATTTGGGACGAATTGGCATCTTAACTCTATTAGGTCCACAGACGTAGTACATCCCTTTGTTTATTTTAGGTCTTTATTAACTTCTCACAATAATGTTTTATATTGATAGTTTTCTGTGTAGATGTCTTGTTCATATGTTGTTAGAATTATTTTAGGTGTTCAGTTTTTTGAATGAGATTATAATCATTATCATCTGAAAACTTTCATTTTCTAATTGTTTGTTATAGAGGAGTTTTCTTTATGGATCTTGTAAGTAGGGATCTTGCTTTTCACTTATTAATTCTAATTGCGGGTGTTTCAAATTTCCCATATACACAATCATATGATTTATAAATAGTGATAACTTTATTTCTTTTTTCCATTAACTAAAACTTTTATTTCTTTTTTTAAAATTTATAGGCACTCCAGAACAATGTTAGAAGGAGTGATAGTGGGCATTCTTATTTTATTCCCAACTTTTGGAGGAAAAATTTCTGTTATTACATGTGAATATAATTCATTGTAATATGAATTACATTGATTGATTTTTTTGCATAACTTTTCAGTTGTGGTATAATATACCTAATACAAAAAATTTACCACCGTAATCACTTTTAGGTGTACAAATCAGTGGCATAAAGTACATTCTCATTGTTGTGCATCCATCACCATGACCCACTTCCAGAACATTTTTATCATTTCTTTTTCTTTTTTCTTTCTTTTTTTTTTTTTTTTTTTTTTGAGATGCAGTCTCACTTTGTAGCCCAGGCTGGAGTGCAGTGGCATGATCTCAGCTCACTACAACCTCTGCCTTCTGCCTCAGCTTCCCGAGTAACCGGGATTACAGGCATGTACCACCATGTCCAGCTAATTTTTGTATTTTCAGTAGAGACAGGGTTTTGCCATGTTGGCCAGGCTGGTCTTGAACTTCTGACCTCAGATGATCCACCCATCTCACCCTCCCAAAGTGCTAGGATTACAGGTGTGAGCCTTTGTGCCCGGCCCATTTTCATCATTTCAAAAGATATTCTGTGCTTATTAAACAATAAACACCTATTCCTCCCTCCCCCTACCCACTGGTAACCTGTAGTATGATTTCTTTCTCTCTGAATTTGACTATACAAGGTATCTCATATAAATGAAGTCATACAATATTTGGGTTTTTTTTTTTTTTCTGGTTTGTTTCACTAAGCATAATATCATCAAGGTGCATCCATGTTGTAGCATTATTAGAACTTCATCTTTTTTTAAGGCTGAATAATATTTCAGTGTACGTATATACCACATTTTGTTTATCCATTCATCTACTGTGAACATTTGGGTTATTTCCACCTTTTAGCAATTGTGAATAATGGTGCAATGAACATGGGTGTAGAAGTGTCTTAGTTGTTTCGAGCTGCTGTAACAGAACACTAGGGACCTGGTGATTTATAAAGAACAAAAATTTATTCTCTCACAGTTCTGGTGGTTGGGAAGTCCAAGATCGTGGCACTAGAATTTGGTGTGGTCCTCATAGGGTGGAAGGTGGAAAGGGAAGAGAGAGCAAACTCACTCCTGCAAACCCTGCTATAGTGGCATTAATCCATTTGCGAGGCATTTCACTGTGGTCAGCAAATACACTCTGAATGATTTTAATAATTTGAAATTTCTCAAGAATTTATTTCTGAACAGCATAAGGTCAATTTTGTAAGTGTTCAATGTGCCCTTGGGATGAGTACTTATTCATTGTTGGATGGATCATTCTGCCAATGTCAACTTTGTTTATAAATAAGTTCAATTTGTTATTCATACTTCCTGTATCCTTACTTATTTTTTTTTTTTGACCATTCGTTTCTCTCATATGCTAAAGGAGGTTTATTAAAATCTCTCCCTATGGCCGGGCGCAGTGGCTCAAGCCTGTAATCCCAGCACTTTGGGAGGCCGAGACGGGTGGATCACGAGGTCAGGAGATCGAGACCATCCTGGCTAACACAGTGAAACCCCGTCTCTACTAAAAAATACAAAAAACTAGCAGGGCGAGGTGGCGGGCGCCTGTAGTCCCAGCTACTCGGGAGGCTGAGGCAGGAGAATGGCGTGAACCCAGGAGGCGGAGCTTGCAGTGAGCTGAGATCCGGCCACTGCACTCCAGCCTGGACAAGAGAGCCAGACTCCACCTCAAAAAAAAAAAAAAAAAAAAAAATCTCTCCCTATAATTGTATGTTTCTTCCTTCAGTTCTTCAATATTTGAAGCTATGTTATTAGGTGTATACTGCTACATTTTCCCAGTAGATTTGAATTTTTATCTTTATGAATGTTCCTTTTATCTTTAGTATGGTTTCTTGCCTTAAAGTTCACTTTGCTTGATATAAATATAGCTATAAAAGTTTTTGTTAGCATTTACATGGTTTGTTATTTTCCATCTTTTACTTTCAATCTCTCCATGTCTTAGATTAGGGCATGTATCTTGTAAGCTGCACAGTTGGTTTGCATTTGTTGTTAGGTTCATCATAAAGACTGATGATATTTGTCTTTTAACTGAAGCTTTTATTCTGTTTATATTAATGTAATTGCTGAAATAATTGGGTTTACATCTATCTTTTTAATATTTCTTTATGTTTAACCTTATGTGATTCCTTTTCTCTTTTGTCTTTTATTAAAAAGTACATTTTATTTTATGTACTTTTTATTATTCCATTTTTCCTTTACTCATTTGTTTACAATATATTATTTTGCCATTCTTTTGTTACTTTAGAGAGTACAATACCATTCCTTGCACTCTTACCATTTCTACAATACTTACTTATTTGTATTTAATGTAATATATACTCTTATCATTTCCACAATGCCTCTTAGACAACAGAATTTAACTCTTTCTCTTCACTATTTTTGTTATTCTTGGTATGCATTTTAACCTATATACATTTCCAACACTATAAAACTTTTTTGTTATTGCTTAATACAGTTAAATTAATACATCACAGTAACACATTTACCTTTTCCATTTCTGAATTTCTGTTTTTATCTGGTATTATTTTCCAAACATAAGAATTTTCATTAATATTTCCTTTAATAAGAATCTGCTGGGAGTAAATTATCTGTTTTTACTTGCCTGAAAATATCTTTAGTTTATCTTTGTTTTTAAAAGGTATTTTCACTAGGTATAGAATTTTAGGTTAGCATTTGTTTCCTTTCAGGACTTTAATGATGCCCTTTTTTGTTTTGCTTTGGTGTTGCTTTGTTTGTTTGTTTGTTTTTCAGGCTTCCACTGTTTATTGAGGAGTAAGCTCTTGGTGTTTTGCTTATTGTGGCTCCTCTGAAAGTAACGTGCCTGTTTTCTCTGGCTGCTTTTAAGATTTTGTCATTGCTCTTAGTAGTTTTATGCTGATATGACAAGATGTGGTTTCCTTTGCGTTTATTCTACTTAAATTCTAGATCATTCTTAAGTTCTCTTTGATTGCTTTGTGAGCTTTTGAAATATCTACGACAAGCTTGTCCAACCCATAGCCCATGGGCTGCATTTCGCCCAGGACAGCCTTGAATGAGGCCCAACCCCACAAATTCATAAACTTTCTTTAAATATTATGAGTTTTTTTGTGTATATATATATATATTGTGTGTGTGTGTATATATATAGTGTGTGTGTATATATATAGTGTATGTGTATACATATACACACACACACACACACACACAAACCTCATCAGCTATTGTTACTGTGAGTGTGTTTTATGTGTGACCCAAGACATTTCTTCTTCTGGCGTGGCCCAGGAAAGTGGAAAGAGTGAACACCCCTGATCTAGGATGTCATCTTTTTACATATTGCTTCTGCTCCACTTGTGTCATCTCCCCTTTTGAGTCTCTAGTTACATGAAACTTTGGTCCTTTAGGGATTCTAATTAAATACATCTTAGATCTTTCCCCATGTCTTATATGTCTCTTATGCTATTTAAAAAAAAAATTCTATTCATTTTTCAAGTTTCTGTGTTTATACCAACCTATTTTCCAGATCACTAAAGTGGCTTCTTGATACTGTCCCCTTATCGATCTGATGTTGGTGGGACCTCTAGGGTCTTGTGGAATCATTCTAATCCTTTTTCCTAAAATGTCTTTTTCAGATAAGATGGAGCATGTTCAGGGTGATATGGTCGTAGACTAAAACTAATACATCTTTTTCAAACATTTGAAGGTAGTTCTCCACAGAAAATGCATGAAGAATCAGAAGCCTTGAATTGTAATCCAAATTCTATTATAGCAATTCCCAGTGACAATGTATGCACAGTCCTCCCTTGATATCCATGGGAAATTGGTTGCAGAACCTCCTGTAGATACCAAAATCTACAAATATAAGTCCTTATATGTGTACCTACCTACATGTCTATTTATCTGATATGTATCATCTATTTATTTTTACTTAAATGTATAACTATATTCTTCCCTGTTAAATCTGAAACTGGGGGCTTGACCATCATTGTAGTCTTTTAAAATAATTATTGGTTTTTATTATTTATCGCATCTCTTTAAACTTTGAATTATCTACAAATTTGACAATTTTTAATGTTTAAAAAGACATCGTTAAACTTTTTAATGGAATAATATTAGACAGGGCAATATGACAGGTCACTGGTAACTTCAAGCAGTTGTAAACATATCAACTGTCCTATTACCTAAATCACATATTTTCAAATCAACCACAATGACATTCTGACTGACAGCTTTATTTTCTAGTGAATATGTTTGATGACACAGCCTTAGTGAACCCATGTTGGTTCCATGTGATCATAACATTCTTTTCTAAGTGGTTCACAAACCATCTATTTAGTCATTTATCCTTGAATTTTGCCAACAGTTGACATCAAGAATTTGATTTGACCAGGCTGCAATTCCCAGAATTTAGGCTTTCTTGAATTTCACAATCAAAAAATATTTTCTAGTCTCCTGGCACCTCTTTGTTCTTCACGTTCCCCCCTCCCCCAAAGATTGCCAACAGTGGTTGCGTAATTGCATCTCGGAGTCTTTCATTACTTTGGGTTATGATCTGTGTGGGCTGGGAGATGTGATCTCATTTGAAGTGTGATATAGTAGAAAGAGAAGTATACCTAGAATTATGGACTTGAATTCATGTCTTGATGCATCACTTGCTAGTTGTGTGACGTGCAGTAAATTACTTAGTCTCTGTAGCCTCTGTTTCCTTATCTGTAAATGAGAATAAAACCTGAGAGGGAATCAAAAGGATTAAATGAGTTTAACAGCTGTGAAGTGTCTGGAGTAAAATGTGCTTCAAAAATCCTGATTTCTCTTAATGCCTTATCTATGTTGGGTTTCAGTTTATTCTTTATATTTTAAAATATCCTTTAGAATTTGAAGACAATTCTTTTTGCTATAGAAGACATTGGAAACAAAAGCTCATTGGGGATGTAAAACGGTGTAGAGCACTGAACTAGGATATCACCAGATACCACTTCCTGTGGGGATGTCTCATTAAACTGGCTATGTGACCTTGGGCAAGTCATGTAATTGCTCTGGGTTTCATATTCATGTGTGACATGAAAGGGAACGACTGGATAATTTCTCAGTTCTAATTGTATATGCTATGCTCTAATTTTGCCTTTTGCTATGTCCCTGAACTACATGACCTTCTTCCTGTATAGGGGTCTATCTTTTCAGCCAGTTCTTAATGCACTTTGTAAATAAATCTCAGGAATTAAAAATTCCTGAGTCGACCCCTTGACACACAAAATACTTTGGAGCTGAACCTCTGTCATCAGTGTTCTGATATGGACTATTAGTCCAAATGAGCCCAAATTAGGCTGACAGACCTTCTGTCTTCCACTCCACTTACTATTCATTGTTTTGAATTTGATTCTATTACCAGGATTTGATTCTATTACTTGCCTAATGATTGAGAATTAATGGCATAATAATACTATGTCAACATATAGAGACACATTATGGAAATAATGGAAATAATTTATGTAGTACTTTCCAAACTAAGGGTTTTTTTATTTTTTGGTAAATGAGAATGGATTTTAGATGTACAATATAGCAATTACTCTTTGCCCTAGAAGATGAAAGAAGCCTTTGGACCTACACAGGAAGTAGCTATTCATCAGTTGTGATTAGTTTGGGGAAAAAAAGCACATTCTTTGTCTCTAAAATATTAATAATAAAAATTTTGCTCTTATTGTGCTTATTTTCTACTCTGGGGACAGTCACCACAAGCTATAGAAAATATTTTCTGGTCTAGGAGTAATGAAATACATAGATATCTTTACTTCTCTTTAAAGGGCAGATTTTATCAGATAAATTTTATTCATTCATTTGCCTTGTGTACATATTAATTTATTGAAGAAGTATTAATATTTCAAACACTTGCTTTTGTTATGCCATACGTGGGCTCAGAAAAGAACTGAGGTTTGGGGGTGGATCCCTGCTTTGAAAGAAGTCTTAACCCATTAAGGGAGATCTGCTAGAGCTAACAGGAGAATGTGGCAGTGGCCATTACAAAGTACGTTCTGGATCCCAGACCTTTCAGGAACCTCTTCAAGAGCCTTGCTCTGCCTCTTAGTCTCTCTCTCTGCATTCTTAACCTCTTTTCTTTATCATCCAAATACTCTCTGTGTCTTGCATCTTAAAAATAAACATCAACCTTCCCTAACGTGCCATGTCTCTCCAGGATACTCTAGTTTTTCATTCCCCATGAAAGAACTCTCTGCATATCCTGCCTCTGCATCACCTCCCATTCATTCTCCACCTTACTGTGGTTGAAATTCCTTTTCTAAGGAACTGCTTTTAATAAACCCACTAGTGGCTTTCAAATCCTAAATACTTTCCAATACTGAATCCAATAGACACTTTTACATTCTTACCTTATTTGACCTCTCAGCAGCGTTTGAACCAATTGATATTCCCTCCTGAAATACTTTTTCTTTTGAAAATACACTATACTTTCCCCTCTTTCTTCTGTGGCCAGTCCTTTTTTATTCTTCTTTGATGATCTCTCTTCCTATGTGCAGCCTCTAAACGCTGATACTCATCTAAACGCTGGTGGCTCGTTAAATCCTCCCCTCCCCTCCCCTCTCCTCTCTTCTTCTCTCTTCTCCTCTCTCCTCCTCTCTCCTCTCCTCTCCTCTCCCCTCCCCTCCCCTCTCTCATCTTCTTTCTTCTCCTGTGCTCTTCCTTCCTTTCCTCTTCTGCTTTCCTTTCTTCTCTCTCTCTTCCAAAGTAACCTTATCCTTTACCATGATTTAAATGCTACCCCTATGTTGAAGAGTCTTAAATTTATGTAAGCAGCCTAGCTCTTCTTTCTGAGCTCCACAAGTAAATATTGAACTGTCTACTTGATGCTGATATTTCAATGTCTCATAGATATTTCAAAATTAACTTCTCAACATCTGAGTGCTAAATCTCTCTCCACTAATCTGCTCCTTCTACAGATTCTCCATCTCAGTGAATTATATCTTCATATGCCCAAGTGCTCAAGAATATCCCTGGCCTCCTCTTGGAACGTTCTTGTGCCACAGGTGCTACAGGCATCTCAAACTCAACATGTTCAGAGCCAGTCCATTGATTTCCATCCTTTCCACATCACTCTGCTCTCAGGAATCTTTGAAACAAAACAAAACTTAAAACACACATATACAAAAGAAAGGAAGGAAGGGAGGGAGGGAGGAAAGGAGGGAAGGGAGGAAGAGAGGAAGAAACAAAAATAAATCCAAAGCCATCTGGTTCTGTCTCACAACCATCAACTGTGCTTTTAAGTCAGAGCATGATGAGTTTTAACTTCTTCCTTTCCTTTGTCCCTTCTACCACATTTATGCAAGAAAAAGTTACTTTTACTTCTGGCCATGATGAAATAACAGGGAGTAGATTGACCTTTCCATCTTCCACACTGAGAAATAGGCAAAACATGTGCAATGATTTTGAGGGGATTGGATACTTGGTTGATTGTAACAGCAGGTGGTTCAGAACAGAGATCTCTGAAAGAAGGAAAACAGTGTGGGTCCTACAATTAATAAGCTCTTTCAGAGCACGTTAGCTTTTCCCTGTATGCTCATCTATGGTTCATCTCCTTCTACTAGAATATGAACTCCAGGAAGGGCAGGGACTTGGTTGTCTAGCTGAACACCTAGCCCAGTGTCTAGCCCATTGTTAGTACTCAATACATTTTCCAGTTGGGGTACATGAGTGAATTCTAGATAATTTCTGCTTCCTCACTAGCCAAGTCCTATCAAATTGTAACTTTAAATTACATCTGAAATCCATCCACTTCTCTCTAACTCTATTGCTATTACCCTGGTCCCCAACACCATCATGGCTGCTCTGGACAAATGCTATATAACTTCCTTGGTGGTCTTCTACTCTTGCCTTCTCCAATCACTTCACTCAAATTGATTCTTTAAAAGGTAAACTTCATCGTGTCACTCTATACTAAAATGTATCAATGGCTACTGCAGTTTGAATAATTCAAGCTCCTTAAAAGGGAATGATGGCCGGCCACAGCCTGCTTACTCAGCTTCCTCCTCACACCTCTAGCTACCTAATCCAGCAGCCTGTTGGGTCCATGAGATGCAATTTGAAAACCACTGAACTGGATGATTACCAACGTTTTTCCAGCCCTTAGGTGCTGTGCTATGATGCTTAGACTTATTTGACACAATCTAAATTACCCATCAAACTATAATTGATAAAAGTTTGATAATCTAAGCATAATGACAAGTACAAACAGAATGAGAATATCTTTCTTTGACAATGGGAAAAATGAGGGTTGAGTTGTAAGAATTTATCAATGTCACCCTGGCCTCCTCCAGGAAGAAGACTATCTCATTCTAAATACTGGACTTGGTTTTTCAAGCATAACCATCATGAAAGGCAAATTCTCAGTCTACCAGAACTTTCTAGAAATATCACATGACAACATACAAACATCTTTGCATGGATTCTGTGTTGACAAGGCCATGCTTGGCTTTGCTGTTTGGCTTCTAGGGTGGACTCACCCCAAATACAGTGGCCTTTCAAATGCATGTCCTTGCTTCTCACCCCAGTTTAATCTTTCTCTGTAATTTAACACATTGTTCTCTCAGTTTGTGAATCAGCCTTTTGTGGATTTAATTAGTGCAAATCAATTTATAACCATTGGATCATACAGCGTAAACAGATAAAATGCATCTTGTGGTCCTGAAAATTTGAGGACCAGATTAGAACATAAACATATCACAAAAGCACAGGTGTTCTTTGATGAAGAAATGATGTCAGGGCAGAATAGGGTCAAACAGTGATCTGTAATGTTGGTCTCAGGAAGTCTGAAGAAGGCAGTAGGTCCAGGGCATGGTTCTAGAGATGGAATGGAGAGTGGGAGAAGGAAGAAATGATAATAATAGCCAATGTCATTGATATGACCCATTTCACATACATAGAGGAACAAATAAAGTCACATTTCACATATTTTTGAAATTAATACCTTCTCTACTCCCCACATGCCTTGGAAATCCAGTCTTCCTCTCTTAGCCCCTCCCTCCCCTTATATGGACAGGAACTATGGTGGAGCCTTATTGGTGCCTATTTTCTCATGCTGGGCCCAGAACTCAGGTGCCCTGTTGAAGCTGGAAGAGCCCTACTGTTGAGTTCCAAGAACACTTCACTGTTGCTGGTGTTGTTCCAGGGAATGAGCTGTGCCTGGATCTCTGTTTTGGGTCACTGCTGCAGGCACACAATTGTTCTTTAAAGGGTAAGAGTTAGATTCCCACTGGCCTGCTCTTCCCCTTCTTGGAACAGCGTTCCCTCCAGTCTGCAACACACACACCAACTCACTCCCCAAACTGGCCTGCTCCCAACACTACTACATTTAAAATTTGCTCCCTCTATGGCCCTTCCTTGGGTGCTAATATTCTTGGGAGGTCGAACTTGGGACAGGCTCTGGCATCCATTGCCACGTGGACCCAGAGTGGCCACTACCCTGAGATCATCAACTTGCTCCCGTCCAGAACCAAGAAAAGCGTGCCCAGGAGACACATTCTTACTTCCACTTTTAGAGTCTCAGGAAGCCAATTTCTGGAAGATTTCAAATACATTTTGTTCCTAATTTTACCCTCAAGTGTTCAGAAACGGTGAGATCTAGTCTCCTGACACCCCACTGCAATCAACATCTGTGTTTTAAATCATTTAAAAAGTGGATACTTGTGTTCTTCTTTATTTATTTTCTTGTTTGTTTACTCTTACCAGGCAGGAAGCAGAAGTGCTGACTTTAAGTGCTTGAAGTGCTGGACACCCCACACTCTGACTGTATGGAGAAAAGATGGTATGTGTGTGAGTTTGTGTGCGTGTGAGAGTGAGTGTGCACGGTGCCTGTGTGAGCGTGAGTGTGCGTGAGAGTGGACGCATGTTTCTGCAAAATCGCAGGCAGGGAGCGGCTGCTGGAGGAATCCACGCGGGCCCAGCTACTGAGTGGTAAAGGGGAGGGAGAAGTAGGTAGGAGCCATGCAAAGGTGGCATCCACAGAGAAGATTCAGAAAGAGAAAGCCACTGGGGAGAGAAGAGACTCCATATGGTGGTGGTAAAAAACATGTATTCTGGAGCCAGAAGAAAGAACAGGGTCGTAAACCTGTCCTGCTCCTTAAGCTGCGTGACCTCAGTTTCCTCATGCGTGTAAAGGGAATAATGGTGATGATAATGATAATAGGCCATATTAAAGAAGCTGATATACATAAAGCATTAGTAAATGCTATGAAAGGGTTAGCTGTTATCATCATCACTTTTTTCCACATGTGCAAAGATAGAACGATGTTTTGATTTTCTTCTGAAACGTTTTCTGTCTTACATGGCAGAGTGAATTGAATATTCCCAAGAGCATATTTAAAGAACTGTAGATGGTTAATATTTGGGCCAAATGAGGGGTTTTCTCTTGCTGAATGCCATCAAACTAACTTTTGGGTCTATGTGGGTGAGGAGGGTGAAGTAGGGGCGTGCACACATATGCACACTCACGCTCTTTGAGAAGAGAGGTATTGAAAGAATTTTAGCACTGTGCTATGCGATGTGCAATGCAGCATCTTTTCTGCATACCCTCAAGAAATTATCATGATAAACTACTCTGCTCTGTAACGCCTCGGTCAGATCTGAGTTTTGTTTTGTTTTTTAAAATAGACCAAGTTGTATTTCAGGTAAAGTTAAATTTATTTCTTTCCATGTAAATTATTTTTCATATTGAGAACCTTAAACCTCTAAATACATTATGTCCACAAATTCTCCTAGTCCTCATGTTTATTTCTCTCCTAAAATACTAGATTCCTTTAGCCTGATTTCCCCTATTTTGCCACATTTGAAAAATATGGAGGATTTCTACTTGATTTTCTCTTCTACTAGTTTACCTGTTAAATAAGTGAAGCTTCTATTTTGTTGGTACGTTTTTTGAAGATATTCATGCAGATGAGATGCTTACTTGGCGATCTGAAGTCACGCGTTGACTATGACTTCTTACACATTTTTGGAAATATTTCCTTCAGAGCTCCTGAGTAGCTCTCTGGCTCTGATGACTTCATTCTATCAGCCACATCTAGAACATTCTGGGCATTTATTGCTGCTTGTTCTTGTGTCTCCAATCAGTACTTTCAAATGGAATTTGGGAGACAAAATTTCACTAAAATCTTCATTTAGTCTCTTTCTCGCTCTCTCTTTTTTTTACTTCCATCTTCTATTAAATCTTTTGTGCCATGATCAAAGGAGGTCCTACAGACTTCCAGCTGACCTTCCTCATTCTCTTACTCCAGCACTGAAAGCTCCCAGCAGTTTCTGGTTTACACCTGTCCCTCACAATCTGTGTGTCCCCTGTTCCTGTGAGTCTCACTTGGTCAACCTTTATATTTAAAGAAAAAAAAATAAAGAGGCCAGGCGCGGTGGCTCATGCCTGTAATCCCAGCACTTTGGGAGCCCGAGGTGGGTGGATCACTTGAGGTCAGAAGTTCAAGACCAACCTAGCAACATGGTGAAAACCTATCTCCACTAAAAATACAAAAATTAGCCGGGCATGGTGGCACACCCCTGTAATCCCAGCTACTTGGGAGGCTGAGGCAGGAGATTTGCTTGAGCCTGGGAAGCAGAGGTTGCAGTGAGCTGAGATTGCACCACTGCACTCCAGCCTGGGCAACAGAGCGAGACTCTGTCTCAAATTTAAAAAAAAAAAGTGTTCTTCCCAAAATAGAAGTGGTTTTTGTTTTTTATTTGTTTTTAACTATTAGTGGTCATATAGATTTTTTCCTTTTTCTTGTTTTTTTTTAAAGGATCAGAATTTTTTTTTTTTTTTTTTTTTGTCTCTGGCAAGTACTTTCCTTTGGTTTCTAGTAATGTTTAAACAATAACCTGGGTTTCTCAATTAATTTTTCTTGATATGATTCCCCTAATGCTTTTGTTGTTGTTGTTTCAAATTGACTGCTTGTGAGTTAATTACAGTTCCCTTTTTAAAACTGGGTAACTGAATAATGAATATGTTTTATTTTCTGCCAGAATGTGGAACTAAATTATGTTGTAACCATTATTACACGGTGGTTCCTATGAAAATACTTTCTCTGTAAATTCTTATCTGGCTCTTAAAGCCCAACTGTGATATTTCCTTTGTTTGTGAATTCTAAAGAACAGTCATTTGTTTGATCCCCTTGCTCCTTACCAAACGGTGTTTAGCCAGTTCGTACGGTTAAACGAGGCCCATCATTTTTCTAACTTGCTTAATCTTGTGATTTCTTCACTTTCATTTAGTATTTCCAGTTTTTATCTCATAGATATTTGGCTTGTAGTAAAACCCTGTTGCCGCATATTCATGGTTTAACTGTGAAATTTCTGCCTAGGAAAATTCTACCGTATTTTCTTAGCCCTGCAAACATTTTCCAACGTTGCTGTTGATTTTGTTCCTTACAATGCACTTTTTTTTTCTGGGAAACACCCTCCATTCTGTCCCATGTTTATAACCGGGAAACTCTTAGTCCGTTGTTGGCTAACGATTATTATGTAAAGCCCCTCACTTTCGGCTCAAAGCCTAATCCCCCTTTTCTATTTTGTGTGTTTCTAAGCAGAAAGTGATAGGTATGTTGGCTGCATTTTCCCCAATCCCCACCTTGTCAGTTATCTAATTAGGTGGGTACTTCGTTTTCCTTTTTTTCTCACTGTCAAGCTAAAACTAAAACTCACGTTCATTCACACTGATCAGACTCACCCTAATATCTACCTTGAATGCAGCTTTCTGCTTTTTAGTGCAAGAAGCTGTATACCAGTTTGGTTTGGGTCAAGCCTGTCCTGCCTCTGTAAGTTCAAGTTATCCTGAGATAACTTTAATTGTTAGGTAATTGTCAGGGACTCTAACAATGTGGAAGTTGATCTCACTTTCAAGTAAACACTATCTATGGTTGGTACGATTGCTCCCTTATCATCAGGGACCCAGGCTCTTCTCTTCTTGCCTCACCATCCTCAACATGTGGCTTTCACTTTGTGGTCTGAGATGGCTTCTGTAGCCTGTGCCATCACGCTCAGATTTCAGTGAGCAGGAAAGGAGAAAGGAACAGCAACACGGCATACTCCCTGAAATTGCACACACGACTTCCTCTTATAATCCATTGACCAAAACTTCATTGTAGGGCAACATCTCAGCTGCAAAAAAAAAAGCTAGTCTTTATTTTAGGCAGCCAAATGCCCTGCTAACCTTTGGAAACTCTGTTACTGAGCCAGAAGGGAATAATTATATTGGAGGTCAATTAGAAATATTTATACATACCTTAATTTCAAACAAATCCCCAACTTGCTTCTTCTGCAATCCCATCTATGTATCTACATTTTGGAAGCTATTTAGTTCTACAGTCTTGTCTGTGGGAACCCATGGCAGAGGTCCCGAACAAACAGCTCTGCCTTCCGAGTACAAGCGATTCTCTTGCCTCAGCCTCCAAGTAGCTGGGACTACAGGGGTGTGCCACCACACTGGGCTAATTTTTGTGTTTTTAGTAGAGACAGGATTTCACTCTGTTGGCCAGGCTGGTCTTGAACTCCTGACCTCAAGTGATCTGCCTACCTTGGCCTCCCAAAGTGCTGGGAGTACAGGTGTGAGCCACCATGCCCAGCCAAAATTCTAATGCAGAACTTCTCCATGTTCCCAATGGCGCTCTTCTACCTTCCATAGCACTACAAGAGGCAGGCCACCTTTATTCTGGCACTGGAGGTTACGCTTTTTTAGTAAACTGGAAACTCCAGAATCTGAGAAAAGATCGTACTTTTGACAATGCCAAAAGCTAAAGTCTCGCTGCTAAATATTGTATGTGATTTTACTTTGTGGTAATTTACACATTTCTAATCTGAGGAGCTCCAGATCTCCAGTTTACTTTTATTTACCACAACTTTCTTCCAAAGTCTCTGTTCTGGGTGGGGTGTTTTGCTTATTCTTTTGCCTTTCCCATTTGCTCCTGGAAGATCTTCATGTTTACATTCATTTCACATACAGACATTTCTCTCTTCCTGAAATTTGCATGCTTTGCTTTTCACCAGGTTTTTAAAAACATCTTGCCTGGTATCTACCTTATTCTGGGTCGAGTGTCTATTTTTCTTTGGATTTTGGCACTGGTTGGGCCGCTTTCTGTTTGTTACTGAAGTAACTATAAAAAAGAAGAGAAAATGTCAGGTACAAATTCACATGATCCTTAAAAGATCAATTAGCTGTCTTATACCAGCTATCCTTATCCAAGAACCATTTTTGTCTTGAGCTCTGATTGCTTCTCCTAGTAAAATATGTTTTGATTACATGTAGCACTGTTCTGCTATTCTGCTAAAGATTAAAACATGACCTGGCAACATATAATATCTTGATATGTATTCTCAATCCCCCCAACCTTGTAAATTTCAAAGTTATATAAAACTTAAGCCAACAAGAATATTAACCTTAATTTTAACCATGTGTCTTAGAATTAGAAGTTAAAAAGAAATATTCCATGGATGACTAACTCATAAATATATGTTACAAAATTTAATCTGAAAAAAATGCATCCTCTACTTGATAAATTCCTCTTGTCTTCAATGCCACCACCCGTGTTCTCATCCCCAGGGTTTTCATGCCCTCTTTCCTCTCCTTTACTCCTTTATTTACAAGCATCTTTCCTTTCTCCACAGAGACTCTTGGATATGTCCCTGGGTCTTCGTGTCAGCTGTCACCTCTCAGAGCCAAGTCCCTATCAAGTCTCGTATAAATTTTTGCAACAGCCTCTTTACTGGTCTTCTCACTTTTAATATATCCTCCTGCCTGCAGCCAGATTCATCACTGCTTTCATCATCTCTCTCCCCTGATTAAGGCCCTATACTATTTCCTTATTTCTGATTACTTCAAGTCTGGGCTCAGCCTAGTAACAATGAGCCTTGCTCCATGGACCATATTTTTCAACTTTCTTTCACAGAGCAGCCCATTATGCACACCTGACCTCAGTCACACAGTGTTCAGTGTGCTCTCTTCTTTTCCTGTATATTCCCATATTCGTGTCTGCTTATCCTCTGCCCTCCCTGTAGAACCTCCCCTCCCCTAATCCACATGATGTCTTTCCTTTAATTTCCTGAAGACTTCCTGCTCTCAACCCATTCCACAGCAATCCGTCTTTCCGAGGTGATATTTCGAACTGTGGTCTGTATTTGTCGAGTTACTTCGAATTGAAGACTACGTGAAGGTTGTTACATAGTTGTTCTATTAAGTTTGCTTTATAATTGTACATCTTCTCTTTTCAACTGCTTTCTGTTCTTTGTTTTGTCTAGCTGCCTGTAATTTGGCATTTAATTGTTATTGAACAAATCAACAAATGAGAACCATGTAGGAGTCAACACATTCATTTCATGTATGTTGCCCCAATGTCCCATACTTGTTCATGGGATGGAACTGGGATTTGGATCTTATTATTTTATACATGAAATGCCACCCTGTTCTGACATATATCTTTGTTTCTCATCTTTATTGCCTTGTTATTTCTTTTGATTACTTGAGGGAAACAATTATGAGATGCAGATCACAGAATAAGCCCAAGGTGAATAAGATTAAACTAAGAAAGAAGATGAGAAAATAAAAATTTCCTCACTGGGATATACAGGCTATCCTCATTGGATTTAATTTACCGTGAATTAGAAAATATTTAAATATATTGCTTTAGAATAGGCTGTTTGAATTTGTTCCCACCCTGGCTGAACTATTGATAATTGATTTATGTGGGCTGTTTCCCATGATATTGGACAAGATCATGTACAGCTCAACAAAAATAAGTGAAGTGTAAGAAGAGCTAAAAGGGAGAAACCACCAGTAAAAACTAAAACCCGTGGCTCTCAAAATCCATTTGTCTTAGCAAGAAAACAGGCCTTGAAATTCAGAGTCTCAAGTTGCTGCTGAACATTGCAAAGTTTGAGTTGGTGTTATGGCTGGAATTGGGCCCAAATATTGTACTCCTAGGAATGCGGAAAAACGTGAAGGCACATGCGGGCAGGGGAGAGGAGGTTAGAATTGCCCTGGCAGAGTTTCATGTTCATTTGCTCTGACAGAGTCAGAAACCTTTTGGTCTTCCCTATCTGTTGAGGGTTATTCATCACTTTCTGTAAACCCCAGGTCCCTAAAAGGCCATAATCAAACTTGCTTATGAGGCAGATACCTGGAAGTTACCATGCTCCATGCAGAACAAGAATGGTGTGGCAGAGACTGAGGAAATGCTTGCCAGTCCTGACCCCTCCTCCTGGCCATTCCTGGCCTCCCTGGCAGTTAAGTTGGAGCCATATGACAAGCTCTCATCAACGGAATGTGAATAACGGTGTTGTCTTCCACTTCTGGGCCTGGTCCCCCAAATCTCCGTGGAGATTCTTACCTTGCTCTTTCTCTTTGCATCCTGACGGGACAGATGAGGAAATGCCAGTGGAAGGTTTGAAGGCTGGGTATGGCAGAGCCACAGACGGAAGGAACCTGGGTCCTGGGACCTTTGTATGGAATGCTGCTCATAGAACTTCTTCACTGAACATTGAAATGTATGTAAAATATACTTGCATTGATTTACGCCTCTGGCGTTGCTTCTGATGTTGCTTGCTGCAGTTAATTAGCCTGACTAATACAAATAATATCTTTAATTCATCCCAAGATTTGAAACTTTAATAAAACTTTATTAAGAAAAATTACTTGTCCAAGAAAAAATTTTAAAAGTTACCAAATTTAACTCAATTTAATATAGTTGATGAGTAATAATAATAAAATTAATAATAATAGTAATAATAATATTGAACCCCTGGGCCTGAGCCCAGGAATTCAAGGCTGCTGTAATTCAAGGCTTGAGCCCAGGAATTCAAGGCTGCTGGGCTTGAGCCAGGAAAACTGTTTTAACACTGCTGATAAATATATACCCAAGATCCGGCAATTTACAAAAGAAAGAGGTTTAATGAACTTACAGTTCCACGTGGCTGTGAAGGCCTCACAATCATGGCAGGAGGCAAGGAGGAGCAAGTTGTGTCTTATATGGATGGCAGCAGGCAAAGAGAGAGAGCTTGTGCAGGGAAACTCCTGTTTTTAAAACCTTCAGATCTTGTGAGACTTACTCACTATCACAAGAACAACATGGGAAAGACTTGCCCCCGTGATTCAATTACCTCCCACCAGGATCCTCCCATGGCATGTGGGAATTGTGGGAGTTACAATTCGAGATGAGATTTGGGTGGGGATGCTGCCAAATCGTATCAGCTGTAGTTAGCCAGGATCATGCTGTTGTGCTCACTTCAGCCTGAGCAACAGAGGGAGACCCCATTTCCAAACACTATTACTACTACTACTAATAATAACAATAGCAACAATAACACCACATTTATATAGTGTACTGAGAATATATATGGAGAACAAGGGAGAATATTTTACTAAGAATAGCAAGTTAAAAAACATATAGAAGTGAATAAACAGTATGCTTATATGTGCTATGTAGAGAATAAGACACACTAACCTGAAACAGAGTGGTGGGCTAGGGCTTAACTTAGATGGAGGACCAGGGAAGATCTCTCTTTGAGCAGGTGATATTTCACTTAAACTTGGATAAGCCCCAGCTGTGTGGTTGTCTGGGGGAAGAGCTGTCTGGAGAGACAGTACAGCATTTGCAAATCACTGAGGCAGGAACAAACCCGATGTGTTCAAGGCACAGGGAGAAGAAGGGTGGCAGAAGCCTCAGGGGCAAGGACCACAGTGAGGTGGGACCGGTTGTGAGGCCCAGACCTCTTATGGCTTTTACACCAGGGCTCAAAGTTTGCACTGTATGCAAAGAGCATTGGGAACTCTTTGTGAGTTTTCAGCAAGGAGCCTGATTTGTGTTTTGAATCACTGGCTGCTGTTTGGAGAATGGATTTGAGAGAGAAAACAGGGAGGCCAGTTAGGACACTAGGCAGTGGTCCTGGAGAGAGAGGATGGTGGCTTCCCCTAGGATAAAGCTGGATGCATTTGGGATTGAGATGAAAGAATGATTTATCAGATGGCTTGAACATGAGGATTAGGGGAAAAGAAGAAGATTTATTAATTCATTCAGCAGATACTGATTTAACGTCTACTATAGGCCAGGCACTCTTCTAGGCTTTGGGGATAGAGCCGTGAACAGAACAGGTCAAGTCCCTGCTCTTGAGACCTTATTCTCTCATAGAGAGGGACAGATAATAAATAAACATCTTATGTCAGGTAGTGACAGGGCTTTGAAGTTAAGCAAAGCATTGTGAAGGGATAGACAGGGACATGGATGGCTAGAGTTAGATAAGATAATCAGGAGTTCTCTTTGATGGAGTGATATTTAAGCAAAGAAATGAGGAAGTGAGCCACATTGCTCTCTGGGGCAAGGGTGTCCTGCAAGAGGAAATGGCAAATTCGGATCCCCGGAGGTTGAAGCCTGAGTGGCATGCAGGCAGAGTGGGGCGCAGGCACTAAGGAGGGAGTGGAGTGAAGGAGAGGGGATGCAGGGGAGACAAGGCCATGGGGAGGTGGGCAGGTGGGCAAATCATAGAGCTGGTAGCCCTGGCCCTTGGAGAGTTTGTTTGTTTGTTTAGACAGGGTCTGGCTCTGTCAGCCAGGCTGGAGTGCAGTGGCATGATCTCGGCTCACTGCAACCTCTGCCTCCCAGGCTCAAACCATCCTCTCACCTCCACCTCCGGAGTAGCTAGGACTACAGGTGCACACCACCACACCTGGCTAGTCATTGCAGAGTTTTAAGTAGAGGAGTGGAGGCAGGAAGGCTAGCTAGAAGGTAATCATCTTGTCAAGACATGATGGTTTTGCTTTCACCACTTTTTTCCATGATTTTCACCACAATTTTCACCATGATCGATTGTTTTCATCAATGCTTGCATGTTGATGCCCTAATTGAGAAGGGAAAGACAGACAAAGAAATATGGGAGGAGAAATCAAAGTTTTGTTTAGGATAAGTTAAGTCTGAAATGCTTATTGGACCTACAATGAGAGATATCAAGTAAAGAGTTGATGAGTGAGCCCAGAATTCAAGTGAGAGTCAGGACTAGAGAGAGAAATTTGGAGTTACCAGCTGAGAGATGGTATTGAATCCCTTGGGACTAGATGGAATTATTCACCCAGGAAAAGCCAGTAGACAGGGACTAGATGGAATTATTCACCCAGGAAAAGCCAGTAGACAGATAAATGAAAAGAGCTGAAGTGTAGCCCTAGAGTTCTCCTACTTGTAGAAGTAGCATAAGGGGAGGAAGGTTGAGGACGAGTGGCCAGTGAAGAGGATACAAATCAGAAGGGTTTAGTGTTACAGAATCCAAGACAAGAAAGTGTCTCAAGTTAGCAGGTTCAACTCTATCCAATTCTGTTAGCAGTCAAAAAAGATGAGGACCCAGATGTGACCATTAGGTTCGACAACACAAAGTCACTGATGACTTTGACAAGACAGGTTTCAGAGGCATGATAAGGGCAGAAGCAAGGGAGGAGTGAGTACAGGAGGGGAAGAAGTGGACAAGGGGACAGTGAACAGCTCTTGGGACAAGTTTTGCAGGAAGGAAAGCAAAGAAATGCGGCAGTAACTGTGGGGAAATGCGATTTCTGTGGATCAAAGCCTCATATTCCAAGACGTTAGGGGAGAAATTCTCATTGTACTGTGTTATACCAGTTTCTACAGGAATGAAGGCTTAATGTTTTCTTTCATATGTAGTTGCATTTTAAAATGAAAACCTCTGTCTTGAGTGTAGTAGATAGTCTAATATACCTTTGGTACCTAGAATGAATAAATGTTCTGGCTAAGACTAGCTCTGGAGTGAGTGTTTGTGTGTGTGTGTGTGTGTGTGTGTGTGCGCGCGTGTGCACGCACATTGTTTTCAAGTCAGGTGGGTTGGAAATTTTCCTGACAATCTGTTAGGCATCAGGGATTTTTATCTCCAGATGGGTGCCCCATTTTTCTTCTTGATAACCTCTTGCTAATGAAGAGCCTTGGATGGGAGTTCCATTTACAAATGGTGAATCATTAGAAACAGATTCGTAGGCGGGGAAGGATCTTCCAGCAGCAGCGCCTCACTTCTGAGGCATGCAGTCAGTTTCCTGCACAAACGGGCCTGTGAGCAGCTCCATGGGAGGGAAGACAACTCGTTCCACACGCCCACTCCCACACTGCGGCTCCAACTACACGCCTTCATCTGAGAGCCTGAGGGCAAAAGGACACGCTCTTTGTTTATTAATCACCTCTCCAGCCCCTGACCTTGCCTCTCTTCTCTACCTCCTTTCTTACCAGTTATTGGGAGACAGAAACATTTCCTTCTATTACAGCCCACGGTTGTTAGCTGTGCCCTCAGCTCTCGCCACTGTCTCTCAGCTTCCTTTCAGTCTGTCCTTCCGGGAGCCATCATGGTTTTCTGCCCCTGGTTCTCACGGCCGGTCTGCAAATGGATCTCCTACTGCTCGGAGGCAGGGTGTTTTACTGCTTCGAATCCTTTCTAAACCACCGTGGAAGGCAGGACGGGCCAGGGAGCTCTCAACAGGAAAGCGGAGTCAGGACCAGCCTGCGTTCTGGGATTTATGATTAGACTCTACCTTCACATGTCCTAGCCCATCATTCCCATGATATTTTGACCGGTTTTTCATTCTTCTTATGCTCCTCCTCCTAAATCACGCGACCCTGCCATTGCTGTCTGTGCCACCACCAGAGGGTGGTTCCAGCACTTTGTCATTCATGTTCCTGCTTTTGACTCCTGGCCATATCTACCACTATACTACCACGAATACTACTAATACTACCGCTAATACTAATTATCCTACCACTAATGCTACTGTTAAATCATCTGACCATTTCACTTAAACAGGTACTTAAGAAGGAACTTTTGTGACTACATACATAGAAATTCACATCAAATAAAAAATAAATTACCCCCCACAAAACACCCCAAATCAGGTTTATATTATCACATTCTAGCTGTATGCTTGTTTACCAAAGCCTCTAAGTTTGCTTTTATTTTTTAAAGGTAAATAATCAAATGTGAGAGCATTATTAAAGATATTCCAGTAACAACCTGAGACTTTTTTTTTGACACACTCTGAAGGATTCAAAGAGAAATGCTGTCTGCACAGTATTGTGAAGGTACTAAAGGCCACTGAATGACACACTTTAAAATTCATCATGGTTAAAATGGTGTATTTTATCTCAATTTTTAAAAAGCCCAAAAGAATAATTTTGATTCAGTGTTATTTAATACCATGTTATAGTATTGCTTAAAATCTTTTCTCCCTCATTTTGGCAAACCTTACCCCAGTAAAGATGTAATGCTGAAGAGGCTGAGACCCACACGGTTCTGTCTCAGAGTAGCATTGCTGTCAGAAGGACATGGCCTTGTGGGCTAAAACTCTTTTAAACTGAGCCAATCCCTTCACCTGAGTTTCTTGAATGATGTCGAACATAGCAATACACACAGAGCACAGCAACGTTCCCCAAAAGCCCCTGTCTACTTCTTCCCACTTCCAAAAAGTACAATATGTTTGAACTTTAATAATTTGCTTTTCACAGTTTAGGTTTATTTACCTGTAAAATAGAGATAATAGTAACTATGTCAGTTTTATGATTATTAAATAAGAAAATCATGCAACAGCCTAGCACAGTTACTATATAAAATACAAGTTAGTTCTCTTCCTCTATCTCCTCAACTCCTTTCACTCAGTTGAAGAATATTCAGGGAGCAAATTCATATTGATGCTTTATGAATGATTTGACACTGATATGATGATGATTTGCTAGAAATCCCTGCAATCCAGAAATGGAGTAACTTAGAGATTCTGGGAAATCGTCACTATATAGCCAGTACCAAAAAAAAAAAGAAGAAGAAGAAGAAGAAAAAGAACAAATGGATTCTTCTGAGCTCTCTTTTCAGAATCATTGATTGTTGAGATACAGCTCTTTATTTGCATTAAGAAGCACTAAGAATTTATTTGTATCCCCACTGGGTTTCTATTGAATTATTTTCTAGTACAGTTCTATACATTGGGGTTTTGCCAGTTTGGTTTGATTAATTAATCTTCAAGTAAAACCAAAGCATATTTAGAGTATTTATGGGATTTCCTTATGAAACATCATCACTTCTGGTTCACTTGCATTCTGCTGTTTTTGGTCATCATTATTTGTATTGTTGGATTTGGCAGCAATCCTGGAAATACAATTTACTTTATGCTAAAACCATGTCTAAGAAAAAAGCTGTGACTCCACGGTGGAGTGAAATATGGTGTACACTCCCTTGCATTGTGTTCTTGGTTTTGGAGATACATCAAACTAGGAATGATGTATTCTTTCAAATTTGAGAACTTAAGTGTGGGAGGTAGGGAACTTTTAGATGCCGCAAACACGTTGTAAAAAAGCATCTCAGAACCAGTTCTCTCTAAGAAGAGAAATACAGTTAGATTCTCCATGGTAAAAAGGAAGTTTTTTTTTTTTTTTTTTTTTTTTTAGTTTTTGTTTTTTAAAGCACTGTGATAGGAGAAAAGGAATACTCTCAATGTATACGCTCCTTGTGGCAACTGAAAATACAACCAAGGCATAAGCTTGTGTGTTTCAGGCATAGTTGGCTTGTGGAGTAACTGAGGCCATCTGAAGTGCTTTTTATGATGGGTTTCGCAGTTCATTGAACATTCACTTACAGGGAAGATCTTTAACACTGTAGTTCCTGAGGTAGGCCTTTTCCTCCCAGTCCGGAAGAATAAAATTATCTGGAATGAGAATCGGATGTGAGACAAGTTTAAGAGAATTGGAACTTCTTTTTCCAGGCATTTCAGCTGTATCTTCAGCAGGCAAAAATATTTTGGGGAGCATCATATCTAAATCTTTCACTCCCATTCTTTGAATTTAGCAATTCATGTATATTTTGGGAAAAAAAGAACATATGAACACCTACATCTTACAAGGAAGATGAAGATCTATACACATCTAGGGTTGATGTCAAATGTCTCCCTTCATGGATGAGGTGAAAGAGAACACTTTTACACAGCTGGTGGGAATGTAAATTAGTACAACCACTATGGAAAACAGTATGGAGATTCCTTAAAGAACCAAAAGTAGATCTACCACTCAATCCAGCAATCCCACTATTGGGTATCTACCCAAAGGAAAATAAGTCATTATATGAAAAAGAACTTGCACCTACTTGTTTATAGCAGCATAACTCTCAATTGCAAAGATATGGAACCAACCTAAGTGCCCATCGACCAATGAGTGGATAAAGAAAATGTGGTATATATAAGCCACAGAATACTACTCGGCCATAAAAAGAAATGAAATAATGTCTTTTGCAGCAACTTGGATGGAGCTGGAGGCTATTATTTTGAGTGAAGTAACTCAGGAATGGAAAACCAAATATCCTATGTTCTCATTTATAAGTGGGAACTAAGCTATGAAGATACAAAGGCCTAAGAATGATATAATGGACTCTGGGGATGGGGCTGGGGAAAGTTGGTAGGGGTGAAGGATAAAAGACCACATATCAGATACAGTGTACACTGTTCAGGTGATGGGTGCTCTAAAATCTCAGAAATCACCACTAGAGAACTTATCCATATAACCAAAACCACCTGTACCTCAAAAACTATTGAAATAAAAAAAATACAGAATGTTAAAAAAAAAAGTGTCTCCCTTAACTCGCCCTTCATTATTGATCAGTACCTTATCAATGGTAGATAAACCCCCCAAAGTGCTGTTGTTCTGTACATAGGCCGTCCAACTATGTGTGGGTTTGTCACCAGTAACCTAAACTGGCACTAAGTGTAGGTAACTGTAGTGTAGGCTCCTCAAACAGGCATGATGATTTTCAGGAATCATGTCAACTAGAGGAAGCCAAGAGGATTTTCTGAAAGCAACTGATTAATTCTTCAACGACTTCTCCTGGGGTTCCCTGACTTCCCATGGAATCAGACAGCTCTGAGCTGTAATCGTTGGTAGTGTTTTGAAATCTTCGCGTTATATAAACAAATCATCATCTTGCCAGGTTTGAGGGTCATCCTGTTAATAGGTCTGAAACAGGAACTCAGTGTGAATCCTGGGTCACGGCCTCCTTTCCCCCAAGATCACATGTTTTTAGACAAACATTGCTTACTTTCTTTAAACGCAGAAAGTCTGTGCACGATTAGGTAGACTTTAGGCTCCTGGCGGTGTGCTAAAGTGAAACAAAGGAGTTCCAGTGATTGGTAAAACAGGTGCTTGCTTCCTCTTCCTTGGTTTGGCCAGCATAGGCAAATGCCCCAAAGTGCTGTTGTTCTTCATGGGATTGGCCCTTGGAGAGAGGATGGACACTGGTTATAAACCATCGTCCGGGTCCTATTCCCTCCTCTTTATGGTCGGAGGCACAGCTCTGAGTTCCCCCAAATCACAGCAATTCCCTTGCATCCTTTTTTCCCCTTTTTGATTCCTACAAGTTTGAGTCAGCTCTTCACCCTCTCAAGCTGGCACCCACGGGAAGAGGCCAAGTTTATTTATCTTTGGTGCATCCTGTGCTTCCTTTTCTGCCCTTCTGTGGCTTTTGGTAACTTCTTCATGCTTGGACATTCTTTTGTACTTAGCTCTTTTCATCTCCTCCCTTCTAAAAAAAAGACTCTTTGGCAAAGGCTCTGATAAACACATTTGCACTGAGATGTAAATGGCTGATAAAAGATGTGTGTTTTGTTTGTTTGTTTGTTTGTTTGTTTACTAGGAGCTTTTGCTTTGGTGCAAAGATATAAATTTCTAATGGTGGCATTTCAGATCGGCAGCCAGGGAAAGCAAGGACTTGGGGGTGAGGTATCTTCTTGAGGCCCCCATCAGCCTGCTTCTAAGGACTTCCTCCTCCAAGGTAGGAGCTGGTCATGGGAAGCCCGGGCTGCTGTCTGTAGGAGAGGCTGGTCCCATGGTGAGACTCTGGCCTTACTGCGTGACCAGAGAGCTTGAAGTCCTGGGGCCCCGTCTGAAAATCTTGAGCAAGCATCTTGCTTTTCCCAGAGGAATGTTTGGAAACACTACGAATATCATATTTGTGATAAATGTTTCATTATTTTACTGTTTCCTTCAGCGGACATGATAGACACTTCTTCGTTTTAAGGATTCTTGACCTTGCCCTTTAGTGACTCCAGTGCAACATCCTGGGTTCCCACATAGAGGTTCGTTCTTGCTGACAGAAACCTTTTAGTCTCATCATTCCTCAGCTTGTCTAAATCAGAAGTGTTTTTGATACTCAAACGCTGACCTCTGGTAAATGAAAAACTGTTACAGCACAGTGAAATTCCTCCAGGCTTGGAGCACATACATCCATGACCACATCACTGCAGAATGAGATGACTAGGGCTGATGTCAGGGCAGGCAGCACCGGCCCCCATAGAAACGCCGGCCCTGCCCCTGATTTCTTTGACACGACATGCAAGCCAGGCCTCTCAGGCACGCTCCCAAGATGTGACATCTTCCAAACAACCCCTGCCCCGTTAAAAAAAAAAAAAAATCAAGCTTCAATGTAACTCATAGCAGAGTATTGGTTAACATTATTTTTTTCACCTAAAATACAATTCACCTCTCAGAGAAACTACTTTTGGATTCTGTGTATGTATTCTAGTGAGTTGCAAATTTACTGTGGCCAGGTGCCTGTAACCCTAGCACTTTGGGAGGCCAAGGCAGGCTGATTGCTTGAGTCCAAGAGTTCGATACCAGCCTGGGTGCCATGATGAAACCTTGTCTTTACAAAAAATTAAAAAATTAGTTGGGTGCCGTGGCATGTTCCTATAGTCCCAGCTACTTGGGAGGCAGAGGTGGGAGGATTGCCTGAGCCCAGAAGGGTGAGGCTGCAGTGAGCTGTGACAGCACCATGGCACTCCAGCCTTTGTGACACAGTGAGGTTCTGTTTCAAAAAAAAAAAAACAGAAAGAAAGAAAATAAAAAGAAAAATAATAGAAAATTTACCCTGAATTTCACCTTCTATGAGTCTATGATGTTTATGTGTGTTGAAGAACAAGTCAGAGCTATAGGGTACATCATTGTGTATTTGTCCCTTTTCCTTATCAGACTGAGCTCAATTTTACCTGTCTTACCACCTTTCCAGGGCCTCTGGTATAGTAGGTTCTCATAAAAACTTGTGAGATGGAAAACTAAATAATGATGTTTATTTCTAACCCTATTTTGATAAGTTGAAATCTTTCATTTTCCGGCTGTTTTGTCTATAGAATACTAAACTTCCTCCATGGGCACAATAATACTGTTTATACTGCAGTGTGGATAAACCTCAGAAACATTATGCTAAGTGAAGGAAGCCAGTCACAAAGGGTTATGTATTGTCCAGTTCCACTCATGTCAAATGTCTAGAATAGTCTAATTTATAGAGATAGAAAATACGTTAGTTGTTGCCTAGGGCTGAGGGAGATGAGAAATGGGGGTGACTGCTACAGGGTATGAAGTTCCTTTTTGGGGTGATGAAATGTTCTAAAATTATGTTATGGTGAATGGTTGTATAACTGTAAATATGCATTGACTTATACACTTTGAATGTTATGGTATGTAAATTACATATCAGTAAAGCAGTTTAAAAGTGAATAAACTGACCGGGTGTGGTGGCTTAAGCTTGTAATCCCAGAACTTTGGGAGGCCGAGGTGGGCAGATCATTTGAGGTCAGGAATTCGAGACCAGCCTGACCAACGTGGTGAAACCCCAACTCTACTAAAAACACAAAAATTAGCCTGATGTAGTGGTGGGCATCTGTAATCCTAGCTACTCAGGAGGCTGAGGCAGGAGAACCACTTGGACCCAGGAGGTAGAGGTTGCAGTGAGCAGAGATCATGCCACTGCACTCCAGCCTTGGCTACAGAGTGAGTGACACTCTGTCTAAAAAAAAAAAAAAAAAAAATATATATATATATTATTAAACTATGGTCTTGTGAAATGGAAAGAAAAAGAGAGACCTTGGCTTGGATCCTTACTGCGGTATAATATGAAAGATGTTTGGTCTTTGTCCCCAGTTCCTGGCAAAGAGTCCCTAACACCCAACCTATGGGATCTAATGCTAACTCCAGATAGACAATGTCAGAATTGAATTGATGTATAGTATACAGTTGGTGTTTGCTGGAGAACTGCGTGGTGTGTGGGGAAAAGCCCCTCGGCACCTGGTCACAGAAGTGCTCTGGGCTGTGATGCAAGCACAGCAGGAGAGAAACAGAGTGCCTTTCCTCAGAATTGGCATCAGAAGTGTGGCGGGAGAGGGTAGAGAAACAGCGAGTGTGCTTACCCCACCCCCAACCTTTCTACTAATCTGGGAAATAGAATGAATCTGATCATTTTACGGGTATAGTAAGAAAACGCTTTGTTGTGGCTGTGAAAGTGAGGATGAAATGGGTGAGGGTACTCTTCGGAGATGAAAGGGAAATTAAGGTAAGTGGGAGAGAAATCAAAACTGAAACCAAGGAATGAGTGCTGGCCACACCCTAAGGCGGCTCGCAGTGACCCAACCTGTGGAACTCCCTCCTCCCGAACTTGGTGAGACCTATGGCTTGATCTGACAATAGACTATGGCAAAGCCGCTGCGACATCGTTCCTGTGATTACGACTATCAGACTTCGTCTTAGACTGAAGGGACAGGTTCTCCTGCTGGCCTTGAAGAAGCCAGTTGCCCTGATATGAGCTTCTTTCAGAGAGGGCCACATGGCTGGCCACCTCAGGGACCTCTAGGACCTGAAGGTGGCCTCTAGCCAACATCCAGTTAGAAGCTAGGAGCCTTCAGTCCGTCCTACAACAACAAGGACCTGAATTCTGCTCATGATCACGTAAGCCTGGAAGAGGCTGCTCAGCTCCAGAAGGAATGCAAGCCGGCCAACACCTTGATTGCAGCCTTGTGAGGTCTGATGCTGCCATCAGGTAGATAATGCCAGAATTGAATTACCAGCACCCAGCTCAGCTGTGCTGGGACATCCGGCCTCTAGAAACTGTGAGATGAAAAATGTGTGTTGTTTAAGCCACTAAATTTGTGGTAATTTTTAATACAGCAATAGGAAACTAATACTATTATTATAATAGTAACAATAAGCATGATAATAATAACATATTGGAAATTAGTATGTGCCAGACACTGGGCTAAGCTCTTTATACACTATTCATGATTTCATTTTGAAGAAACAATATAGGATGGGTTCTGGCTCTGAACACAGATCACCAGGCATCACGTGCCAGTCCTGTCTACTCACCAATGATAGGCCCTTCAGCAAGTCACTCAACACCATTTCCTTTCAAGCCTCACATTTGTTCATTTTGGTTGGTTGTTTTTTGAGACAGGGTCTTGCTCTGTCACCCAGGCTGGAGTGCAGTCGTGAGATCACGGCTCACTGCAGCCTCGACCTCCTGGGCTCAAGCAATCCTCCTACCTCACCTCCCAGGTAGCTGAGACTACAGGCACACGCCATCATGCTTGGCTGATTTTTTATTTTTTATAGAGACAGGATCTTGCTATGTTGCCCAAGCTGGTCTTGAACTCCTGGCCTCAGGTGATCCATCTGCCTCGGCTTCCCAAAGTGCTGGGATTACAGGTGTGAGCCACCACACCCGACATAAAATGCGTTTAAGGATGGTGTTTACCTCACGGAGTTGATGATAGGGTTACATGAAATAATCCTACATCAGTGCCTGGCTCATGGTAAATGCACTATAGTCACTAATTGTTGTTGTTGTCATCACTACTGTTTATTATATTATTATATTCATGGTAATTAAGAGTACCTCCTCTGCCACTCATTCATTGGGTGGCCTCGAGCAAGTTATTTTCTTAACTGAAGTTCTTCATCTGTAAAATGGGCACAGAAACAATACCTTCCCTGTAGGATTTTTATGAGGATGAAATGAGACCGTGCCTGTGCCACAGTGCTACGTCCAAGGTCTGACAGATGAGACAGACGTCATTCCTTTCTATCAGGGTGGAGAGGTGCCTCCTGAAAAGACGCCAGTGTCAGATGGAACGCTATGCTCTCTTCCTTCATTCAGCAGTTTCATCTGTAAGACTGTGAAAAGGCACCTAGCATAGTAATCGAGGACTTGTGCCAATTCTCAGTAAGAAGAAATAGCTGCTGTTATGATCGCATATGATCAGCATAGCTTTCCCAACACAGGTTCTTTAATCATTTTACACGTGCAAAACTGAGGCTTATAAAGGGTAACTTGCCTAATGCCAAACAGAATCAGAATTGAAAGGCAGATCTGCCTGGTTCTAAAAGTACAAATACTCCAGACAAGCATATTTTGCATAGATTACAGTGGACTAAGACCCTTAGCAGGAGTCAAAGCAAACAGTACACTTGGAGATGGAGGATGGGGGAAAAGGGAGTAAAGAAGGATGGTCAATAAACGTAGGTGATGACAAGAAGGAAAAGAAAACAAAGGCTAAATGAAATTTCTGGTAAACAAGCCCATGGCACTAAGATGCATTTAATTCCACTTATACATTTTACAAGTGATTGTGATTTTTACAACAAAACGGTGACACTGGGTTAGAAGTTCTCATTTCCTGTCTCAGGGGTGGAATTGTGGACAACCCAAGCAAGTATTTCTATGTCTGATTTCTGTGGGGCCGTGAGCTGAGACAGACACGATTGCAAAATCTCAGTCTGACTGGAGCTGGTCTGGAAGGGGAATCAATTGGTCTCTCTTTTTCCAGATAAAAGAAGGAAGGCAATAAGCAATGGGATGAAGTTGTGCCAGGGACACACACGCTGACTTCATGCCAGTTTGCATGCTGGCTTGGCTCTTTTGGAATTTCAGGGCCTCCCCCGACAGTGTATCCTACCACCCATGCATTGGTGTCACACCAGATTGACCTTTGGGGCAGCCCCAGGATTAGTACAATGTTGTTTGTGCAACCAAGTTACCATCCTAGAGCTGACTGAGCTTGCTGGAGCACTTTTATAATATGAGATAGGCCTGGTTAGCATACTGGATTACAGTGATGATGACGATGATGACGACGATGATGACGGTTAACATTCATTGACTTGAAGAGCGCATTGAGGCATTGAGAGACATTTTAATGGAGTGCTAAGAGCACAGACTTTGAATCTAAGTTACCTGGGTTTAAATTTCAGATCTGCTACTTACTAGCTGTGTGACTTTGGACAAGTTACTTATCCTGCCTCAGTTTCTTCATCTGTAAAGTGGAGATAATTATAGTACCTACATCATACGGTTGTTGTAAGGTTTATATGTTGTTACAGGCAGTATAATATGTATGTGTGTGTATAAATACATATGGTATATATACACACTATACATGTGCATGTATGTGTGTGTCTCAGATACACACATATATTTTTACATATTCCTTTGTATATAGTTACATAATATATAAAGCCTTAAGTACAGTAAGTGATAACTTTGATTGAGGGCTTCCTCTGTGATAAATGCTCTAAAGACATGATCTAATTTCATTTGTAAAATGGTGCCATGAGGCTTCACTTTTTCCATTTTACAGGTGAGGAAACAGAGGCAGAGAGGTTAAGTGACATGTCACAGGTCACATGTTGATGAAACTAGAATTTAAATCCCAGTTTGTCTGACTTCAAAGCCTGACATTTATCTTGATGACTATGCAAGGGTAAGCTATGCATAGTCATCATAGTTATGCATATCTCCCCATGGATTGAAGCAAAGGAAATCCTGCCCACAAATATCTCAAATATCTTTAATTCATATACCAGCACAGAAATTCAACTACAGTACTGTGTACGAAGTATGTAGTAGCTGACTGGTTTTAGCATAAAATAATTTATGGCTACCCTAATAGAAATTAGAATGTTGTACAAGATACCTGCATGCGTGCTGCTGGATAAATGAATTTCACAATCTGCCCCTGCAGAGTGAGGCAGGTGAGCCTGTTGGGGAGTGGGGATTAATTGAGTGAGAATGTTTCTTTTTTCTCTCCAAGAATGCACACTCACCACGCAGGAATACTGAGAATTTTATCAGGTTGCAACTGAAGAGGAACAAAGAATCCAAATTAGGCGCTGTGCTAACTAGCTGCACTTAGTTACCCAGAGGGTATTATTTAGTGCCACAAGATTTCATTCATTTGAAAGAGAGACCGGCAGCTGCTGTGCCACATTGTACTGGGTGCTGAGGGAGTGCTGATGATTAGTCCGGGGTCCTGCAAGCAGGAAAAGCTTGTCTAACTGAGGGGCCATGGCATGGAGCATGGTGGTCTAAAAGCATGGGAGGTCAAAGGGTGTCTCTCTGCAGACAGAAACCCCCAAAATCTTATGGTGGAAGTGAGTTGGGCCCAGTGGATGAATAGGGGCTCACCAGGCAGAGAGCAGGATAAATAAAGGCCTGCCAGGTAGGAGAAACTATGTTTGCAAAGACATGGAGGAATAAAAAGCTTGCATGCTCAAGAAACAGTAGGAAGTTTGGTCTTGCTGGAGCAAAGGGTGAAGGGAGAGAGAGGAGGAGGCTGGTGTGGACTGTGTAGCCGACAAGGTCCGTGGGTCAGGCTGGAAAGGCCCTGCACTTTTTTCCAGGAGTGTAGACTACCACTTTGGGAAATAGGGGTTGAGCATCAGGCAGTGACACAACTCTTCACATGTTTGCCTTGTAAAGATTGGAAGAGGGTAAGGCTGGCAGAAGAGCGACCAGAAAAAAGAGGATTGTAACAGTTAAGAAAAGAGCTGATGAAAGGTTGAATTCAGGAAGTAGCAGTGGGGAAGGGGAAGAGTTAAGAGATGGGAGGGAGACTGTTGGCATTGAAACAACAGGGATTGCTCTCAGATCAGATGGGAAATTTTGGGGGGAGAAAGGTATTAAGGGGGACTCTGAAATTTCTAACTGTGGATGGCCAGATACTTGACTACATAGGAAACACACACACACATAAAAAAGAGCATTGGCAGGAAGAAAAAGAAATTTGAGTTTGAGATGGATGCGGATATGTGAAGGGTGTGTGCCTGACTGATTTTTATTTCAGACAGTAGGCAACTGATACATACTGGTTGAGTTTGCTGGGTTCTAGCTTGAAGAGACAGTGGGCAGATGTGGTGCCAGAGCCCAGGTGGGTATCGAGGGGTAGATACCCCTCCACATGTGGAGGTCCCTAGTATAAGGGTTATAGCTCAAGCCTATAGCTCAAGTCCTATAGTTCAAGCCTATAGCTCAAGCCTATAGCAAGTCCTATAGCTCAAGCCTATAGCTCAAATCCTATAATTCAAGTCTATAGCTCAAGTCCCTAGATAGGGGTTATTGATCAAGCCTAGAGCTCAAGCCTACAGCTCAAGTCCTGTCCTATAGCTCAAGACTATAGCAAGTCCTATAGCTCAACCAGGGGCAGCTATGTGGCATGAAGGGGGAGTGGGCTGAGAACATGCTGGTGGTGACGAGGCACTCCCATCCTGGAGGAGAGAGCTAGGGAGGGAGACCCAGAAGAATCATGGAGGCAGGCACAAAAACAGGAGGAACAAATTAAGGTCAACAGAATAGAAAGATTCAAGAAGAGCGTGCTGGATGCCACCAAGAGGTCCTGTGGGAGACTTGAAAATCAGTGTTGGGTTTTCTCATTGGGAATCCTTATTAGGATTCCTCATTAGGAACCCCGCAGAGGGCCTAGGATTCGAGTCTCAGGCAGGAAGTGAAGGCATCAAAAGGAGGTTGTGGTTGGGATCAAAGGAGGCGACTTATATGTGAAAGCGTGGTTATTATTGTCAAAGAGAGGGTACCAAAGTGGGATCCGGTATTAAGACATTCATGTCCTGGAATAATTTTACAACATCCTGTCATCAAATCTTGGAAACTAGGAAAAGCTGTTTGTTAGGCCGAAGTTGCTCCTGGCATTGATGCTGATGTCTTGTGGAATCACATGGCAGAAGGGAATTTTGAAGGAATGTGTAGAAGTGTTTGGAGAAAAGGAGAAAGAAACGGTAAATGGATGGGCGGGAGGTGGCAGTGAGGAAGTCAGGTCAGAGGGAAGGGGAGGGTCTGCTTCTCTGCAGTGAGTGTCTGATGTGAGGCACAATGGCCTGGACAGTTCATCACTGAGCAGTCGGCTCTGACGTGAAACGCCCTTGGCGCCACGGTAGTTTTCTGAGAAACAGAGTGATCAAAACAACATAGTATGTGCAGGATCAGGGTACAAGGCCAGGATGTCAGAAATGACCTCCACGGTCTACACTTGCTTGGTCACGGTCTGAAATGGAAATGTCTGTCTGTGTTCTGGTCCCAACAAACTCCAAAAAGCGCCTTGGCCTGGGTGGCTGACATCACACTCCATTGCACATGCGAATGCAGTAATTACGCCTGAAATATTAGAGGTCAGCTGGAGGCCAGAGGAAGATTTGGTCTCTCTGCTTCCAGATTCTGAAATAGCAGATTATACACAACTCCCTGTCATCCGCCAGGACCTTGTTACACACGTTTGTCAGGATCTCATTTTGCAATTTCCATTCTTTTAAAGAGAAATCCTCACACAAGGGTGATTGTGGCTGTTTTTCCCTGAAGTGCAGATTGTCATAAACCCCCACTCTCTGCCTGGGCCTGTCAGCCTCCTGGGCCCTGCAGTGAACACACCATCAGGAGGGAATGCGGGAGGCAGACAAGGCCGGGATTTTCTTAGGAGAAACGTTTTCGGGAGAGGAGGATATCGTAGAGTCCTGAATATAATATGGCACAACAATCTTATATATTCCAGACAGGAAAAGTTTTTTGTCAAAGCCTCTGACAGTTTCAACTTTAAAGCTTCAGCAAAACTTTTAAACTTTTAAACTTTGAACTTGTTTGAACCTCTCGTGATTTATGAATTATTAAATGTACCACTGAAAATCACAGACTTTAACTAGTAAAGCTTTCTGCTTAAAAGCAACTGAAAAGAGGGTGGCTGTGGGGACTGCGGGAGGAGGAGACGGCTGGGGATTTTGTCGGAATGGTGCTCCTCCTGGTTGCATAAAAGCCAAATCCAGAAAATATTTAGGAGGCAAAAGACCCAAACCAAGACAGAAGCTACGAAAGAGGAGAGACATCAAAAAGCAAAGTGGAAACTATGTGAAATTAGTTATGTAGGTATATCTAAATGAGTTGAACTAATTTTATATTTAATATGTATATATTATATATTAGCGATAAAATATACATGACATAAAATTTACCACTTTAGCCACTTTTAAATGGATAGTTCAGTGGCCTTAAATACATTCACACTGTTGTACAACCATCACCACCCTTCATTTCCAGAACTGTTCATCTTCCCAAACAGAAATTCTGTCCCCATTAAACACCAACTCCCCATTTCCTTCCCGCAGCCCCTGGTAGCCACTATTCTCTTTGTCCACATAAATTTGACAATTCTAGGTACCTCATATAAGTGGAATTTTGTATATGTAAGTAGATATATTCACATAAGTATGTATATATATATGCATGACTGGAATTTTATGTGTGTATATATTATATGTAATATAATATAAATATAATGTAATAAAGTTAAAATATATGTATATTATTTGACTATTCCATGTACCTCATATAAATGAAATTATATCATGCAGTATATATATTATTATATGTTGTATTAATATAATTATATAAAGTATATAAAATAATACATTAATATAATATAATATTACATGAATCCATTGATATGTGGTACATAGAATAGTCAAATATACATATATAGTAATATATTACATATATGTAGTCATATAACATATATTACATGTATGATATATAGTATATAATATGATTCCATTTATATGAGGAACATGGGATAGTCAAATAATATACATATATATTTTAACTTTAAATTCATAGCAACAAGCACGAAGGTATATTAGATAAGATAAGTTCTGAGATTTTTCATGCTTTTCAGACAGAATTGAACAGTAAACAAAGTGAGTACAGATAGGGACAGAAACTGACAATAATTTATGCTTTCCAGAGGGTGCAGTCCCTTTAAATCCCTAGGAGCTCCGAATTGCTCTTGAAGTGTCTGGGTCCTGTGGCCAGGAGGACAGTCTGGAGAGCTCCAGCGGGCAGGGCTGGGCTGGGCTGGGCTGGGAGGAACGGGGAGGGGCGCGCAGCTTGCGGCGGGCACACAGCGATCCCGTGGAGGGCCAGTGCCCTAGGTCCTGACTGCAGCTTGGAGCTCAGGCACGTGTGGGATGGGCCGGTTCCTTCAGCTTCCCCAAGGCTCCCAGCACGAGGATTCCATTACTTTCTGTTAGTGTGTTCTCAAGGATTTAGTAACCAGTTCACAGAAAAGCCCGTCACCTCACAGCAGGAAGTGTAAACTCGGCATAAATCTTGCCAGGCTGCAGGGGAGCCGATTAGGAATTTAGGAATTAACTAAAGTTTCGGAATCCACCTTTTGTACATTTCACCTGAGATGAGGCCTAATGGCCTCTGGGAGGTGCAGCCCAAGAGGAGGTCGACAAATTAAGCAGGGATTTGTTTCTTTAATCACTTTCATTGTTACCAAAATGAGAGCGAGCCCTGGAAAGTCTGGGATGTGGGAAGGTTATGTCCCCTGAGGAAGCAAGGAAGACAGCCGGTGGTTTAAGTGGGTGGGCGCTTCCACGTGGACACAGGGTCCCTGGGAGGGAGGAGGGAGGGACCCAAAAGGGGAAGGGTGGAGCCCAACCGCGACTGCTTGCTTCACAGTTGAAGGGCTGTCCCTTCCTTTCCCTCTTGGAGACCTCTGTCCTGGTGCCGCTGGTGCAGCTTCAGTTACAGTTGGATCTGTCCAGTCCTTCACCCTGCCTGTATGCACACATGGCCTTAGGGAGTGAATTCCTTGGGCGGCTGCCATGTCTGTTCTGGGACCCTGGCAATAGCCAGAAAGGCAGGAGAACTAGGGGTGGGAGAGGATTGGGGTTCCCGGTCTTTCTTCTGCACCAGCTATCAGGACCTGGGCACCACAACGGAGGTCAACTAGCAGCAGGTGGGAGTTGATGCCAAGTCCCAGGATATTGGACTAGAGCTGTGTGTGAACACCTCCTGCTGAGGCTGACGCCCGGCAGGGTGAGAGGAGGGGTGGCCCAGCCATGAACCCAAAGATGGAGACTCCAGGATGAGCTTGCAGCCCCTACCTTCTGACGCCCTCAGGCACTAGCGTGTTCAATGGGAGGAGGATTTCTCTTTTCCTCCTCTTGCAGTGGCGTTTGTAAATCTAAGAGAGCTTTTGTTTCATGATGGATCTTTCAAGGATCTTGTATAAAGGCCAGCACACAGTCCCTGGGCTTAGCATGAGTGGCCCCATGGGTGGATGTCCCCAAGATACATCTGACAGTCTATTGCTTAACTCTGTCCCCGCCCCAGGAAAGAGGCACCCACAGTTCACCAGTTGCCAGAGAGAGCTGCCTCTCGCTTTCCTTCTCTCACCCTGCCAGCCAGCAGGGTCACGGAACACTTGCGAGCATAAGAACAAAATAAAAAAGAGAGCAGGACACCCCAGGAAACGGAATGAAACTTGAGCAGCCTGAACATTTAAATGTGGGACTTGGCTCTGGCTTAGTGTCAACATGGGAAACGACAGGAGCTTCTGAACTGAGAGGAGAGAGGGAAGGAAGTCCCAGGTCAGCACAGGCGAAGGCTTGCACGGGGAGCCAGAGTGACTTTGCTACCATAGACTGGCTGCTTCCTGTGTACTAGTGTGGGCTCCATGCTTTATTTAATCCTTGTCTTTTAATCCTTGAGGAATTCTGGAGCCAGACTGCCTGGATTTGAATTCTGGTTCCATCACTTGCTTCCTGTGCACCATAGGCAACTGTCTTAAATACCTGGTGATTGTTTCTTCAACTGTAAAATGGAGATGATAATAGTACCCAACTCACAGGGTTGTTCCAAATATAGACTGAGACAGTGTTTGTAAATCTCTTAGAACAGTGCCTGGCACATAGTAAATGCCATGTAAGCACTAGATGGACAGACAGATAGACAGACAGACAGATAATCCCATAAGCATAGATAAAGAAACTGAAGCTTAGAAAGGAGGTTAAGTAACTTGCCAGAGGTTTCACAGGTGTTGCTGTCAGAGCCAAGATTTGAACCTAGGCCTGTTTGACGATTTCACTTGTGGTCACCTTAGCAAGTAGGGTGGAATATTATGGTTTGGAAATATAATCCATTCCCGGAGATGATGGATCATCATCCATCATGATAAATATATTAACAACTAAAATGCATTGATTGCTTATGTTTTACTAGGTGCCTTATGTACATTACTGGGTTTAATTCTTCTGTAGCCCCTTGAGTTATATACTGTTATCTCCACGAACTGAGTTGAATAGTGTGCCTCCAAAATTCATGTCCACCTAGAACCTCAAAATGTGACCTGATTTGGAAACAGGATCTTCACAGATGCAATTAGTTGAGATGAGGTCACACGGGATTGGAATGGGCTCTACGTCGAATGACTGGTGTACTTATAAGAAGGCCACGTGAAGACACAGGGACCCTCAGGAAGAACACCAGGTGATGATGGAGACAGAGACTGGAGTGAGGCAGCTGCAAGCCAAGGAATGCCAAAGGTGACCAGCAACCACCAGAAGCTAGGGAGAGGTGAGGTGGCCATTTGTTCCTAGAGTCTTCGGAAGGCACGTGGCCCTGCCAGCAGCTGGATTTCGGACATCCAGGCTCTAGAGCTGTAAGAGAATAAATTCCTGTTATTTGAAGGATGAGACATGGGGTTTTATTAGGGGCTTACATACAGTTTATGGTACTTTGTTATGGCAGCCCTGAGGAGCCAATATAGTCCAGTTTACAGCTGACAAAGTGAGGCTCAGGGAGATTAAAGAATTTGCCTAAACTCAGCTAGTTAGTGGCAGCAGACTTGGGACTTGAACTTGGGTCTGTGTGACTTCTAGTATTGTGCTCTGACATCCTCTAGTGAGTGCTAGAGTCGTCAGCGTGTCTGGGTCAGCTGTTAGACTGGCTGTCTTGCCAAACCCCTATTAACCTCAATAGGAGTGGCACCAGGTTCAAGAGGCTGAAGACCCAGCATCAGCAAATGAGAAACCTGGGGTTCTACTGGAGGCTTACATACAGGAGAGAGAGTCCAGGGGCGGCAGGCTGGACGAGATAACCACCTTACCTACAGTCCAGTAGCAGCGAGCTGGGCAGGAAAACTGCAACCGCTTGCATACTGCATGCTGTTTATATAGCATGTGACTTAATAGCCCCTCTGTAATGACCTCCACCTGGCCACTCTCGTTTAACCCAAAACTCAGGGCTTCAATCCCCTGGATGGCCCCTGTTCCGTGGAACGGGCTGAGGGTTCAGATGTTTATTAGAGAGAAGAACGACTTTCCAGGTTGTCCACACCACGATTCCTTAGCTCAGAACACACGTTCAAGTGCGTCTGTCATACAGGGTCACTGTAAGGGTTTGCTTAAGTTCTTGCTATCAGGTGCGTTTACCCTGCACTGTCAGATTGTGTACACTGCCCAGCACTGTCTGGCCCCAGTGGCTTCCCACACTGGGATACTGTGGTCCACAGACCATGGGCCACGTGCTGCTCATGCATCATTAAAAGTATTTAAAATGGCAGCAACTGGGAAAAGGAATCCACCAAAACCTTTGAAGAGAATTCCTCATTTAAGAAGGTATTAACTTGGGAGGTTTTCTTTAAGTGCAAGCAATATAGACAATTATTTCAGAATAATGAACATTTTAGCCCCAGGCGAATTACTTTAGTTTGTATCTCTCCAGTGGCAGAATCAGACTAATGATGATTTTTGGCTCATGACACATTATCATCTTCGCATGGCTTTGCTAGTTAGTCCCTATACAGAAATGCATGCTGTGAAACCCATGAAGCCACCAATCAACCCCAGAATTAACATACTGACAATAACCCGGAGCAACCTCTGTTCCCCTGCCTATATGCCCTCCCTCCTTGTATATAAATAATCACCATTTTGAATTCTGTGTTCATTTCTTCTGTGAGATGTGCATATGTGTGCCCACAATCCGCAGGCAGTCCGTATAGGTCTGGCCCTTTCTTCAGCTTGACTTTTATGATTCTCCCTCATTCACTGCATGCCAGGCATATTGGGCCTCCTTTCCATTTCTCCAACATGCCGAACACCCTGGTACTACTCATCCCTATTTCTGGAATGTTCTTCTTTCTGATAATGAGACCCTCTAGTTCACCTCGGTCCAGGCCCAATGGTCACGTCTCAGAGTCATTGTCTCTGATTCCGCCATCTAAAACAGACCTCCCCTCATTCCCCATCTCCTCACCTACTTTATTTTTCCTCTTAGCTCTTATCACTGGTTGACATTATCTAGTTATGCATTTGATTATTGACTGATCCTCCGACATAATATAAGCTTCAGCAGGGCAGGGATTTTTTTCTCTGTTTTGTTCATTTCTATAGCCCTAGTGCCAGACATATAGTAGGTGCCCAATAAATCAACTCATCTCTTCTAATAAACCAGCATCTCTTTTGTAGCTCCTATATGTCAGGCAATGTGCTAGGATACAAAGCTGGTTACAGACCTGTCTTCACTCTTCAGGAATGTGTAGTTTAGTGAAAACACTGAAATGTAAGCAATACTTCAGCAGTGTGACCTGGGTATGCATACGTTGCTCCAAGAGTTATGGTGGTAAAGGAGGACTTCCAGGAGATGCCATTTGAACTGAGCCTCGGTGGATGTGTACACTGAAGTCCAGGAGATGTAAATAAGGGGTAGCCTTGTAGGAAGAGAGAATAAACATGGGCAAAGACATGGAGTTGATGGAGAGTATGAGGATGGCATGTGTGGGAGAGGAGAGAAATGAGGCTGGAGAGGAAGGCAGAGGCCAGATCAGGCAAGGCTGGGGTTGTGGCACTGTGTGGTATGAACTTTCTCCTGCTTAGACCTGGGGAAGCATTGGGGGACATGCAAGTAAAGGAACAGCAGGACCAAGTTTGCATTTTGAACAATTGCTGTGGCGAACCCCTATTAAACCCAGTAGGGAAGGCACCATATTCAAGAGACCAAAGAGACCCAGAGCCAGCACATGAGACATGGGGTTTCATTAGGGGCTTACATAAAGGGCCGCGAGTCCAGTGGTGTCAAGCTGGACAGGAGAACCACCTTACATACAGAAACAGTCCAGTGGCAGAGGGCTGGACCACATATCCACTTTCCTACAGTCCCGTGGCGGCAGGTTGGGCAGGAAAATGGCAGCCCCTGCAAATGGCATGCGGTTTATATAGCATTTTCACTTAACACCGTCCCCCTAACAACCTGGCAACCTTCATTTCACCCAAAACTCAGGACCCCAATCCCAATCCATTGCACAGGCCAACTGCTCAGATGTTCCTCATAGACAAGGAACAAATCTCAGGTTGCCCTTCCCAGATTCCCTGGCTTGGAACACACATTCAGGTGCATCTGCCATCCAGTGTCATTCTGAAAGTGTGCCTAAATTATTGCTATTAGCTGAGTTTACCCCACACCAGTTTGCTGTCTACTGCAGTGTGGAGGATGGGCTGGAAGGGGTGGAGGCTGAGGCGGGGAGAGTTCCTGACTGCTGTTTCGTGCAGTAACCGGGGTGAGATCTGAGGCTGGCAGGATGCATACGAGGTGTTATCAATCGAAATGGTGGACTTTGATGGAGATGAAGAGTTTGGAGAGGATGCTAAAAATAGAGCTATGGATGTGCTGAGTTTTGGGTCTCCGTGGGAAACACAGGGTCACCCAGTAGGCAGACGGTAGCTACTCTGCCTCGTTGCTCTCAGGCAGAGCCTGTGCACATGAGCTTTCGTGAAGGCTCTTTGATAATGAGGACTTCACAATTACAACTTAGTTTTCATTAGGAAACCTTTCAAGGATGTCATCATCAGAGCTTGCATCTGAAGGAATGAAAGTCACACACTAAAATTTAGACTTTCAATCCATTTGGAACAGACTGCTGTGCGACCTCAGTCATTTTCTTTCTTTCTTTCTTTCTTTCTTTTTTTTTTTTTTTTTTGAGACGGAGTCTCGCTCTGTCGCCCGGGCTGGAGTGCTGTGGCTGGATCTCAGCTCACTGCAAGCTCCGCCTCCTGGGTTCACACCATTCTCCTGCCTCAGCCTCCGGAGTAGCTGGGACTACAGGCGCCCGCCACCTCGCCCGGCTAGTTTTTTTGTTTTTGTATTTTTTAGTAGAGACGGGGTTTCACCATGTTAGCCAGGATGGTCTCGATCTCTTGACCTAGTGATCCACCCATCTCGGCCTTCCAAAGTGCTGGGATTACAGGCTTGAGCCACCGCGCCCAGCCAGTCATTTTCTTTAACCTCCTGGAAATCCATGTCCACGAGAAGGTGGGACTACAGGAACGACCCTGTAAGATTTTGTTCATGAGTAAGATTTTATGCCTCACAGGCCGCTTTCTCAGGTGGTGGCGATAGAATGAGTGGCAGGGTTTGCCATCAGACATTCAGGAATCTTAGGGGTGACTCCAACTCCATTTATTCATTCTGGCTTGGTAACAGGTGGGTTGTGGTCTCATTAGGTCACAGGATGCATTCAGTAACATTCCCTGGGTATCTGTTAGGCATCAGGCACTCTGAGGTTTTCATTTTTACATTGTCCCACACTCTTGCTTGTCATTCCTGTCCCCCCAGCAGGTCTGTTGCAGAACCCTTGTTAGAGACAAAGGCACAACTTGTAGAGAAATGAGGGAAGTCAGGAAGTGTGTAACTGACCAAGGTACTGCAGGAAGGGCGCTGTGTGCCGGATTAAGTTTCTTAGCCAGGTCTATTAGGTCATTTGATACCTCACTTAGCTCTCGGGTGCCCTTGCTTTTTGTGTAATCACACTTCTTTTTAGAAGAGACCCAAACATAGGCCTAATCCTGTAGCATTTTTACACACACACAGGGGCTTTTGTTTCAGGGCCTTCTCATGCAAATCATAGCTTTGAAGCAGTTAAACAAATCTCCTTGCAACCCACGGAGGCCCATGCCTGTCTCCACAAAGAGAGCACCGGCCGGGGCCCAGGTGAAACCTAAAGGACATGTTTTTGTTTTGTTTCTGGTTTTTGTTTGTCTGTGTGTGTGTTTGTTTGGCAGGGGTGCAGGGTGGATTCTGGTTTTTGTTTGTGTGTGTGTTTGTTTTGCAGGGGTGCAGGGTGGATTCTGGTTTTTGTTTGTGTGTTTATTTGTTTGGCAGGGGTGCAGGGTGGATTCTGGTCAGGCTCTCCTTGCCAGGTGGATTTAAACGTCAGCTCAGTCACACGGTTTAAACTTCAGCTCATATCCCAAGCAGGACTAACACTGGGGGTTGGTGACAGGAGATGAGATCGGGAAATGGAGGTAGTTAGAGAGAGAGGAACTTTGCTCAATATTGTCACTTTTTGTGGGAAAGGAGGAAGTGGGGAAAATGCATCCTCAGCTGATCCACAGAGAAGACCAACTGTCTGGTACTTTCCCTCCTGATTACTGACATTCTCATCCATGGGTAAACACTGAAAAGGAAACAAAAGCAGAAAGGTTTCTTGTGAGCAATTCCAGTAAAATGTTTCTCCAGCCAGAGATGAGCTAGAGCCAGCACACTTCAAAGACAATACGATTGCCTGTCAGCTGCAGAATTTCTCTTGGTCCAAGGTAAAATATTGCATGGAATGATGAGGCAAAAGTGTGGGAAGGAGAAGGTGATAACATTAAGCCAAGGAAACAAAAGAGACAGGGAGTGATACTCCAGCAGGGAGACATGCTCTGGGACTATTTTGGCCTGAACCTAAGGTAAAAATGACATAAGAGGCAAGCGGGTGTCTTCTGGCCAAGAGATCAAAGCTGCTGCATTTGGAATGTTGTCATGATCCCTTTGTAAAAGGCAGCCCTCCTCCAAATGATATGCAGTAACCAGTGAGTATGGTTGCAAAAAAGACTTGGGTGGAAATAATCAAAATCCATGAATGTGTTGCAGTAATTATTCTTTTCCCTGGGAGATCAATAATGGATGAGGCAAGGATTGAAGCCAAGAGGATCTAAGGATCATAGGAAATGAGTCCCCAGGGCTTTCCAATGGAACCCTAGAGTGTAATATTTTTGGACATGGCTACAGTATTTGGAAAGGTAGTTCTTACTAATACAGTTCAGTCCATGTAGAGCTCACAGATCACAGGATGGAAGATAGGGGGTTCATGCCAAAAAAGTAGTCCATCAAATGCTTTATTAAGCATGGAAAAATGAGCTTTGGCAAGGATACACTCTCGTATGTGCAGAAAAAGTGATCAAGGTAAAGAAGCCAGTAGAAATCTCTAGAAGCCAGAACTGTGAACATTTTTCAACTGAGATGAAAAGAAAGAACAGACAACCATAATCAGGAGACATTTTTTGGCAATGAAGGATTATGACATGAGGCCATTTCCTCAGGGAAAGTTGGTTGTGGTTTGGGAAGTTTGGGCTTTGGAGCTGATGATGGATTGGAACAACCGATGCCTGATGGCAGCCCCTCAATTAGGGAACAACACAGGAATCTGTGGGAAGGGCTGGGTTCCCAAGAAGGCATTTCAACACTTGTCTAACCTCTTCTCTCTGTTTTTTTGAGCAGCCCTAAACAGGCTTCAGCCACCAAAGCACTAGGATTACAGGTGTGAGCCACTGTGCCTGGTGAATTTTGGTGAGTTTACTCCTATGCTCGGCTCCCTGTTGGGTACTGAGCGTGCACCTTGACAAGAGTGGCACTCGTCTCTAGACACCTGGCACCCTATGTTTAGCGCATAGTACAGTCATTAGTAAATGCTGATTAGGGATGAAGGCAGGAACAAATGAAGGAAATGAGTGATTGAATGAATGTATTTAAATGGATTTAGAATCCATTACTGAAATCTAAGTAATGGATTTCTGGGCGTCACCTGTTTGGGTTAGGGAAGTTAAACTGATTTCAGTTGCATTGTTAAAATCTTAGGTGTGTCTGAATAACAGCTGTGCTGGTGCCTACTGGAGGGCAGAAACATGGAAAAGAGTAAGGGGAACTGATGGTATAGAATGTGTAAGGTGGGAATTCAGGAAAGAATAACAGCAAAAGTGATTTGAGAAACAAAGCAAAAGGAAAAGGTGAGTTAAAAGAAAAGAAGGAAGCCCCATCTTCTACAGGGCAAATACCCTAGTTATTTAGCTTGGTGTATGAGGTCCTCTTGGTCTACATTTGCCTGCCTGCTGCCTCTAGTGTTGCTTCATCATCCCCTTAGTACAAGACAATCTGTAGTTCCCCAAATGGATGATGGGAGGCAGTGTTTAATCTGGCCCCTATGATCCCTACTTCCCAGTAGCCACATCACTGTAGAATCCCCTCTCCTGAGTGTGGGCTGGTCCAGCAACTTGCTTCTAACTGACGGAGAATGACAAGTGATGGGATGTCACTTCCGTAATTAACTTAAGAGAGACTGTAGCCTCTGTCTTGCTAGTGGATGCTCTCTCTTCCCTTCCTGGCTTGTGTGCTTTGATGAAGCAAGTGGCTGGGTCTACACCCAAAGGAAAGGAAATCCCTGTTTGGAGGGATGTCTAAACCCCACACTCAGGGCAGCACTATTCACCTCAGTCGAGGCGTGGAAGCCACCTAAGTGTCCATCAACAGATGAAAGGATAAAGAAGAATGTGTAATACACAATAGAGTACTCTTCAGCCATAAAAAAAGAAAGACATCCTGTCATTTGTGACAATGTGAGTGAACCCGGGAGACATTATATTAAGTGAAATAAGCCAGGCACAGAAAGACAAATACCATGTGATCTCACTTATATGTGGAAACTAAAAAAGTTGAATTCATAGAAACAGAGGGCAAAATGGGTAAAATGATGGCTACTACGGACTGAGGGAGGGAGATGTTGGTCAAAGGGCATACAATTTCAGTTAGACAGGAAGTGAGTTCAAGAGGTCTATTGTGCAACGTGATGATTATAGTTAATGAATTATATACTTGAAAATTGCCAAGACAGTAGGATTTAAGTGTTCTTATCACAAAAACGTAACTATTTGAGGTAGTGGATATGTTAATTAGCTTAGCATAGCCATTATACAACGTATATATATTTCAAAACATGTTGGATGCAATAAATCATACAATTTTTGTTTGTCAATTAAAAAATAAAAAATAAATTTAAAAAGTGAAAACAAACCCAGGTGCTCTTGTATTGAGAGCATTGGGTGGAGGTAGCGCTGGAAAAGAGAAAATAAAGTGCAGCCTGGCCTCGAGGGGCCCTTTCTGGGGGAACGTCCCCCCGATCCATTTTTTTTTTTTGTGCTGGGACGGCAGAACTGCCTGGCAGGAACACCTTGCTTTCCGGTGCATTCCACAAGCTCTGACAATCACCTGATAAGCACCAGACATTTCACCAAAAGGGGATGCTAGGACAGGGCACGATGAGCTTCCTGACCCTCAGGTGCTCACAGTCTGCTCGGCGGGAGAGTGGGAGGGTGAGGAGGGCCGATGCCTGCAGAGAGCGGGGTCAGATAGACAATTCCGGGTTGGCTCCATCTGTGCTTTAGAGGGGGCCTTGCCAAGCCTGCCAACTTGGGCTGCAGGGTGTTGTCAGGGAAAACTTCCTGGAGAAGTTGGCCCCGGGGTCAGGCCTGAGGAACAAAGAGGAGCTGGAGAGGGAGCGGGGAGGATTGGGGAGAGGAAGCAGCAAAGGAGGCCTGCGGGGTCCCCAAGGGCTGGGCACAGGCAGTCAGCAGGACAGATCAAGCCTAGCTGCCCCGTCTGGGTAGGACTCCGGCAAGGAAGAACGGTGGTGGGCGCTTTGCTGAGCCTGGGACTGGAAAGAGTGTGGAGCAACCTGCAGGGGCTTCAGGTGCAAAGGGAGGAGGGCCTGAGCTGAGGGACTGGGCTGTGGAGGAACGGGGGAGATGGGAGAGGCTTCTCTTTGGGGCCTGTGAGCAGGTGGAAGGGGAGCATTTCATGTCCCAGCCTGAGACAGGGCTGGCTGTGCACCATCCAGAGACAGACAGGCTCAAACTTCACCTGGTCCCAGGCCAGGGCTCCTCAGGGTTCTGAGTGGGCACTGGACACTCTGGCTCTTGACGTGAAATGACTTAATGCCCGGGGTGCTAAAGGACATTTGAAAGCACTGGCCTTTCAGAGTCAAGAGGACTGGCCCTGCCACTGATGACATGATGCTTGTCATAAGAAGCAACTGGCCCTGCGCGGTACCTTCTGTGGGGAATGCCCATTGTGCTGCTTGTGTCCTTGTGTGAGGTCATCTCAGTCCCAGGGAGCGATGAGCCCTCATATCCATGATCGCGTCAGACACAATGGACTGAGTGCCTCGTTCCAGAATGGGCTGGGATGTCAGCCCCGTAAAAAGCAAGCTGCAGGCTTGAGGCCAGGGCCCAGCCAGAGTTGCCCTGGGATTCCTGAGCACTGAGCCTCCCTGGGTGGGGTGAAAGGAAGTTCTCAAAGGGCAACCAACTTGCTCTAATCATAGATAACTCACCTGCTCACCGCTGCCCCGTTGCCCCTTGCTGGCCGGCAGCACCATGTCCCTGTGGTTTGTGGGCGTGAGGACAGGTGTCTCCACGATTAGATCAGGCCCACCCAGGTACCTCAGGAGAGTCCTCATCTCAAGGCCTTTCTACTCATCTTCACAGTCTCTCTGGGGTTTAGAATCTCTGGGGGTCATTATTCTGAAACAAAGTATACGTGCATAACTGTTGTTCAGTATTAGGAGGTGTTCAAATAAAGAACCATGGCAGGTTAGAGGAGACAGAGGCCACTTTAGGCTGTGGGGAGGCAGTGGGGCAGGCAGAGGAGAGAAGGACCCACCAGGGCTGTTGGCCATTTTTGACCATAAAACTTTTTAAAGAGGGTGAGCAGGTAGTGCAGGGCAGGAACAAATAGGATACAGACATTCACTTCCCAACTTAAACAGATGTTAAAGACCTTTGCTTAGCCACTCTCAGTGTCACCTCACTCATGGAGCTCTTCCCGGGCTCCAGGCAGCATCTTTTGGTTTTCAGCATGAGGAGCTGTGTGGTCTGGTGCGATGACTCTCAGATCTTGGTGAGCACTGTTTTGAAATCGGGTGGACTTCTCTATTGTCTCTACTAACTGGAGATTTTCTGGGGTCACATCGGGAAACTCTCCTGGATTGCCTGCTCCTCCTGCCCCTCCAAACAGGGATCTTTCTTAATTCTGTGTTCATAAACAGTATCTATCTATCTATCTATCTATCTATCTATCTATCTATCTATCATCGATCTACCTATTCTTCCAGGGATCTTTCTTAATTATATGTTCATGAACAGTATCTATCCATCCTCTATCTATCTATCTATCATCAATCTACCTATCCATCCAGGGATCTTTCTTAATTATATGTTCATGAACAGTATCTACCCATCCTCTATCTATCTATCTATCTATCTATCTATCTATCTATCTATCTATCTATCATCAATCTACCTATCCATCCAGGGATCTTTCTTAATTATATATTCATGAACAGTATCTATCCATCCTCTATCTATCTATTTATCTATCTGTCTATTATCAATGAATCATCAGTCTATCTCTCCATCCAGGGATCCTTCTAAATTCTATGTTCATAAACAGTATCTATCCATTATCTATCTATTTATCTCTTATCAATCAATCAACCAATCATTGATCTATCTATCCATCCAGGGATCTTTCTTAATTCTGTGTTCATAAACAGTATCTATCCATCATCTATCTATCTATCTATCTATCTATCTATCTATCTATCTATCTATCTATTTATCTATCTATCTATCTTCGATCTATCTATCCATCCATCCATTATCTAACATTGATTTATTTTACCATCACTCAGGCCCTTACCTAATTACATTTTCTGAGCTTACTTGCTTCCTAGGAATCTCTAACATTTCTAAAAGTCTGAAGTCTAAATTTCTAAAAGTCTAAAAGTCTAACATTTCTAAAGTCTGTTTCAATTTTTGCCAACTTTCCCTGACTCAGAAGATATGACTTCCCTTCTACAGACAAATTTGGGAAGGGACCATTTCTTTCCACCCCAGGGTTCTTGAGCACATCTTCTAGGGAGTCTCAGAGAAACTTATCACTTCTCAAGAGTTGTTCATGAATGTCAGATCCAGAATGAGGAGCCGAGTCTCTTGGCTCTTATGCATCTATAAGCATGCATTTCCTTAACATTCTGCAGTGCTCACCCACTGTTCCTGAACCAGGGGACACACACACACACACACACCCCACACACACCCCATACACCTCTTCAAAGAAAACTGCAACTGATAAAAGTTTTGTTTAGCAACACTGAGAATGTCACAAGGACCTACATGATTAAATGCCCAATGGTTGGTGCAGACAGAAATTGAGAGGAGGAAGAGATGCTACTAGTGGAGTCAGCCTGGGAGGAAGGACATCATGGAGGAGGAGAGAGAGACAACAGCGATGAAACCAGAGCAATTGCATAATTTGGCTGGTGCCATGGAGATGCATATATCACAGCTCTTCAACACAGAACTCAAACCTCCAAGGACAACTTTGAATTTGATCTGCAGCCTCCAGAGCTTGGGGGCTCCTCCCAGGGGATGCAGCTACATAAGTGGTGAACTCCACCCCTCAGCTGGCCATCCAGGGACACGTGCGTTGGTGGACCACATGAGGCCCTTTGGAAAGCCCCGACTGGTTGCCAGATCGCCTGAGAATTCCAACTCCTACTCTAATATTCAGAGCTGCTACTCGTGATGATAGTGGTGTATCCTTTTTGATGTTAAGTGCACACCAATCCCTTCCTAAGAGTTCCTTCCCTGCTCCTTCCTGTGGTTCCTGTTTCCTCCCTGAGGCTGGGGCACCGGTACCTGCCCACACCATCAGCACAAGTGTCACTTCCTTGCCCAGATGAAAGGGAGTCTGCTTCTGTCTTTTAGTTTAAGAACAGAAATGGGTTGCTATTTTTAGCTTTGCATGGGAAAAATCCAAGGGAGCATGGAGAAAATGGATGAGCCAAAAATCTTTTCTGGGGCAGCTGCCATCTCTGTTGATATGGAGCAAAAGAGGAGAGAAGGGAGGTAGAGATGTCTGAGACACTCCATTAAACATTGCAAGGCCCTCCCTAGAGCACCCTGGTCATTAGGGAAAGCGGGGAACTGAATCATTCTCGGTAAGGCAGACATTCTTTGCCTGCTATAGGCAATGAGGAAGGACAAGAAAGGCAGAGATGAGAGATGTGGTGTTCTCTGAAAACAGTGAATCCAGTCAGCAACGGGTTTAGAGATGAGTGGCCTGTAAGTGGGCTCCAAGCAGGATGGGAGGTGGCCCAGGAGAGGGGTCCAGCTACAGGTGATGAAAAGAAGCCCGATAAGACAGAGAGAAGGTTTGGGGACAGGGGACTGGAGGCAAGCCAAGCAATCTGTCCCTATCAAAGAGCAAGGGGAGTAGGTAGAGCCCAGAGAGACGTGTGGAGACAGGGTGGGGATGGGAAGAGGAGAGCCAAGGAGGTGCTCTGGGTGTTCAGTAGTGGCGGTCCCAGAGCCTGTAGGTAGGAACTGGCTCCAGCTATTGGGAAGAAATAGGGGGCAACTTTAAGCCTTGGAGGAAAGGGTAGAGCAGGGTGGGCACTGTCTTTTCAAAGAAATCCCGTGCCAGGCTCTTGATTTGGTCTTGGAGACGCAGCATGACTTATTAGAGTGTGAGCTTTTAGGCAGAATTGGTATCAGATTCCCATTATGATTCTTAATAGCTGAGTGAGCTTGAGCAAATTGCTGAGCCCCTCTCTATCTCAGCTTGCCCATCCATATCTTGCAGAATGAGAGCAGTTGTATTCAAATGACTTTACCAGAATTAGACTTAGGGAGAGCGTTATCCTTTGTGGGAAAGCTGTGTTGTCCTGTGCTGACACCCCCAGTCACTGGTGGCAGGGGACGGTGGGGTCTGTGCAGAGTGCATTGTGTCCTCTCTTCTTGATCCTTCAAATATTCAAGGCTCCTAACTGATTTGGTGTGAAGGAATCTTTTGTGATCAACAGAGAAAGGGCTCAGAGGTGTGTCAGGACTGACGTTGGACAAAGAGGCAGTAGCTACACATGAACTGAAGCAGGGTACATCCGGTCCAAGTTACAGGCAACAAAGGGATGAATGATAGCAGCCTCTTCCAGGAGCATCTGTGAGGAGAGGTGGGCCCAGTGCCTGCAGTCAAGTACCTGGCATGATGTTGGTACTAAGTAAATCAGAGTTACTCACTAGCCATGGAAGCCGACCCACAGGAGTTAGAGGGAAATCCACTGTCTAGCTTCTAGGAGGGGCTTTGGGCACTAGAATGAAGTGGAAGCCCACATAGGGACCTAGGGCCAGGTGTGGTGAGTCAGTTCCGGGACCACCCCGTGCTGAGTCTGACCAACCCCAGCCCAGGACCAGGCTGTGTGCAGGGAGGGCGTGGCTTTGCCACCTGCAACAGCATGTGGTCACATAAGCTGCTTCTAATTTTTCTTGAATTTGATGCCAGATTAGGAAAAAAAAAATGATGCCTACTTTATTGGATGCCAGATTGGGGAAAAATTATAACTACCTGAAAATGATTTAAATGTTCACGTATTAAAACCAAACCTAGGGGATTAAATAGAAATTTAATCCCTCAGAAGTTTCTAGAAGTTTTATTTTTCCTTTTTGTTTAGTTAAAGCCCTTATTTTCAAGTTTTTAATTCACTGTCTCATTTCTTTGAATGGGGCAGTGTAGCAACGTAAAATATTGAAACGTAAACCTAAGGTGAAGGTCGCAAAGAATAATGTGCACCCAGCACCGTTAACTGCAGAAAGCCCCCTGCAGCAGGCTGGCGTTTCTCCTCTCCAGCAAACCCATTGCTGACTGGATTCACTGTTTTCAGAGAACAACACATCTCTCATCTCTGCCTTTCTTGTCCTTCCTCATTGCCTTCCTGTGGCAGGTATTTATCAAAGAAACCTTGGAAACTTCTTCCTTTGATAAATACCTGCCACAGGAAATTAGAGTTACTGATCTCTTACAACTTTATCTTTTAAAAATTATAAATAGACACACCCCAAACAGTATTTTCTCCCTCCAAGTGCATTTGGAGAACCTGCTGCTTTCTTATGAACCGTATCCCATGCCGTCCTTTCCCGGACACGTTCTGTCCCTGAGTGAGGTTAACTTCCTCCCAGCATGGAGTGAGGCCACAGGATGACAGTCACAAGCATCAGGCTTTGAATTCATGGGGTTGGCGATGCGCTCCTTCTTGAATGTGAGAAATTAAACATCTCTTTCTCATTAGAAATCTCCCGTCAGGGTTGGAACATTTCCTAGCTGTATGTCCTTAACTCTGAGGAGCCTGGCTATGATGGCAATAGCGTGTGTGTGAATGGCGGGGCTGAAGTACGACGGGTGTTACTGCTTCTAGCGCAATGCTTACTGTTGTCATGAGCTTTCGGAACCCCATCTGGCATAGGTGGGCTTCCCCAGATGGAGACTGTGACGCAGGGAAAGTCATTCAGATTATTTTTCTGTGAGGGCTCCCATGAAAGACCAGCTGGCACGAGCAACATGAGACAGGCCAGGGAAGGGGGCCAAGCAAGGGGGGACATGAAGCAAAATCCTGCAGCAGAGCTCTGGGAACAGGGCAGGTCATGCATCCCTGTCATCAGCTCTCGGGTCGGGGATGGAAAACTTAATCCGCCCTGGGGGGCTGCAAATTCCCAGACCCATCCTGTGTGCAGATACAGTGGGCTCTGGCATCTGAGACAGTCCTGCCAGCTGTGGGGACAGACGGCACCGGGAAACAGCCACTGGAAGCAGGTGCTCAGTGACGGCCACCCCTTCCCAACAGGGAGACAGCTGTGCCTCTGTGTGACTCTCATGTCTCTTCATGTCTCCAGAAGTGTCTCATTTGTTTCAAGATATGAGCAAACACTACTTCAACTTACAGACAGAAGAAGAAATTGCTGACACCAAGTAGTAGCCAGCTCCACTGGAATCTGTTATCTTGTTATTAAAAGAGCGTTCAAAGCCGAGCACAGTGGCTCACGTCTGTAAACCCAGCACTTTGGGAGGCTGAGGTAGGCGGATCGCTTGAGGTCAGGAGTTCAAGACCAGCCTGGCCATCATGGTGAAACCCTGTCTCTACTAAAAATACAAAAATTAGCCTGGCATGGAGGTGGGCACCTGTAATCCCAGCTACTTGGGAGGCGGAGGCAGGAGAATGGCTTGAACTTAGGAGGTGGAGGTACGTGCCACTGCACTCCAGCCTGGACAACAGAGCGAGACTTTCTCTCAAAAAAGAAATAAATAAAATAAAAATTTTAAAAATAAAAAATAAAGAGAGTTGAAGATGGCTTGGGCTGGCTAGGGCTTCCTTTCTCCTTCTTCAAGGAAATTCCACCACATTGGGATGCACTGATTCTGCCCTGGTTCCAGCGAGTGGCTTGCAGATGTTTCTGGTGGCGCTCACTGCCTGTCACCAAGGGTTGTCTCTCACGGGCATTCTCTCCTCCCTTGCTCTCTCACAGTCTTCTCCTCTGCCCTTCCTCCCCTGTAAGCGTGGCATTCCAGGCTCTTCCTGACCCGTTCCTGCTTACCCCTCTGCCTTCATCCCACACCACGCCAGGCACATCTGATGAAAGCAGCATACCTGTATAAGCACCTACTGTGTGCCTGCCACTGCCTCTGGCCCAGTGATACAGAGACAAGCAATGTGAATACTATTTCTGCTTCCACAGAGCTTGGGGGCCAGGGTGGAATACAAACAAATAAACAGGTGGTGACAAGGTAGTGTGATAAGTGTCAGATGCCCATGAAAAGGGTGCTATGGGAACCAGTAAATGGAATGCCACCCGGACTTGGTGGGCCAGGGATGCTTCCCAAAGGAAGGGATATTTCCCTGGAGACCTGGAAAGTGAGTTGACATGAGCCAGATGAGGGTGGGAGGGTGGGGAGAGTGTTCCAGACAGCATGTGCCAAGGCTGAGGCATGAAAGGAAGAGTTCCACGTGGTGAGAAGACAGAAGATGTGCCGGGAAGAGGTAGAGAGGGGGCTGGAGGCATAGGCTGATGCTGGAGCCCACAGGGCCTTGGCAGCTGGCTCAGCAAGGCTGCAGAGCCACCAGCAGAACTTCATAGGCCCACAGGCTTCCTAACCTCTGGACCTTATCCAGGGATAGGGGTCCCTCCACTTCCAGTGCCGTTGAAATGGCAGGTGACCCATGTGCTCTAGTGTGTGTCACACCACACTCTGAGTGCCTGTTTGCTTGCTTGTCTCTCCCACCTGTTCAGTGGGTAAGCTGAGGGCAGGGCTAACTTTCATGCCCAGCTTTGAGCACAGGGCTTGGCTCAGCCTTGCCAAGGAGGCCACTGGCCTTCCTGGGAGGTGGGGGTTTGGGGCCAGCTGCAGGCTGGCTGACAAGGAGAGCAACAGGCAGAGAGTGGAGAAGCAGAGAGGGATAGAATATTGAGAGAGAGTGAGAAAGTAGAAAAAGGAAAGGAAATGGAAAATTGCCCCTAGCATTTTGGGCTTCTTAAAGGAAGGGAATAAAAGTATAATTTTTTTTCTCTCCCCCCTGCCTCCACCCCCCGCCCCTCTGTTTCTTTTGTTTGACTGGATCTCACTATGTTGCCCATGCTGGGCTGGAACTCCTGGGCTCAAGGGATCCTCCTGCCTCAGCCTTCTGCGTGCTGGGGTTAGAGGCTGAGCCACTGCACCCAGCTTAAAAGTACCATTCTTACTGCAGCTGGAAATGAACCACAGCAAATCACCTTCAAAACAAAAGGATACAGCAGATAAGTCAGTGCATAAAAGAACCACAGGCTGAGCCAAGGTAAGAGGCCCTTTGGTAGAGGGCTGAGTAATGGTGGTGACTTGGGCCTCTGCCCATCAGTTAAGAGCATGACTCCTGTGGCTTCTTCAAGCAATCGGGATGGTCAGAACCCACTGCAGAACTGCGGTGTGCTTTTACGGTTTAAATTAAATTAAATTAACTATAATAACCAGGGCTTCTGTCTGCTTCACTTTCCAGATCAAAATGGTCTATTGTAGCTGTTGGGCACAACGTTTCTGAGCTGAAAATCTAAGTTGCGTGTGTTGGTGCTTTTTTTCTTCCTTTACTAGAAGTGCAGGCTGATCTTTTGAGAGCTGAATTATAGTAATAGGAATGGAAATGAGTTACTAATGGCAACTCTGTATCCCTAGTACTGTCACTTCTTCCCATCTGTGTGCCCGAGGCATTGGCCATCATTCCGGGTAAAATGCAGAGTTAGAGCTCCAGCTAGGAGTCAGGAGACTTGAGCTTGAAACCCAGCTCTCTCCTTTATTAGCTTCAAGTTCATGGGCAAAAAACCTATGGAATAGTCCTAAATCCATACAGTGGGAATGATAATAGTACTTACTTTTCTGGTTATTTGAGGATCAAATGTTGCTCATGCAGCACCAGCTGATGTCACGTACTTCTTAAGGGCTTAACAGACCAACCAGTGATATATGTGAAAAGGTTCACAAAATCCCTCGTTTTCTGAGCGAGGAAGGCAAGAGTCCTTTGCTGGGAAAGGGAAAGCCCCTCTGCTCTCCCCATCCACCTCTTGGTAAGTGCCTTTGCTATTAACCCCCCCCGCCAATAAGTGTTCATTTGCTCCAGGATTACAAGGGGTGTTGCAGGGGGAGTGCTGGTCTAGCTCTCCCAACTCGCCGCTGTTGTTACTGGGCTGGGCTGACATTGCTGCCCTTCACTCTGGCTTTGTAGTCAGTTCTGCCCCCAGAGTGATGAGACTCTCCCTCCCGGGGCCCCTGATGTTTGTTCTCCCCCATGGCCACCTCTTAGGTCTTGCCTGCGTGTGGTTATCTTCCTCCCAGTGTGCAGAGAGGCCACAGGATGACAAATGCAAGCACCAGGGTTTGAATTCACGGGGTTGGTGGAGGGCTCCTTCTTGAATGTGAAAAATCAAACATCTTTTTTTTTCATTAGAGATCCCCGATGAGGGGGATTATAAAGCACCTGGTGTGCTTTCCTTCCTTAGCATCACTGCACTGCTGTCTCCACTCAAATCAGCTGTGGCCCCAAATGCTCTGGACCTCAAGGTTGATACAGATACAGCCCTCGATCCCTTTCCACTTCTGAAACCCACGAAGCCCTGAACACTGCAAGGTTTTTGTTGTTCTTTTTTTTTTTTTTTTTTTAAATAACACATTTGATGCCCAAACCTGAACTCCCATGAAGCTATTACAACCTTCATTTGCTCACTTAAGGGGCCAAACATATTGCTGCAGAATTATGAATATGTTTGTTTATAGGATGACACGAGGATGACACCTAAGACTCCAGACCCTACTGGGGAGTTAGATAAAACAAGGTATGCACTGATCTATTGTTCTAAAATTGGAAAGAGTCTGAATTCCAAACACACTCGGACCCTTGCATTTCAGAAAGAAAGTGACCATGCACCCACAACAATGGCGAGTCTTCATGGCGCACACTCATGCTTTAGGCCATTTAATCCCCACATAGCCCTATGGGAAGGTTCCTTTAGCTTTTCCATTTGACAGTGGGTGACACACAGAAAGATAAAGAAACCAAGCCAGGCTGCACATTTAACAAGCACAGAGTCAGGACCAGACCAGGCAGCCTGGCATCAGAAACTTTTCTCTGAAGACTCCTTTGTACTGCCTGTGTTTTCTGTTTCACTCCTACTGAGATATTCATCACCTACTGAAACCCAAAATACCACGAGACGCACACATTCTGCGGTGGTGATATGCACTATGGATACAGAATGCCTGAGAAGCACACATTCTGCGGTGGTGAAGAATATGCAGTATGGATACAGAATGCCTGAGAAGCACACATTCTGCGGTGGTGAAGAATATGCTCTATGGATACAGAATGCCTGAGAAGCACACATTCTGCGGTGGTGAAGAATATGCTCTGTGGATACAGAATGCCTGAGTTTACCTCTCAGCTTCATCACTTAGCAGCTGTGTAACCTGGGGCACGTTACTTAACTTCTCCGTGCTTCATCTGTAACATAAGGGTAACAAGAATATTTCTTAGGGTTGCTTGAGGATGAGTTAATATATGTGAGTAACTCGGCACATGTCTGTGTTAACTATTATTATTATTTCATCTCACCTATCCGCAGCTGAACTAGCACTCATGAATCTCATTATATTTTAACTGAGTTAGGTTAAGTTCCAGGGTCAGATCCTGCTCTCTTTATCTAGGGGCTGACAGTGTCACTCACTGTTGACGGGACAGCCTCTAACAGGGGTTACTGTCATCTCACGCAGTAGTGTTTCCTGTGGGTACAGAGAATGGCTGCATGAATAAACCAAGGGCTTCTCAACTTTCCAGCATATTAATAATGAAATGAAAAGACAGGAGATCACGCGTATTGACCAACTCCAAAGCAAATTCATTTTACGTTATCAAATTGTTACCAAAATATTTGCTATTTCAACTCTGGAAAAATACCTTTGCGAGGGTGAAAGGATTGAACTTTTACTTTTTATGCTTTAAATAATTTCTAAATACAAGCCTGTTTGGTGAAAAGGGAAAAAAACATGTGAATGTCTCACTTTGCAAAAGAACAAAAGGAAGCTCTTGTTGGCAAGGTTTTACACGCACTTCAGAGAGTTTAAGGTCAAGGTGCAGAAGGACTAGTGAGGAACTGGAGCTGAGGCTGAGCTTGTGGCTCAAGAGCTGGGTACTAGATGTCTGCCTGCTCAGGAGAGGCTGTGCATCTCCCTTCTCCCCTGGCCAGCTAGTCACAGGAACTTCTTTTTCCGGAGCCTTGTAGAAGATTCATCGTGGTCCCAGCACTCACACATCTGAGCCAGCTCAGGCTGGGTGGAAAGTTTTGAGGGTCACCTATTCCTAAATACTCAGGAGGGGAAAAAAAATCCCTTGCAAATGACAGGAAAAAGCCATCCTTTCTCAATACATAGACGTGATATTATGATTCCTGGAAACAGCAACAAAAAACAGAACAACGTTCACTCTGTGTCGAAAATTCAAGTGGGCACAAGGCAATGACATACGGTAGTTTTTGTTTCTCACAGGACTGAGATCTGCAGTTCTCAAGGACTTTCTGGATGGTGACTGCAGCCAGGGGCAATGAGGTCGGCGTGGCTGGGGCTTTCCGGTCACTGGTGGGCAGAGGAGCATAGGGAACGTGTACTAGGGTTGGATCTATGGGCTGGGAGCCAGCAGGCCTGCACTCAAATGCAGTTCTACCACTTTCTACTTGTGGGGTTTGGTAATAAGGCCTCTCTGCCTCAGTTCCTCAGCTGTCAAGTAGGGAGAATATAGTATTCAGCTCCCAGGGTTGCTGTGAGCGTTAAATGAATGAAGACGTGGCAAGGCGTTCAATACCTTGCACGTGTCAGCTATTTAGTTAATGTTATTTATTATTGTTGTGCTCTGATCCTAGTTGTGCAATCAGGGGAACGTCATTAACCTCTTTTTGTCCTCGTTTCTTCCTTATAAAATGGAGTAAAAATACTTCCTTTGGGGCTGTTGTAAAGTTTAAATGGAACAGTGTACAAATTGGCATTTACTGAGTTGAGTTCAGTAAGTGGTAGCCTTCCCAGTAAGGATTGTTTGGGAGTCTTCTACGCCTTAGATTCCCCCTGAGACCTTTTCAAAGGCAAATCTGATAACACATCTTTGCTTCCTGGAGAAGCCAAGATTTGATCCTGGCTCAGAGCAGCTTGAAGGAGCAATGAGTGAGTAAAGCTGGCAGCCCTCTAGCTGAGAGAGGAAACCTGAACAAAACTGTGGAAGGAAGCATCTAGAGGGCTTTATGCAGTGCTAGGCACACTTCTAAGGATGTGATAACTTAGTTCAACCTCCCACATTCATAGGAGCTGGAACTACTATCATTTCCATTTTGCAGGAGATGAAACTGGATTCAAACCCAAGTCATCTGGCCCTGGAGTCTGTGTCCTGAGCACAAAACACTGCCCTGGCATAGGAACTTTCTGAGGAGACAGGAGGCTGAGGTCTTGGTGGGGAAGTGAGCAGAGAGGTTGGTGGGAGTGCTGTGAACACCAGGCCCACCTTCAATGTAAAACAATTCCTTCAAGGAAACACAGCTCCAACTCCTCCTCGTCAGTAGAGCAGCTGCACGCAGTCCCTTGTCCTGTATGTCCTCATAATCGTCCTTTTCCACTTCCTCTCTCCCCTCCCCCGGCTGACTTATTGATACCGACGTGGACAAATGAGGTCAGAAAACTTCAGTGACCGCACACAGTGTCCTTCTCTGTGGGTCACTCGCTCACAAGGTCAGCACAACAAACTCTCCCGCTGCAAGGACTGTCCAGGGGAAGCTGGGGGAGGAGCCTGCGTGCTTCTGTGTCTCCCTTGACTCCTGCCTGTCCGGGGCCAGAGTGGGACTGCTGATTAGAGAGGGAGCAATTCTGGAGGGCAGGAGTGAGGTGGAGGAGGTGACCCTGAGCTAGGCAGAAGATCACCCAGGAGGCTGTTCACTGAAATGAGCTTTTGCACTTGTAACATTACATAATCACAGAACACCTTGTTGCCTTATTTTGGTAATAATTAAGAGTTCAATCACCTTTCCACTCATTTTTAAAACGACAGATGTAAGAAATCTAATCCTTGTTTTTACTGTTTTGGGGGATGTGGGGAAGCGAGATTAGCCAGCCTCTGAATCACCCACCCACATGTGGTACATTCCTTGGGGTAATTAAAAGACTGTATGTTCCTCTTTCCAGAGGTACTTGAAGAATCGTACTGTAAATTTGTGTAACATCTTATAAATTATTTTGCATACATTTTTAGGAGATGAGAAATCATTTTGTTTCAGATTAAAAACTCTCTCAAAATAAAATCTAAAGATCTCTTCCTGGGCATAACTTTTTTCAGACTGCAACTGCAGAATGGGGCTTTTTTTCTATCTCCCTTTATTTAAATATCACATAAATTTTAAGAAAAGAAAGCCACTGGTTTTAGGAGGTTAAGAGCAAAGATTTAGAAAGAAGAAAGAATACGCCTTTGGAAGATATGCATACTTTGGAAATGAAGAGAGTTTTACTTCTTAGAGACAGGAGGAAGATTTACAGATTTATGTTTCCTCCATAAGACAAATGACCGAAGCGCACGTTGTTGGTTGTTTTTTTTTTTTTTTTTTTTTTTTTTTCAGCAGTAAATCTAATCAATAACCTTTGTTACGAAAGAAATAAACAAATAATCGCTAAAGTTTAGTAAAGGTAAAATTCACCAGGTTCTAGTGTTCCGGGTTATTTGAAACTTTTGTGTGTGTGTCTCTCTAGAGCTGTGCTTTAGCTAATTTCTATTAAATAGTTACGGAGTATTTTTTCTTCTTGCTACGAGCCTTGATACATATGCGGCAAATCAGACAAGTTTAGAATCACAGAATGTTAGGGCTGGAGAGGACCTGGCGCTAGCCGCGTGCCCAGGGTTTACAGCTGAGACGCTGAGGCCCCCAGAGCTGCTGAGACTTGCCCAGTATCACCCAACTGCTGAGGCCCGGGGACCTCGGAGTCGCATCCGACCTGGGGCGTGCGCAGCTCTAATTCTCCGCTCTGAGTGCTGACCGTGGAGTTGTCCCTGCTCTTTTACAGCTCAATACTTGGGGACCAAACTCTCTCTCTCTCTCTGCTCCCCTCACACCTACCAAGCGCTGCACCCACCTCCCTCGCTAGCAGACAAAAAGTCCAGGCATTGGACACGTTTCCCCGCCGGGAGCAGCCCGGGTCCGGCCACGCTGCGGGGTCGGGTCTGCGCGCGCGGCGGGGCGATGGGCGCGTCTGGCCGCCCGGGTCTGCAAGCTTGCGGCGACGCCGGCCCGGGCCGTCGGTCTCAGCGCCCGGCTCCGGCTGGGCGGCCCCGGCCGCGCCGAGCCAGGCTCGCGGGGGTCAAGTCCAGGTTGCGGCGCAGGAAGGCGGCGGGGGAGGGGCGGGCCGGCCGCGCCCTCACCCCCTCTTCTCCGCGCCCAGCGCGGAATGTTGGGCCGGTTCCCTCGGTGTGGTATGTCTGTATAAACATCGTTAGCCCCCGGGCCGACACGTGGTGCATTTTTAATTTCGCCTTACAAATTGCGGCCTCCTGGCGCTGGAGAAGCGGTGGGGGACCTTGACTCCCCGCCTTTCGGGTGCATTCCTGGGCTCCCGCCTGCCCAGACGCGAAAGGGTGCTGTGCTTCCTGGCTTCGCAGCGCACCTCATTTGTAACATTATCTGTGCTCGGGAGTCAGTCTTTCCAACTTACCTGGAACTGACAAAACGTGGCTGCATGGTAGGGTTGACCCTTAATCTCCCGGGGCGGGAGCAGAGCGCAGAATCCTCTTTCCACTCTGTGTTCGCAACCACAAGCCCAGACAAGCGGCGCTGGCTGCTCCATCGGGTCTGCGGGCCCCAGGACCGTGCGCTTCCCCCCGTCGCCCTCACCTGCGTCCCCGCCACGTTTCCATAGCGCTCAGTCCTCTCCCACCTCCCCGCCTCGCTCACTCAGAGCACGGAGCCTCATCCAGAGCCGCCCCAAACCCAAACCCTTTAAAAATCGATTTCGGCATCCCTCAATTCTCTACTTTCCTCTTCCTGGCAGGAGGGGATCATTCTCCTTACTTGGGAGGTTGTATTTTGAGGCAGATCATACAAATGACAAAGATGGAAATCCCTCAGAGCCTATGGCAGTTTTGACTTTAAACATGAGGCGAGTTAACAAGGCAAGCAGCGATAAATTCAGCCCAGGGCACGACCCAGCACTAAATCCTCCCTTACAGTGTCCAGATTTCTGGCCAAGTTGTCAATGTGATGCCCCGTGTCTCCACTGGCCTCCTCAACTCCCTTTTAGGTTGTGTTGTTTTTGTTGGTTCACTTTTGTTTTACTGCCAAGTTATCTCTGCCACCACTCCCCACCGCCCTCATTTTCTGATTCTGTTTTCCAAGTTTCTTACGCATGACCAGAATAACACACCCCTCGCTTCTCCTGCTAAATCCCTCAAACTGCTGCCCTAGTAGAAATTTTGAAACAAGTTCGTGGCAGAACATTTTGTTCATTCCCCTACATGAGCTGGTGAAAGATGGAAGGACATGGTATTTGCTGGGAACGAAAACATGGGAAAAGCTGTTGGAACCGACACCACTATGTTCTTTTTGTCCCTTGCACAAGGTAATCATGTATCCTTCACATTCTATATAAGAACAACCTACAAAAAACATGTAGTCCCCCCCGACTGGAGATGATGAGTACTGGGCAGGGTTAACCAAGAAGCACTTAGGGTGCCTGAGTAAATAGTGCGGGAAGGATGACAGCGTGTTAGGCTAATAGGCTGAGCAGAGCGATAAACTTGTCCCGAAGATTCTTTCCGCTTTACGTTGAACAGTTACTTTGCTTCAAAGGAAATGGGTAAATGGTGTTGGTTTTATGGCCTGGAACCCTCTACTCAGACAGCTACACAACAAGCCTGCATTAAACGTTGTGTTATCTTCCTGCTCCGTCAGATTTAGAAAGAAATAATATTATTACATACATCATACATTATTTTCCTCTTGATGTTCCACAAAAGGAAGGAGATCAAGTTACACGCGGAATAAGTGCTCCGTGGAATAAATGGTGCACAAGGTAGAAGTAAGCGGATGATTCTGCCTGCCTACCTGACAGTGGTGGGGATTATACAAGGTAAGAAATAAAAAGAAAATGAGGATTTTCACAAACACATGAAGGTTCTTTAAGCTTCACTCTGTTTAGCGCTTTTGTTCAACCATAATAATAATGATAGTGATAATAATGGTAACTGCTAAATATTTGCCAAGTATTTATGATGTACTGAGCCCTGTGCTAAGCCCTTGCATACATGATCTTATTTAATTCTCACAGAACTTCAGTGAGGTGGGTCCCTTTTATCCCAGTTTTATAGGTAAGGAAATGAAGTCAGAAAGAGCTTATGTAACTTGCCCAAGGTCACACTGCAAGGAAACAGAAGGGAATTTAAAGTACTACTTTTAACCCCTGTTCTCTTCTGCCTCCCATGTGATTTCGTGCTGAAAAGTCGTTGGCAAAATCAGTAAAGAAATGAAATCAGCTCTATTAAACATTGGATTCTGAAAATAGTTACCATTAACCATTAATGGGGCATTTAGTATGAGCTGCTCCTCAAGGTAGTTTTGTAGTTGTAGTAGCATCCCCAATTTGACGAGGGTGCACCAAGGGCTCAAACAAGCTGAATGACTTTCTGAAGGTCATGTGGTGGCAGAGCTGGTGTTTGAACCCAGATCTCTTCACTCCTGAGCCTGAACTTTTAACCTTGCTGCTGTATGTGGTATCCTCTGCTCCCTGGTTCGTGTGTGTGTGTGTGTGTGTGTGTGTGTGTTGGGGGAAGGGAGACGGAGAAGTCCACTTAGGCTGAGCAGCAAGAAAGAAGCCTTTTTCTCCAACAATCTGTAGCCCTCCTTCAAATCCTATCAAGTGACTGTAATTGCGCTGGTGGCCCTGACAAAAGAGAAATTAGAAAGGGCACAGTGACTGTAGCACTGGGCTTGGCACATCATAAATATGTGGCAATTGTTAGCAGTTACTATTATCATCACTATGATTTTTTAAAAATTTATTTATTTATTTATTTAGAGACAGTCTCGCTATGTCGTACAGGCTGGAGTGCAGGGGCACGATCTCAGCTCACTGCAACCTCTGCCTCCCAGGTTCAAGCGATTCTGCTGCCTCAGCCTCCTGAGTAGCTGGGACTACAGGCGCCCACCACCACGCCCAGCTAATTTTTTGTATTTTTAGTAGAGATGGGGTTTCACCATGTTAGCCAGGATGGTCTCAGTCTCCTGACCTCATGATCCACCGTCCTCGGCCTCCCAAAGTGCTGGGATTACAGGTGTGAGCCACCGCGCCCGGCCATCACTATCATTATTTTTATGGATGAGCAAAAGCAAGGACACTAAAGAAAGTGAGTCTTGAAGAACCTTCGTGTGTTTGGGAAAAGTTTCAGGAGATAGGCGCTCTGGGGATTGCCCTTAAAGGGCAAGTCAGGTTTGGGTGGTGGGAGATGAAGGGGCACCAGCTTTGCAAAGAGCTGGAGGTAGAAATGGGCAGGGCAATGACAGAAGAGTTTGGCTGACGTGGGATTTGGTTCAAGGCTTATAGCTGAGCCTGGCATCACATCCTCTTCATTATTGACTCCTAACTTGTGTCTAGCACAATGTGTGGCAAGTAAATGCTGAGTAAATGTCAAGGTGAAGAGAACTGAGATAAATCGGCTGAACCTCTGCACACGACCCCCACTGCCTCCCTCGCTCCTCTCCCATCACGGCTCTGGGCCTAGCCTCCTTCACTCTTCTTTGCCTGCTTGTCCTGGATTCATCAGTTCCTTGCCAGAAACAAGACTTTTTTTCTTTTTTTAAAAAAAGGTTTTATTTGATTTTTAACTGACACATAATTGTATATATTCGTGGGGTACAATGTGATGTTTTGATAGATGTATGCATTGTGCAATGACCAAATCAGGGTAATTAGCAAATCCATCACCTCTAACATTTATCATTTCTTTGTGGTAAGAACACTCAGAATCCTCTCTTCTAGCTATTTTGAAATGTACAGTACATTATTGTTAACCGTAGTTACTCTACTGTGCAATAGGACACCAGAACTTACTCCACTTATCTAACTATAACTTTGTACCAGCCTCTTTCCACCTCCTCCTGCCCTCTACCTTCCCTAGCCTCTGGTAGCCACTTTTCTACTCTCTCCTTCTATGAGAACAACTGTTTTAGAGTCCACATCTGAGTGACATCATGCAGTATTGGTCTTTCTGTGCCTGGCTTATTTCACTGAACATAACATCTTCAGGCTCGTCCATGTTGTCTCAAATGACAAGATTTTATTCTTTTTTATGGCTAAACAGTATTCCACATGTGTATATATACCACATTTTCTTTATTCCTTCATCCAGCCGGTAATGAACACTGAAGTTGATTACATCTCTCTGCTATTGTGAATAGTACCGCAGTAAACATGGGCATGTAGACACCTCTTCCACATACTGATTCAATTTCCTTTGGATGTGTATCCAGTAATGGAATTGCTGAATCATAGGATAGTTCTATTTTTAATTTTTTGAGGAACCTCCATACAGTTTTCCATAATGGCTGTACTAATTTACATTCCCACCAACTGTGTGCAGGGGTTCACTTTTCTCCACATCCTTGCCAACACTTGTTTTGTTTTTTTTTTTTGTCTTTTGGATAATAGCCATTCTAACTGGAATGAGATAATATCTTACTGAGGTTTCTGTTTGCATTTCTCTGGTGATTAATGGTGAACATTTTTTCATATACCTCCTTGCCATTTGTATGTCTGCTTTTGAAAAATGTCTATTCTGATCTTTTTCCCATTTTTAAAATGGATTATTATTATTATTTTTTTGCTATTGAGTTGTTTTTGTTCCTTTTATATTCTGGTTATTGACTCCTTGTCAGATGTCTGGTTTGCAAATATTTTTTCCCATTCTGTAGGTTTCTCTTCACTCTGTCAATTGTTTTCTTTGCTGTCAGGAGGCTTCTTAGTTTGATGTAATCCCATTTGTCTGTTTTTGCTTTTGTTGCCTGTGCTTTTGAGATCTTATCCAAAAAAATCCTTGCCTAGACCAATGTCATGTAGTGATTCCCCTAAGTTTTCTTGTAGAAGTTTTATAGTTTTGGGTCTTACATTTAAGCCTTTAATCCATTTTGAGTTGTTTCTTTTGTATGGTGGGAGATAGGGTTCTAGTTTAATTCTTCTGCATGTGGATATTCATTTTCCCCAGCACCATTGATTCAAGAGGCTGCCCTTTCCCCATTGTATGTTCTTGGCCCCTTTGTCAAAAATCAGTTGTCTGTAGACTTGTGGATTTATTTTGGAGCTCTCTGTTCTGTTCCAGTGGTCTGTTTGTCTGTTTGTATGTCAGGATCATGTTGTTTTGGTTATTATAGCTTTGTATATTTTGAAGTCAGGTAGTGTGATGCCTTCAGCTTTGTTCTTTTTTGCTTAAGATTGCTTTGCATATTCAGTGTCTTTTGTGATTCATTACAAATTTTAGAATTGTTTTTTCTATTTCTGTGAAGAATGTCATTGGTATTTTGATAGGGATTTCATTGAATCTGTTGATTGCTTTGGGTAGCAGACATTTTTATTTTAGTTTAGTTTAGTTTTTATAGATTTAAAACAAGTGCAGTTTTGGGCCGGGCGCCGTGACTCACGCCTGTTATCCCAGCACTTTGGGTGGCCGAGGCGGGCAGATAACGAGGTCAGGAGATCAAGACCATCCTGGCTAACACAGTGAAACCCCATCTCTACTAAAAATACAAAAAATTAGCTGGGTGTGGTGGCGGGCACCTGTAGTCCCAGCTACTCGGGAGGCTGAGGCAGGAGAATGGCGTGAACCCGGGAGGTGGAGCTTGCAGTGAGCCGAGATTGTACCACTGTACTCCAGCCTGGGCAACAGAGCGAGACTCCGTCTCAAAAAAAAAAAGAAAAAAGAAAAAAAAAAAGTGCAGTTTTGTTACATGGATATATTGCATAATGGCTAAGTCTGGGCTTTTAGTGTAACCATCACCTGAATAGTGTACATTGTGTCAATTAGGTCATGTCTCATCCCTAACCCCCTCCCACCCTCCTACCTTTCTGAGCCTTCAGTGTTTATTGTTTTCTCCCTCTATGTCTATGTGTAGACTTTGTTTAGTTCCCCCTTATAACTGAGAAGATGCAGTTTTTGACCTTCTGTTTCTGAGTCATTTCATTTAAGATAATGGCCTCCAGTTCCCTCCATGTTACTGTAAAAGACATTATTTCATTCTTTTTTATAGCTGAGTAGTATTCCATGGTATATATACCACATTTTCTTTAACCATCTATTGTTCGGGACTTAGGTTGATTCTATATCTTTGCTATTGTGAATACTCATACGGGTACAGGTGTCTTTCATAGAATGATTTCTGTTCCTTTGGGTAGATACCCAGTAGTGGGACTGCTGGATTGAATAATAGTTCTATTTTTATTTCTTTGAGAAATCTCCATACTCTTTTCCTTAGAGGTTTACTAATTTACACTTGCACCAACAATGTGTAAGCATTCCTTTTTCACCACATCCTCACCACCATCTGTGATTTTTCCACTTTTTAATAAGAGCCATCTGACTGGTGTAATACGGTATCTCAGTGTGGTATTACAGTGATGATGGAAAGAGGTGAAAACATGCACATAGCTCTCTTTGTGTGTGTCAGTCACTGTTCTAAGCATTTTATATGCATTAATCAGTTTAATCTTCTACAAAATAAGCCTGCTGATATTCTTCACCTTACAGAGAAGGAAACTGAGGCACAGAGCTTAAGTAATCTGCTTAAAGTCACTCTGTGAATTTCGGACTGAGTTTGACTAAAACTCAGACAGTCTGGCTTCAGTTCCTGTGCTCTTCACCATTTACTTACTGCTTTTAAAAAGTAGCTGCACATTGCTCCAACTGCATCCAAGCCTCACACACCACCTCTTTGATGTGTGTAATTCAGACCTTCAGATCAAACAAGTAAACGTCAAAACTTCTAGCCTCAAGGAGTTTTAAGATGTGCTGACTTTCCTTCCTACCGTTTTTCTATCTCTCTCCCTCTCCTTCTCTGTTGTCTTTCAGCTTTCTTGGAATTTTTAATTCTTCTTACTCTTAATCATCATGGAATAGCACCAAGTTCAGGCATCCAACTATGCCCTTTTGAAATTCCCATAGAGAGCATCACGCAGCTCCAGGCCTGACCGTTATGCAGCTATTTTTACTCACAAAGTCTTTGTGAGAATGAGCCCCACATTCAGTGTTCTGAGCATCCTATCTGGGACATGAAGCCGTAAGGGGAGCTTTACCACACTTGGAACTCATCTGCTTTCCTGTCCATCAGTCAGAATCTTGCAGAAGCTTAGGGTTGAATAAGTGCCTTCTTCTAATCTTCAAGAAATGGAGAGAGTTCCCAGCCAGCTTCACCACCTCAAGCTGATAGTGCAGTTGTAGAGAGATCTGAGTGGTTCCTTAAAAAATGGAAACAGGAAGCAGCTACAGATGAAATTTTGGACTCTCGAATGAAGTTAATACATCAAGCAGATGTGCGGAATGCGACCATGAACCGGTGTTCCTCTAAATACACTTAATAGCATGGCCAAACTTGAACTTCCTGCATTCCCTTGCAAGCATCCTTCCAAGTCTGGCCTCTCAGTGACGTTGGTGAGTTGAACATTTTTAGGATTTGGGGACACTGTGTTAGAGTAGAGGCCAAAAAATCATGATAGAGAAAAAGGACATTAAGCAGCTATAAGATGATCCAGGGAAAGGGATGTGTCATTCTAATGTTGGAAACGTCCTCTGATAAGTGTGTGAAGTTTCCTGGACACTCAATAAGAATAGGCAGTGGTTTGCAGAAGACCTGTTCACATAGTAACTACTGAATTTTCTGATCCAACGTGTTGGTGGATTCGTAGTCAAGACGAGAATAGGAATTTATAGTGGTTTAGAGTTGTGATCCCAGATTTATATCAATGCCTCATTAGCTGAAGAGATGGACCATAGGCAGGCTCATTTAGGCAAAGCAAGGAACAGTTCAAGGGATCTCCTAAATCCTTGAGATAAAAGTCATATGTAACAGTATTCAGGCAACTTCCTCAATGCTGGGAAGTCAGTCAGTGTTGTATTTCTGCCAGTTCTAGAAATAAATACAATACCTTGCATCTTACTTTGATCCTGTGATCTCACTTCACCCTTCACAACAACCCTGTGAGGTAGGTAGCCCATAATATCCTTAATGTTAATTTTAGAGATGAATAATAGTCACAGGGAGATTGAGGAGCTCTGTTCAGGCTTCAGAGTTGTTTATTTGGAGAACTGGGCCTGGAACTCAGGCCTTCCCACTGCCTGGTTCATACGTCTCCAACATGCACAGCGTTCTCCAACATGCACTACTCATTCTGTTCAGGTTTGTCAGTACAGTTAATGTAAGATGTGTCCGAGAATGATAGGGATCTTGGTAATATCTGAATATTAGGGGGAAGTAAAGATAGTGCCTAGCGCCCTCACACCTGGAAATGATGTTCTGCTGACTCCCAGCAGCTCTCATGCCGAGGATAAAGGTCGAACCGTGAGCACTCAGCCCGCGGGAGTCCTTGAACAAGTTAGGAGGGGAGTTCAGGTCTATTCACTCCCATGGCATGTTCATTTCCTTTGTCCCCATAGCTGTCTCTAAGTGAGGATAAGGTCGGTGATTCATGAGTTGCTAAAGTCTGTGGAGGAAGCTACTCTTATGTAAACACCACAGATGCTGAATAGCTGAAGAAAACTAATTATTCAAAGTTGACTTTTATTGTACTTTGAAACTAAATTTTCTGTCATTCCACGTCTCTATTCTTTCCCTTTCTTTGAGTTCTTTCTTTCCCTCCCTCCCTCCCTCCCTCCTTCCTTCCTTCCTTCCTTCCTTCCTTCCTTCTGTCCTTCCTTCCTTCCTTCCTTCCTTCCTTCCTTCCTTCCTTCCTTCCTTCCTTCCTTTCTTCCTTCCTTCCTTCCTTCCTTCCTTCCTTCCTTCCTTCTGTTCTTCCTTCCGTCCGTCCTTCCTTTTTGCAAATACCCAAGTATCAGTAGCTTCAGAGGTAATGTCTTGCTCACATCAGATCAAAAATGAGTATTTCTGATCAGCAGGTGGCTCTCCTCCAAGCAGCAACAGGGCACAGGCTGTCCATGCTTGGGCTCTGTAGCATCCAGGCTCCCCACCAACATGAGGGAGGCCTCCTGGGTCATGGTGCTCACCTCCACCAAGCCAGCAGAAGTGAAAAGAGCCTGCAGCATTGCACGTGGGGAGACTAATGTGGACTTCTCAGGGAATGGCATGGGTTACTCCTGCTCGCATCCCATTTACTAGAGTTTGGTCAAGGTTCACACCTCCCATGATGGGCACTGGGAAGCATCTATCTGTGTGCCAGGAAAGCAGGAGCCAGGTTTGGAGAAGAGCTGGCGGTGTGCTTGCTAACTAGCAGGTAGATGAAGTCTCTTCCTAACAGAGCTGTATTTGGCCACGAGTCACAGAAGCAATATCAGGACACACAGGACAACAATAATATGTAAAGATGAACCACTTACTTTGAATAAGCCCCCAAGTGGTACCGATGTCCTCTACTGCAAGTAGGCAATTTTAAATTGAAAAGAAGTTTTCAAATAGTACAGCTCCTGAAAGAAAATATATAAAAAGCAGGTAAGTAAAAAATTAAAACCCATTGAGAACCACCATACCATTTTGATCTATTTCCCATATAAGAATTTTAATCATTAAAATAATTTTATTTCAAATACATTATAATCCCATCTCCAAATAAACTATATTTCTATTTATACTTAAACATAGGATTTTGTTTGTTTGTTTGTTTGAGACGGAGTTTCACTCTTGTTGCCCAGGCTGGACTGCAATGGCACAATCTTGGCTCAGCGCAACCTCTGCCTCCCAGGTTCAAGCAATTCTCCTACCTCAGCCTCCCGAGTAGCTGGGATTACAGGTATGTGCCACCATACCCATCTCATTTTATATTTTTAGTAGAAGTAGGGTTTCTCCATGTTGGTCAGGCTGGTCTCGAACTCTCGACCTCAGGTGATCTACCTGCTTTGGCCTCCCAAAATGCTGGATTACAGGCATAAGCCACCGCGCCAGGCCAAACATAGGTTTTATGTGATTGCAGTGGTAAGGAAATATAATTTTAAGCACTACCCTTTCATTCTGTAATAATGCTTTACACTAGCATAGCACATTGCTACATGCAAAAGACATTTTTGCATGTTTTTGTGATCTTATTTCAGATTTTTCTCTTTTTCATGTATTTGTGTAGTCTTCATATTTACAACCTTTAATACAATGTATGTGTTGTTAGTTGAATAACTATAGCAGGCTTAATTATTCTTTTTTTAAATTTTAATTTTCTCCCCGCCTCCCCACGGTGGTCAAGGTTAGTGCTCCTTCTAGATCCTTTTCAAATCTTTTCAACATTTTCATGTTCATAGAAATGCGAATAATTTTAGATTCTTTTGGAAGGCTAGCTGGTAGAATGTATTAAAATTTAAAATGTATGTGCTCTTTGGCCAAGAAATCTCCTTTTTAAAAAAATTTTATTTCCAGAGATTGGATAGCTGGAAAACACATTGAGAAATTATTCATAGTAGCAAATGGAAAAACAAAAGCCCAGAGTGAAATAGTAAAAACCTGGTGACAAAGTGGTTGTCCAGTAATAGAATATTTTGTAGCCATTAATGAGAATGAAATGGAGTTATATCAGTAGAATTGAAGGGATTTCCGTAAAGTATTGGTAAGTGAGACAAAATGCAGCCATTGTGCAGAATGTGTAGTAGAATTCCATTTCTGGAAAATAGACAAGATAGAAACAAACAAAAACAAAACTGTAAAATATAGATGACCCAAATGAAAGCACAGATATGTTCACATCCTAGTCACAAATTTTATTTTTTCATATAGCTGGGATAGTGATATTCCAGTGACACTTATCTGTTTCTTTGGAGCAGAAATTATTACCCACCTCTAATACCTCATGATAACAAGCATTGTAAATATGTGGTCCAAAGACATTCCTTTAGAATACAAAGGTTTGGCCAGGGATGGCAGCTCTTGCCTGTAATCCCAGCACTTTGGGAAGCCGAGGTGAGTGGATCCCTTGAGCCCAGGAGTTCGAGACCTGCCTGGACAATATGGCAATACGTACACTTTTTGTATTTTTGGTAGAAACCCCATCTCTACCAAAAAATACAAAAAAATAACTTTGTGTGGTGGCACACACCTGTAGTCCCTGCTACTCAGGAGGCTGAGGTGAGAGGGCTGCGTGAGTCTGGGAGGCAGAGCCAAGATTGCACCACTGCACTCCAGCCTGGGCAACAGAGAGAGATCCTATCTCAGAAAAACAAAACAGAGCAAAACAAAACAAAAAAAGGGTTAAAGGAGACATTTATTTTGAATGTGCACAAGTAATGTTATTCTTAGTCAATGATTTTGCTTTACATTTTCAGTACTGCTTTAAAAGCATGATGATATTTGTGCCTGGAATAAAATAAAATAGTGAGTTAAAGAGTGTGTCTGTCCTAAAAATGATAAGGATGATGACTAACTTTCCTAGTTTTTAACTATGTTCCAGATATATGGCTGATTGCTTTACATATATTATCTTATTTGTCGCAATTCTGAGAGGTATTATTATTTGCTCCATTTTACAGGAAAACCCAGAAATATTAATATTTATCTAAGGTTATACAGCTTGTGAGTTGTAAAAGTCAGATTTGGAATCAGAGTGGCTGACACCAAAGCCTGTGTGCTCAGTCTCCCTCCTAAATGGCCTTGTAGTGTCTTTCTATGAAATGAACAATTTTCCATACATGAAATTAATGCTTTCTTGAAATATCATGGATAGAGTTAATTTTCTTCAATTAAATAATAATTTATAACTGACTTATTTTTTAAAATTAGATACATGTTCCTAAGGTCTAACTTTTTGTCAAATGATGCTATAAAGTTATATATGTATATATACATGTCTCTCTATATATTTATTTATGTCCATGTAGAATATAATGTGTATATATATAGAACGTTATATATTATTATATATTATAAATACTGTTACCTTTGGCATACACACACGTGTATATAGAGAGTGGAGTGCTGTGAGTGGGGTGGAGAAACTTTGTACTTTATTCTGTGTCTGGGCAGTGGTTTCACTTTTCTCTTGTTTGGGTTCTAGATGGCAGGAGGGAAGATGAGCTCTGGGCTGCTCATCCTATGGGTTTTTGTATTGCTTTCAGAATTTCCAGATACTTTGCTTAAGTCAGTGCCCCAAGAAAGACTGGAAGTGGTAGATGCAGCTATAAGATGAAGGAACCTGAACAATCCATGAACAGGAGGAGTTTGAGGTAATTATATTTAAAACGTTAAATAATGTTTCTATTTTGTATGTCGATTATTGCTCAATTCAATATAATTTATCTCATAATGATATTTTCACTTTCAGTAAAATCCAAGTGTAAGTAGACTTGGATATATACTAAAAGTAATAAAATGAGATTAGCCATATTGCAAAGTAGAATTTCTGTTCTAGATTTTTAAAAATCAACTTTATAAGCATAGAGGATTCATGGGATAATTGTGAGTTCTCTATTTTGCTAAGGATGGTAAAAATGTATTAGGCATACATTAAAATGTTTCTGTATTATAATCTCTTAAGCCTAAATAAAATTTTTCAGTACATAAAGGGCTATCTATTCAAAATTAAAAGTATTCAGGAGTAGAAAGAAAAAGTATTCAGATTAGAAAGAAAAAATAAAAAAAGTAACAAAATCCACAAAAACATCAATAACTTCTTATGCTGCAATGTTTAAAAACTGCGGACTTGTGAACCAGGAAGGCAGAGGTTGCAGTGAGCCGAGATGGTGCCACTGCACTCCAGCCTGGGCGACAGAGTGAGACTCCGTCTCAAAACAAAAACAAAACAAACTGCAGAATTTCTTCTAAGACAAAACTCAAACATCTTCCTTATTGATACTCTGAAGACAAAATTAGGTTTGCATTTCCACAAAGTGCAAGCTTACTGGAGGAAGCAAGCAGCTTGGTTGACAGGGCATCTGTCTGCACTCAGGGAATGTCACTCCACTGTTATTTTGATCCTCTTATAGACTCCCCTAGTTTTAGGAAACATAGCCAAGGACTGGATATCAGGAATTCTCACTATGAATTGATGGAGATCTGCTAATGAATCTTTTCTTAATTGCCCAAAGACAAAATAGTAATTGTTTTTGGTGTAGCATCACAGGGATGGGAAAAGTTTTCATTTCTCATGCCAACTCTGACGCAATGGTCGTTGCTTCTTAGGTTGAGAAGGATTTTGAGGCCAGCTTCAATTCTGAGTTCAGTCAAAGTGTTCTGGGACCAGTACCTCATGCTGAACTTTGGAGTTTACCATATTTGATAGACTGACCTTATGTGGACATTTTTCCTATTGCAAATACATAAAAATGTTTAATGTAAAGAGTGTCAGGAAAACACTTGAAAGTATATATTCGAGCAAGCAAGAAAGGGAAAGTTGTGGTTTTCACAAACAAAAAGAAAACTGCAATTTAGAAGGGAGAGCTACAGTTGATGCTGAGGTGTGCCGTGGGCTTAGGTCTCAGGAGCTGTGGACTGGGAGTTTAATGCTTAATCACGACAAGGCATGGCTTGAGGGCTGGAACTCAGTCCCTCAATTCAAGATACTCAAAGGGCTACTGGTCTTTGTAAAGGAACTACACAAACAAATATCTTCGGGTCAGACCAAAACCTTGAATTTAATAGAAGCAAAGATAAAAATGTATCTGAGGAGACCTTTCCACAACTAAGGGTACATGGGACTCCTACTGAAAAACACCTTTTGCTGAAGATGAGCTAAAATAAATTGCAGACTACGTGAGGGACAAACCCACTGTGGTGCAGAGTCAGCAGATGCAATAAGTGGGAACACGGTAACCAAGACTGTGAGAAAACAGAACGATCCAAAAGAGACATAAAATAGAAATGCTGAAAATGAATAGAAATAAATGATAGAAGTGATAAGACAAGCAAAAGACCTTCTAAGAAAAGAATAAGCAAATTTGAAAAAGAACGAAATAGAAATTGTGAAAAGGAAAAATATTGACATTTAGAATTCAGTAGATGGGTCAAAGAACAAACTAGTCATAGTAGAAGGCAGAATTATTGAATCAAAAGGTAGAGCTAAAGAAATTACCCAGAATATAGTACAGAGAGATAAGGAAATGGAAATTTCAAGGGAGTTTTTGTGATTTGTATGATAGACTAAGGAGACCAAATCCAAATCCAAATGAGAGTTCTGGAATGAATATCTTCAGAGAATTGGGGAAATGTAATATTGGAAGACTAGGAGGCTGGTAATTTTCTAGAAATGAAGAAAAATTTGAGTCCCCAGAATAAAGAAGCACACTCCAGCAACTGCAATCTCTCTTTCTCCTTTTGTCCATCAGTTTTTTTCCTCTCAATTATGTTATTGCTATCAGCAAGAAAAGATATTGTAACAACTTGTCATAGTAAAATAAAACAAATTTCCCTTGTCTGCTACTGCTCCAGATACTACTCCATTCCTCTGCTCCCTTTCACAGCAACACTCATTCAGAGAGTTGCCTGAAGTCCCCATGTATACTTTCTCTGCTCTTATTCTTTCTCGAAACCCCTCTAATCAGGATTTCATCCTGGTCACCACACAGGAACAGTTTATTAAAATTGCTGAGGATACTCACATTGCCAAATCCAGTGGCCGATTCTCCATCTTCATGATGTGCAACCAGCAGCATTGGACAGAGTCGCGTGCTTTCTCCTCTTGGAAACATTTTCTTCACTTGGCTTCTAGGGACCACTTTCTCTGGGTTCTCCTCATACTGTTCTGGTTGTTCCTTTTCAGTTTCCTTGTTGGTTCCTTTTTACCTCTGAACCTTAAACATGAAGTTTTTGAGGACATAGGCTCCTTCCTTACTCTCTGAGGCAATGTCCTCCCAGTCCTGTGGCTGTGAGTCCTAATGCTAACAACTCCCACATTGCTCTCTACAACCTGGACCTTTTATCTGAAATTCAGATTCCCGTATCCAGCCTCCTATACCACAACTCCATTTTATCATCTGATAGACGTCTCGAACTTACCATCTTCAAAGGAAAACCCCTGACATTGCATCTCTCCCTCCACCTATACTGTTCTCAACAATTGTCCATGTCATAAAATGATTTTTTTCATTCTTTCGGTTATTTGGTTCAAAGAATTTGATGTGATGCTTGTATCTTCTCTATCTCATACCCCACATCCAATTCAGCAAACGTCACCAGTTCTTCCTGAAAAGATACCCAGAATTTGACCATTTCTCAATGCCTTCATCACTACTGCCACGGTCCATTATCTTTCCTCTGGAGCACTGCAGTAGTCTACAACTGATCGTTCTGCTGTCCTACTTGCATCCCTACACAATAAAATGTCTGTTCTCTGCACAGCAGTCACAGTGAGCCTTTTAGACAAATGTCATACTCTATTATTTAAGACTGTTTAGTGGCTTCCCAGAACCCTTCCAAAGTCCTTGCGAGGGACTGGAGGATCCATGTCCATCACCCCTCCATGTGTCTGACCTGATCCATTCTCCCTCTCACTTCTCCTGTCCAGACACATTGGCTTCTGTGCTCTTCCTTGAGCACACCAGGCATGCTTTGACCTCCAGGTTCGTGCTTGTGCTGTATCCTCTGCCGCAATGCTCTTTCCCCAGATGTTTAGGTAGTTGGTGTCCTCATGTTCTTCAGGTATCTGCTCAGATATCAGCTTATCACAAAAGGCCTCCTGACCGCCTTATACATAGTACTCTCCCAGTACCCGCTACTCCCATATCCTAATTTTTTTCCGTAGCTCTTATCATTATCAGACATAATTGTATTTGCATGAGATTGTCAGTTAATTTCCATTTCCTTCCACCAGAGTGTAAGCTGCATGAACACAGGAACTTTGTCTGATTTGCTCTCTGCTGATCCCTAGTGCCTGGATCTAGCAAGTAGTGGGCGCACAATACGTATATATCGAGTGAATGAATGAGTTTCAAGCAGAATATACAGTTGACTCTTGAACAACATGGGTTTGAACTGTGTGGGTCCACTTACATGCAGATCTTTCTCAATAAAATTTAAGCTAAGTGTGCCTGCCTCCCCTTCCACCTCCTCCTCCTCTTCCGCCTCTGCTACCCCTATACAGCAAGACCAACCCCTCCTCTTCCTTCTCTTCGGCTACTCAACATGAAGATGATAAAAATGAAGACCTTTATGAGATCCACTTCCACTCAATGAATAGTAAATATGTTTTCTCTTCCTTATGATTTTTAATAACTTTTTTCTGTAGCTTACTTTACTGTAAGAATACAGTATGTAATACATATAACATGCAAATATGTGTTCAGCTGGGTGTGTTATTGGTAAGGCTTCTGGTCAGCAGTAGGCTATTGGTAGTTAAGTTTTTGTGGAGTCAGAAGTCATATGCATATTTTCAACTGCATGGGGTTGGGGAGCCAGTGCTCCAACCCCCATGTTATTTAAGGGCTTACTGTAAATATAAATCCACACCTAGCCACATCAGAATGAAAACTGTAGGACATGCAGAACTATATTTTATTTATTTTTATTTATATGTATTTTTATTGATATATCATAGTTGTACATATTTGGGGGATATGTGTGATATTTTGATACATGTATATAGTATGCAGTGATAAAATCAGAGTGATTGGGATATCAATCACCTCAAATGTTTATCTTCTTTTTGTGTTGGAAACATTATAATTCTTTTATCAATTTATAAATATGCAATAAGGTATTATTCACTATAATTTCTCAAACTGCACCATTGAATACTAGAACTTATTGCTTCTATTGAACTGTATTTTTGCACGCACTAACCAATTTCTCTTCATCCTCTCTACCCTCTTTCCTCTGGTAACCACCATTCTCATTCTACTCTCTCCCCTTTTGTTTTTTTTTTTCCCGAAGTCTTACCCAGTCACCCAGGTTGGAGTGCAGTGGTGTGATCATGGCTCACTGTAGCCTTGGCACCCTGGGTTCAAACGATCATCCCACCCCAGCTTCCTAAGTAGCTGGGATTACAGATGTGCGCCACCATGCCCGGGTAATTTTTTAATTTTTTGTGGAGTTTTTTTTTTGCCATGTTACTCAGGCTGGTCTTGAACTTCTAGGTTCAAGTCATCTGCCTGCCTTGGCTTCTCAAAGTGTTGGAATTACAGGTGTGAGCCACTACACCCGGCCCATCATTCTACTCTCTATCTCCAAGAGATCCACTTTTTCAGTTCCCGCATATGCATGAGAACATGCAATATTTACCTTTCTGTGCCTGGCTTATCTCACAGAATATAATAACCTCCAGTTTCATACATGTTGCTGCAAATGCCAGGATTTCATTTTTTATGACTGAATAATATTCCTATATATATATACACAGAAATATATGTATATACATCACATTTTCTTTATCCATTCATCACCTTGACTATTATTAATAGTGCTGCAATAAATGTGATAGTTCAGATATCTCTTAGATATACTGATTTCCTTTCTTTTGGATATATACCTAGTAATGGGATTGCTGGATCATATGGTAGTTCTATTTTTAGTTTTTTGAGGAACCTTCATACTGTTTTTCGAAATGGCTGTACTATTTTACATTTCTACTAATAGTGTGCAAGTGTTCCTCTTTGTCTGCATCCTTGACAGCATTTGTTATTTTTTGTCTTTTTGATTATAGCCATTCTAACTGGGGTGAGATGATATCTCATTGTGGTTTTGATTTGCATTTCCTTGATGATAGTGATGTTGAGTATTTTTTCATATATGTGTTGGCCATTTGTATGTCTTCTTTTGATAAATTTCTATTCAGGTCTTTTGTCCATTTTAAAACTGGATTATTTGTTTTGTTTTGTTTTTTGCTATTGAGTTGTTTGAGTTCCTTATTATTAATCCTTTGTCAGATGGATAGTTTGCAAATATTGGGAACTAAAATATTAGAAGAATCCGGGGAAGAAAGACAGATTATCGACAAAGGAATGATGGTTAGATTGAGAATAGAATTCTCAAAAACAATACCAAAGGATGGTGGAATATCATTAAATTGTGGAAAGCAAAAAATAATTCACCTACAATGAGTACCCAGCTAAGTTATTTAGGAGTAAAAGTAGAATGAAGTAATTGCCAATAATAAATTGGAATCCATGAAAGCACTACTTAAAAATATACATGTATTGCCCATTTAACTCCAGTAATTCCTCCCCCAAAATCAGACATTCTAAATGAAAATATTACCAAGCCTATTTTTTATTATTTCAAATGGGAAAAATTCAAATTCATTACATGCTAACCCCAAACCACTAACTATTTCCTAAAATGCAAGTCAATACAGTAAAATATTAACACAATAAGTAACAACCATCAAATGATTAAATAAATAAATGCTTAATGCATCACTTCCTGAGCAGAACACAGTGAATATGGCTATTAAACACTTGTCTGGAGTAATGTCATGATGCTTCTCTTTAGCATCACCAACACATGAGATATACATTTTGCTGACTCTCAGTGGGCTTTTCCATATGCCTTCCCGTGGTTCTGACATCCTACCAATTGTATTTGAAATAAAACCCGCGACTCTTCTTGCATCTTGTTTTGTTTAAAATATTGATGAAATGTGGAGAGGTACATGAACTTCTATAAATATATCAGTCAAAATACATTGTGCTTAGAAGTACATAAGTTTTATGATGTTTGGGAATTAAAAACAGGGAAATGTTAATCTAAGAATCAGTTATCAGGCTATGCCTGTCTTTCAGTAGGAAGGGAATTGAAACCAATGGAGAACAAAGAAATTGCTAAACATATTAGTAAAACAAATAATCATTGATATTTAAAGAAAACAAAGAAGGTAACAATAGTATTGAGTAAGGGGAAAGGGGAAAAATGAAGTGGAATTAAAACACTAATAATAGAGAAACAAGAAAATGTGAATGGCCCCACCTTGTTCTTGTTCAGGAGGAGGAGAAGAGCCATTGGTGATTTTTGACTTTATTATTTGCTCATGTTAAACGTTTAAGTGGTAAGGTACTAGAAGAATAGAAATACAATGTATAACTTCAAGTCAGGAGAAGGAAACAAAAGAGATTAAAGAAAGCTTGATTCCATGGAGGAAAGAACATGGAGAAGAAGAAACAAGCAATGCAGCAATAAAATACCCACAAAATTAGATGGTAGAAATAAGTTGAAGTAAGCAAATTATTCATTTAAAACACAGGAAATCTCAGATTGTGTTGGAGAATATACTCAACCATATTCCATTTTTAAGAGACACATCTTAGACACAATGACTCAGAAGGACACCACAAGATGTGAAAGAATCTTGTAAAGTACAAAATTCTTTCTTAATGGGAAGGACTGTTACTTATTGAAGTCACATCCCTCACCATGTTATTCCTTGAATATCTTTAGCTGATTGTTTTTTCTGCTACAGTCTAGTCAACTTTTCAGAGGCAAGAATCGTGTCTTTTTAACAGTCTACCCTAATGTCTGACACCTATTAGGTTCTGAATGAATATTTGTTAAATGAACATGAATAAATATATAAATGAATGTACAAGATAGCAAACCCTTTGACATTTACTATTTTCCCAGTGTGTGTCTGTGTGTGTGGCGGGAGCTGGGGGGAGGGTGTTCTTTCCTTGAATTTGGACCATATTTAGGTGTCAATTTTATTTTATTTCTTATTCCAGCTATTATGAATATCTTGGTTATTTTGTAATATGTTAGGTCTTTGTTTCCTAATTTCCTCCCCTCCTCATTCAATTGGCTCCATGACTCTAGATCTCTTCTTGAAAACAAAATGGTGCCAAATACATCAGATTTTGTAAAGCCTGCTTGGTGAGTGTATATTGTATCTTCTTTCGGTGTTTCTTACTTATGTTGCCCAAGGTTGTGGTTATGATTATATCTGAAAACTACAAAAACATCTCAATGCAGACACACCCTCATTTGTAAATAATGCTTGTGTCACTTAGAGACTATGTACAACTTGGTGAGCACTGGAATTAAAACAGTTCCTATCAACACTTTTCCTGAGGGCATTAAGATTAGGGAGGTGTCTGGCTGGGCTCTGTCCTGTCCAGACTTAAACCAGTGAAGCTGCCCAGATCCAGGTTTCAGGCAGGTTTGTGTAACATGTAGTGATAGTTTGTGTTCCATCCTTGGGAAACCAGAGACAGGAAAAACGCTATGCAATATCCCAGTAACAAAGGACAACACCACTTGGTGATAATTAGTATAATCCTCATGACTAAAAATAGGTGTTAGCCAAATTGTTCTGGCATGTTGCTTCTTCTGGAGAAAATGTTGTCTGGTTTTGGCTTTTATCGTTTCTATTAGATCCAGCTTTACATTTTTGTGTGTGATGTGCTGTACGAACATTGCCTCATACTCTAAGCTTAATTACAATTGATCAACATAGAGGCTGAGACTGCAAGACAAAGCTGTGGAAAGCAAAAAATAATTCATGTACATTGAGTACCCAGCTAAGTTATTTAGGAGTAAAAGTAGAATGAATATCTGGATATTCCCAAACACTGTTTTCCAGCCCAAAGTTTCATTTGTTGGGATGGATTTGCTGACCTTCCTTTTGAACAATAGCCATCAACAAAATGATCCCCAAATAATCCATAAAGGTGTTGCTCAAATTCAGAGTCTCTTTACCAGGAATAATTTATTTGCACAGAAAAAAAGTGAGCTAAAATGCTCTCTTTCCTCTTTCTACATCTGAAATCACCGTGACTCTCATTTGTGGGCTGTGTCTGGCTCCAGAGGTGCACAAACAAGATGAGCCCCATTGCTTGGGCTGTAGACTCCTTTTAGTGGCTCCATGGCCTTTGCTTCAGTCCAGCTCATATGAGGCCTGCACCTGGGAAATGCTGGGCACCGTTGAAGGCTCTTGTTGGCAGCACAAACCCAAACTGCAACTTGGAGATCTGCTGAATGAGATACTCATCAACAAAGAAAATAGATCATGGGGCCATTAGGTGACCAACTCTCCCAGGTTACCTGGGACTGGGGTCTTTAAATGCTAAAGACTTTAAATGCTAAAACCAGGAGAGTCCAGGGCAGACCGGGATGGTTAGTCACCCTCGTGGACTGCTGGGCTTTTGGGGATGTGACAAACATCATGTGGAGCCCATCTGTGATCACCTGAAATGCCTTCCCTGCACCATGTCTCCTGTTTTGTTTTTGTTTAATTTCCTTTAGGGCCAGGCACAGTGGCTCATGCCTATAATCCCAGCGCTGTGGGAAGCTGTGGCAGAAGGATCACTTGAGGCCAGGAGTTCAGGACCAGCCTGGGAAATAGAGCAATACTTTATCTCACAAAGGAATTAAGCAATTTAATTTCCTTTACAGAAAATGTATACTACTTCCCTAGCTAAGATGTCACTTTCTTTGTGACACCTACCTCAATTCAATTCTCTAAATAGACTAGTTCTCTACTGCTGGAACGGGCCCACGGTTCCTTCTCTGTACTTCTGAAATCCAAAAAGCTCTGAAAGTGGAAAGCCTTTACATCACTCACTTGACCTCAAAGCCCTTTGTAATCTTTATCTATCTTGTGAAGTGTGGATATTTATATAATTGGTGGTGCTGCATAAATATATTAATGACAGAGGGATGCTTGGGCTCTGATGTGGGTGTTAATAAACAGTGAGGCAGTACATTGTCTTCCTAGAAGCTGAAGACTGTACATGTGAGTGCTCCCAAGGGTTTCAGATAAGGAATCGTGGAGCTGTTCCTACCTCTACAAAGCCCTGTTTCATTCTGCCTGCTTGTAGTTGATCTGTATGTTTCTGAGCCTCAGCTTTCTCATCTCTAAAATTGGAACAATGCTGTCTGTCCTGACATACAAACTGAGAAGTGTTGCAAACAAATAAAAGGCATCATTACCATTGCTCTGTCATCTTGCTTATCCTGGTATGCTTTGCATTTTAGTTGTCTCTACAACTTTTAGTGAGTCTCTACAAAAAACTACCATTTCCATGGTTGGTGTTCAATACACATTATGGAATCTGAGTGTGGAGTTAAAATGACAAGTTCATGGGGTTAAAATGACAAATTCATGAGTAATTTCTTCAGTGTCACATCCTGTCATTCAAACTTAACATTCAGTTCATCTTCAGTGAATTTCCAGAGAGAAGCCAGAATGTGGCCATTAAAATGTTGTCTCCATCCTGTTGACCACATGTAGAATGGGTCATAATATATGGAGGTAACTTCTCATGGGGTATCCTTGAGCATGATTAAAATAAGAATTAATAAACCCTTTAGAGGATGTAATGTACAGTATATCTGGGGCTGTGAGAAGTTGCCACAACAGAAGACGAGCTCTTCTGGCATTCAGCAATCAGAATTGAGGTGATTCATTCAGAGTGAAGCAGTGTTCTCAAAATGGAAATTTGACCAGAATAGTCTTAAATCAAACAGTCAGTCTTTAATTCAGATGCAATCTGTAGCAATAAATTATGAGTCACTGATTGGTTCCACACAAATGCCAAGGTGAAAGAAACTTGGAACAATATCTGCATATTTCCAAATATTGAGATACTTGGTGTCAGGAAGGTATGGTTTTTAATCCTGAGCAGTCTAGAAGAATAATTGGTCATCTGTCACTCTTTTAAAGCTTTATATATGACTAGGAAATATTAGTAGTGCTTTTTCCAATGTAAAGGTATGGTATAGTAATTAGAGTTGAAAGGGACTTTGGAACCTCTTGACCATGCAGAAATTTCTTCTTCAGGCAGGCAGCCACATTCTTGAATGTGCTTGTGATGAGGGATCATCGACTCCAAAGCAACCTCTTTTTCTAGCAATTCTATTTGGTAGAAAATGATTTCTGATAATGACCCGAACTCTTCCTCCTTGTAACTTCCTCTCTGTGGTTTCAGTTTTGCTTTCTAGAACTTCTGAGGACCAAGTGTGTTTTTTTCCCCATGATGATAGTATCTTTTAGGAGTGTGTTTGGCTACAGTGAACAGAATACCTTACTACAGTGGTTAAACAAATGGAAGCTTGTTTTTCCTCATAAGGCAAAATATCTGGAGACAGACAGTTCAGCTGGTACAGCTCTCAAAGATATAGGTGTGTTCTATCTTTCTGCATTGACATTCTTAGTGTGATGGCTTTGGTGCTTATGTTTGGCACCTCTTAGTCATGAGTTGACTGCTGTATCCTCAGGCAGCAAGAAAGAGAAAGAACTCGCAAGTGAAGTGCATGCCAGTCAACTTTCCTTCTTATAAGGTAAGCAAAAATCTTCCCAAGGGCATGATTCAACCGACTTCTGTAGCCAGAATTTGGTAATATGGTCACCCTTAGATCAATCACAGGTCACGAGGAAGATTACTGTGATTGGTTTAGACCCATCATGATTCTATGCCTGGCACTTAGGTAAGGTCTCTTCTTACTAAGATCCAGGGGTCTCTGGGACCATCTAAACAAATCTGGTTAGCATGGAGGAAGTGGGTAGGATGGAGAGGTTGGATGGTGGTGAGCTATGGGGACAGAACCTGCTACAACCACACTTCAAATATTCAAATATTGCTCTCAAATCTCCTTGATTTTCTCTCCTCAGTGCTAAAATGCATTCAGTTTCTTTACTTAATTCTCCTTCTTATTTTAGTTGGCCTCCTGTGTATGGCTCTAGCATGTGCCTGGAACTCAGCCCAGTCTTCCCGATGTGCTTGGTGCTGGGGTGCAGCCAGTAGGACTAATCCTTTATGGTCAGACTCTGCATTTTTCATCCACATTGTTGGTTTTTGTTGCAGTAATTTTGTGGGCTGACCCTTGTAGAAGTTGTGACCAGTTCTTCAGTTTCACAGTCACTGCCCGTAGGTCATATCTCCTATCCAGTGTTTGTGTGATTGATTTTTAAAGAAAACCTAAATGAGGCCTGCAATGTGCTGATTTGGGGAAACCAATGTATTAAAATACAGTGAGGACTTATTTTGGTTAACCATAAACAGCTGTTCACTGATGAAATATGTTTAGAGGACTAACACATGAATTTTATAAAGAGACTTTTATAAATTTCTGTAAAACCCATAGGTAGCATTGATATATTTATTACTGCATATGGATTTAAAGGAAAAACTGTCACCTCTTTATGTTTCTTTTTGCCTCCCCTGAAACACTTTTTTTTCTGGCACATTATTGTGTGCTACCACTAGGCCACACCAAATCAATTTGATTTACGCTTTAACAGAGTAGAAAATAGAAAGCAAGGTACAATGACTTTAGTATACACAGTAATAAGTGTGTAATGGAGAGCTAATACTTTTGGAAATACACTCTTCCATAAAATTTTAGGAAATATGGAATTCTGGTTGTAAAGTGCTTTTTAGTTTAAAGCATTTTTATCCAATATAGGATTAGTATACCTTGAAAAGTTGAAGTGTTAGCAGTTATACTGTAGTGATCACATTTGATTGTCCACATTTGGTTACCCAGCATTTATCCAGCCATTTCTAGTATGGTCGTAAAGTATGAACTGTAAATATAAATGACTTCACTTTGTACAGAGACGAAGATGAATAGCTGTAAAGCTAGATATAGATGACATGTAAAAATTATAGAAAGCGTGAGATATATTATGAAAATCTGTATCCAGAATAAGATACTTAGTACCACGGTTTGAATGTCCCCTCCAAAAATCATGTTGAAATTCAATTGCCATTATAAGAGTATTAAGAGGTGAGGCCTTTAAGAGGGGATTAGGCCATGAGGGCTCTGTCCTCATAAATAGATAAATGCATTTATGGAGGTAGTGGGTTCCTGATAAAAAGGATGTATCCAGCCCAGTTTCCTGTCTCTGTCTCATGTGCTTGCTTGCCCTTCCACCATGATGTGACAAGCATGAAGGTCCTTGTCAGATACCAACACCGTGCCCTTGGACTTCCCAGCCCCCAGAACCATGAGCCAAATAAACTTATTTTCTTTATAAATTACCTAGTCTATGATATTCTGTTAAACAGCAGAAAACGAACTAAGATACCTGGTGTCTGAATTATAAATCACAGTTACATTTTATAATGTGGCTTTGTAAGTTCTTCAGTTATTCACCAGCATAGTAAGCATGTGAGTTTTAAGGTGTGTCAAGCTGTTCTGAATGTTAGAATTTCTTCACAATCTGTGAGAGATTACTCTCATTGACTCTATAAGAAGCCATTGAGATGGTGATGAGAGTATTTATTTCACAAAACTTATGAAAAGCTCTCTGAGCAACCTGAAAAGAACAAGGTTGGTTTCCAAGCCAACATACAAAATTGAAAGGCTCATGTGTTAGAAGACTTTTAAAAGTACACTGTTGTCCATGGAATGTGAACATGATAGCATTCTGTGAGTGAGTTATGCCAGTGCATCAAAATGAACATATAAAAATAACAATTAAAGAAAAACAGAATTAAAAACGATATGTACACACTACTTAAAATCATATAAAATACATGTAGACATTAAATATAGAATAACTTTTAGAGCTATAATTAAGAACTTAAGTTTTTGCAAGTTTTTTCTGTATCTTTCAAAAGTATCTTTCACTTTTGAGATTAAGAACTTAAGTTTTTGCAAGTTTTTTCTGTATCTTTCACTCTGGCTATGGCTGAGTGAGGAGAGTGGCAAATTCTGTTTTTTAAAAGTTAACTATAAACATAGGCAAATTGGAAAAAAGAACAACAACTTTTCAGTACCTGGAAATTGGCCAAAGGCACATAACAATCTGAGAAGCATTTATACTTGAAAAACTGCTAAACACTAGATAAGAAACAGGAGAATTTGTAGTGTTCTGGCTTGCAGATGCTCCTGTTCCTCTTCCACCTCACAACACTCTACAAGTTCAGTTCACACTGAGGTTCTGCCTGGGATAGGTTTTGCCAGATGAGGACTGGAAGCTTCTCTATCATAGTCAAAGGGAGCCCACTTGGTTCGGATTTGGAGTAGTGGGAAATGCCCACACCCGGTGGTGGTGGTGGTGGAGTAAACATGCCAGCTGTTTGGACCTAAGGTTGTAGTGGTGGTTGGGGCAAACTAGCTGAGGCTGCATGGATGCACAGCAAGGCAGAAGAGTGCTCAAGCCAGCCATCGTCTTGGCCAGCGCTGAGGCTGTTTGCATACACAGAGGAGATGGAAAAGGGCTCAGTGAAAAGTCATGGCTGGGAAGACTTGATCTTTTAATATTCTCCTTTACCCATACACAGATCCATTGACAAGGAATGGAAAGGTTACTGGCTCAAGGTGGTTGAGCAGAGCCTCTCTCTAATCTTTGCCTTACCATTACACTATGCAGACAGGGATGAATGTCATAGGGAGCCAGGCTTAAAACCACCACCACCAAAAAGAATGTAAAGACATCAACAGCTGAACACTTCAAGGGAAACAGATTGCACAGATTTAGTACAGGTAAATTACTCAGCAAAGTAATAAGCAAACCAAAAAAGCCAGCCAGTGTAACAACAACTACAACTTTCAGCAGGGAAAAGGCAAAATCCAATGATATATTGGATTTGTTGTGATATATTATCTAAAATATTCAGGTTTTTTTGGTTGGGCACAGTGGCTCATTCCTGTAATCCCAGCACACTGGGAGGCTGAGGCAAGTGGATCACTTGAGCTCAGGAGTTTGAGGCCAACTTGGGCAACATGGTGAAACCCCATCTCTATAAAAAACACAAAAATTAGCTGGGTGTGGTGGCACTTGCCTGTAGTCCCAGCTACTCAGGAGGCTGACGTGGGAGAATTGCTTGAGCCTGGGAGGCTGAGGCTGCAGTGAATCGAGACTGCACCACTGCATTCCAGCCTGGGCGACTGAGCCAGACCCTGTCTCTCTCATACACACACAAATTCAGTTTTCAATGAAAAATAAGACCTTCAAAGAAATGAAAAGTGTGCCTGTATTCAGTGGGGGAAAAAGCAGTCATTAGAAACTGTCTGTCTCTTAGTATCAAATGTTGGATTTAGAGTGCAAAGACTTCAAGGCAGGTATAATATGTTCAAAGAACTAAAGGAAACTAAAGAATTAAAGGAAAGTATGGCTAAAATGGTTCAATAAATAGAGACTTTCAATGAGACAGAAATTGTAAAAATGAGTTAAATGGAAATTCAGAATTGAGAAGTACAATAACTGAAAGTAAAATTATTTAGAAGGGGTCAACAGCAGAATCGAGATGGCAGAAGAAAGAATCAGTGAATTAAAAAACTGGATAAAAAGCCATATCTAACTATATGCTGTGTGTAAGAGATACATATTAGGCTCAAAGATACAAACAGGTTGAAAATAAGAGGATAAAAGAAACATACACCATGAAAGAGTAACCATGAGAGTTGTCACCTTAAGAAACCAGAAAAGAAAGAGCAAACTAGTCCAATGTAAGCACAAGAAAAGAAATAAGAGACTAAAGCAGAAATCAATGAAACAGAAAAAGGAAAAACAGTAGAGAACCAAAGTAACAAAGCTGTTTCTTAAAAAAAAATTTTTTTTAATGAAAAAGGAAATACTTTCAGCTAAACTGAGAAAGAGAAGACTACAAGTTTCCAAAATCAGGAGTGAAAGAGGCGGCTTTCTACTGACCCTATAGAAGTTAAAATTGTAAGAAAATATTAAGAACAACTTTATGTAAATACGTTTAACAACACAGATGAAATGGACCAGTTCCCTGAAAGACCCAAACTACCAAAACTCATTCAAGAAGAAATAGATAACCTCACTAGTACTTATCTATTAAACAAACTACAGTTAAAAACCTTCCAACAAAGAAAACTTTATGATTTCACTGGTGATTATTTTAAGAAGAAATAATATCAGTTCTACACAATGTCTTCAGAAAAGTAAAAGAGGATGCTCACTTTATGAGGGTAGAATTATTCTAATATCAAAACCAGACAATGATACAGCAGGAGAGACAGCTGCAGACTAATTTCCCTCATAAACATAAATACAAAAATTCTCAAAATATTAACAAATTAAATATAGTAATGTATGTACAAAATTTTGGCTAAGTAGCGTTTGTTTCAGGAATGAAGACTGGTTCACATTTGAAAGTCAATCAGTGCAAATACCATATTAACCTACTAAAGAAGAAAAAACACATAATCATGTTAGTAGATGCAGAAAAGCATTTGACAAAGTTCAAAATCTATTTGTATTTTAAATTTTCAACAAACTAGAAATAGAGGAATTTTTTAATCTGATGAATGGCATTAACAAAAACCCTGCAACTAACATACTTAATAGTGAAAGACAGAATGCTTTCCCCCTAAGATCAGAAATAAGGCAATATCATGCTGGCAGTTCCAGCCAGAGTATAGCAGGGTAAAAATGCACTTATAATGGAAAGAAAAAAAATTAAACTGCCTCCATTCACAGATGGCATGATTGTCTACATAGAAAATTCCAATGAATCTTCTAGAAAACTGGAATTAATGAGTTTAGCAATGTTGCAAGATACATGGTAAATATAAAAGCCTCGTATATGTATGTACTAACAATAAACAATGGCAAATAGAAATTACAAAGAAAGGATCAATTACAATAGCTCCAAAAAATCAAAAAATGAAATAGTTGTGAATCTAGCAAAGTACATATAGGTTGGTATGCTGAAGATGACAAAATGCTAATGAAAAAAATCAACAAAGATGGAAATAAATGAAAAAATATATTCTGCTCATGGGTTGAAATACTCAGTCTTATTAACATGTCCATCCTCCCCATATTGATATAGATTCAATGCAATCCCAAATAAAATAACAGGATTTTTATAGCTGATTCTAACATTTTTATGGAAAGGCAGAGGAATTACAATAGCCAGAACGGTTTTGAAAAAGAACAAAGTTAGAGGACTAACACTACCTGAACTGAAGACTTACTGTAACATCATAGCCATGAAGACCGTGTGGTATGGGCAAAAGGACAAACACATAGATAAATGGAACAGACAGAGAGTGCAGAAACAGAACCACACAAGTATTATCAGTTGATTTTGACAAAGATGGAAGGCAATTCAATGGAGAAAGGATTGTTTTTCAACAAACAGTGTTGTACTAATAGGACCTTCATTTACAAAATAAGAACCTAGACCTAAACCTCATACCTTTTAAAAATTAAAATGGGTCAGAGAACTAAACATAAAATACGATAAAATTCTTAAAAGAAAAAAATGGAAGAAAATCTTTGTGATCTTGAGTTCAGTGAAAGCTTTCTCTCAGATATAATACTAAAAACGTGATCAATTAAAAATTTGATAAACGAACTTCATAAAAATTGAGATCTCTTGCTCTGAGCAAGTAACTGCTAAAAGAATAAAAAGACAAGCTATAGATTGAGTGAAAATATTTTAAAATCACATATCTGATAAGAAACTTATGTCCAGAATATATAAAGAGCTCTCAAACCTCAGTAAGAAAGAAAGAAACTCAATTATATAATTGGCAAAAAATGTTAACACTTCACCAAACAAGACATATACGTGACAAATAAGTATGTGGAAGGAAGCTCAATATTATTCATTAGGTAAATGCAAATGAAAACCGTAAAAGATACCCCTGCATACCGATTAGAGTGGTTAAAAAACAAACAATCAAATAAGCCTGGCAGGACCAAGTGCCGGTGAGCATTCAGTGCAACTGGGATTATCATATATTGCAGGCAGGACGCTGGGATTATCATATATTGCAGGCAGGACGCTGGGATTATCATGTATTGCAGGCAGGACACTGGGATTATCATATATTGCAGGCAGGACGCTGGGATTATCATATATTGCAGGCAGGACACTGGGATTATCATGTATTGCAGGTAGGATGCTGGGATTATCATGTATTGCAGGTAGGATGCTGGGATTATCATATATTGCAGGTAGGACACTGGGATTATCATATATTGCAGGCAGGACGCTGGGATTATCATGTATTGCAGGCAGGACACTGGGATTATCATGTATTGCAGGTAGGATGCTGGGATTATCATATATTGCAGGCAGGACGCTGGGATTATCATGCATTGCAGGCAGGACGCTGGGATTATCATGTATTGCAGGCAGGACGCTGGGATTATCATGTATTGCAGGCAGGACGCTGGGATTATCATGTATTGCAGGCAGGACGCTGGGATTATCATGTATTGCAGGCAGGACGCTGGGATTATCATGTATTGCAGGCAGGACGCTGGGATTATCATGTATTGCAGGCAGGACGCTGGGATTATCATGTATTGCAGGTAGGACGCTGGGATTATCATGTATTGCAGGCAGGACGCTGGGATTATCATGTATTGCAGGCAGGACGCTGGGATTATCATATATTGCAGGCAGGACGCTGGGATTATCATATATTGCAGGTAGGACGCTGGGATTATCATATATTGCAGGCAGGACGCTGGGATTATCATATATTGCAGGCAGGACGCTGGGATTATCATATATTGCAGGTAGGATGCTGGGATTATCATGTATTGCAGGTAGGATGCTGGGATTATCATGTATTGCAGGTAGGACGCTGGGATTATCATATATTGCAGGTAGGATGCTGGGATTATCATGTATTGCAGGTAGGACACTGGGATTATCATATATTGCAGGTAGGACTGCCAAAGGATAGCCACCATTTTTGAAAAACAGTTTGGCAATCTCTTATAAAATTACGTATACATTTTCCACATGACTCAGCAATTCTACTCTTAAATGTTTAACCTAGAGAAATGAAAACCTGTACATGAATATTTATAGCAATACTATCTGTAATCACCAAAAACTGAAAACAAGTCAAATGCCTTATAACAGGTGAATGGATAAACAAATTTTGATACATCTATGCTCAGCAATAAAAATAATAAACTATTGATACATGGAACAACATAAATGCATCTTAAGTGCATTATGCCAAGTTAAAGAAGCCAGACTCAGAAGGAAGATTCCACATGTATGACATTCTGGAAGAGGTTAAACTATAGAGATGGAAAACCTATGTGAGTTCTAGGTAAGATAATTCATGTCTCTGATTGCCTAGGATGGTCCTAACTTGTCTCTACTATCCTGCCTTTACATGTAGTTTGTAATTTTCCTGACTTTTTATGTTTTTATTTTTATTTATTTATTTGTTTGTTTAAAGATGGGGTCTCACTATGTTGCCCAGGCTGGCCTCAAACTCCCAGCCTCAAGCGATCCTTCCAGCTCAGCCTCCCAAGTAGCTGGGATTACAGATGAACACCACTGTGCCCAGATTGATTTTTTATTTTAAATAAAGTATTTTTATTATTGATTGAGTTAAATAAAGCCAAGTATTTGGTAAACCTGTTGATTAGAACAACTTCTTCCAAGGCTGTATAGCAGTGATTGAAATTCTCACTTTAATATGTTAGTAATTTTGAAAAAGGACCGAAAATAACCCCACTCTTTTCTCCCGGGTTTCTTTTCCCATTCTTTCTAGATGGAATATAACTAGCGTCTCCCTTTCAAGGATAGCATGCAGGGCACTCAGTGATAAAACTAAGTGCAGCTGGGTATGAGCGGCTCAGAACAGCTAATTCCTTCAGATCTAAGGAGGTATTTGATGCGACTACACCTGCTGGTCACTTGGTGTGCCATCTAGTTGTGCCATGGCTCCTGCTGCAGTTTATGAGATGTGCAAAGCTGGTCGACCATTAGTCTGCACCATCCGACGGAAATAAAGCAGATTTTAGGTTATGGGTGCATAAAAAATGTGGGGGAACTAGGATCTGAGCAGTCAATCTGCAGGGCATAGTCCAAATGCTCTTGTTAGAGTAGTCTTGTTACTTACTGTATGGGGGGCATCACAAATATTGCTTTATTTTTATTTGTTAATATTTTTCTAAAATTTTACAATAAATGCTTTCAGCAGCAAGGAAGTTAAAAATTAAGTGCGTGATTAATAAAAAATTAAGTGCTGAGTTTCTATTTCTTAAGAAAGTTGATGATGAAAGGGTAAGTGACACAAACTATTGGTTGGCATTCAAAGTGCTACAGTGGTAACATTGCCAAAACTGCTGAAGAAATGTTAACATCTGCTTCCCAGTTAGCATAAGTAGTGTAGTGGGTTGAATGGTAGTCCACCCAAAAGGTATGTATACTCAGAACCTGTGAAAGTGACCTATTTTTTTTTTAAAAAAAAGTCTTTGCAGATGGAATTAAGGATCTTGAGATGAAATCATTCTGGATGATCCAGGTGAGCCCTAAATCCTATGACAAGTGTCATTATAAGACAGAGAAGAGGAGACACAGGGACATGGAAGAGAAGGCCATATGAAGACGAAGGTGGAGATGGAGTGCTGTGGCCACAAGGAAAGCTGACAGCCACTACAAGCTGAAAGGAGCAAGGAAAAATTGTCCCCCAGAGCCTTCAGAGGGAGTGTGGCCCTGTGGACACCTTGATTTTGGACTTCTGGCCTCCAGAACTGTAAGAATAAATTCTGTTGTTTTAAGCCATGTTTGTAGCAATTGGTTATGCAACCTTAGAAAACAAATAACAAGTAGCCTCGAGGATTCAACACATGAACCTACAGCAGGAAGGTTACATATCACCCCGTGAAGACTATGTATCTATTTTTCTAAATTCACTTAAATCCTTTTCATTCTAAATTTTCTTTGCATGTAAGAAAATGAAGCTGTACTCTAAATGAATTGTCTCTGTTTGCAGGAAAAGAACTTTGCACACAGTTAAATGATGCCAGATTTTCATCACTGTCATCAGATGCTTTATAAAGAAAATTAGTTAATTTCAGTAATGTCTGGATTTATTTTATCCAATTCACGGAATTAATCTAGTTCATGGAAGCTCCCCGTCACAATGGGGACATCTGACATTATTTCAAATGCTACTGCAAAATAAGACAAGTCCAACACTGAAAATACACACACACACACACACACATATACACACACATATATATACATATATATATATATGCTTTTTTTTGCGGTACTGATACAAATATAAATAGACACATTTTGTTGCTGGTGATGGAGGGGGGTGGGCAGGGAGGTTGCTGAGCAATGCATTGATGTCCAGGTTTCACAGCCACCTCCAAAGCAGTGCAATCCAGATGAAGGACAGAGAAGTTATGAAGGATGTGTTCACCCATGGGAAGTCGCCGGGCAATGGACAGGCACACTCAGGACCTATCGGGACAGATGCAGTGCAGTGCAAAGCCAGCAATGGTAATTACAACAACCTCTGCAGATTCCCCCTTCCCTCTCTCCCTCCCTCCCTCCTCGCTTTCCTCCCTCTCTCCCTCCCTCTTTCCTTCCTTCTTTCATCATTTTATTATGTGAATTTTCAAAATTATAAAAGCTAGAATAGTACAAAGAACCCTTATGTCCCTGTCACCTAGCATTAATATCAATATTGATATATTGTCAAGTTTGTTTTATCTATCTCCCTCCAACTTTTTTTTTTTTTTTGCTAAGGTAGTTTAAAATAAATCCCAGGACCATGCCACTTCACCCATAAATACTACATTATTACGAATGATTTCTTTCTGCTAGTGAAACTAATGCGTATTTTTTAGAGACAATTCAGATAAGCATAAAGGGGAAATTAAATTTGCCCATGCTCCTTCAATCTGCATCACTGTTAATTTTTGATGATTTTTGATCTAGACCTTTAAATTATGTGTGTATGTGAATATATATACACACATATATATATATTTAATATAGCCTATCTATCTGTATGTTAATCAGTGAGAAGGCTTTCTGTAACAGAAAACCCAGTTCACACTTGCTTAGACAAGAAGTGGAATTATTTTGGCTTATATACTTGAAACACTCAGTGGCAGGATAGGTTTCACGCCTGGTTTGATTAGACCTCCTGCTCAGTTTCTTCATCGTTCTCTAGTGACTCTTGTATATTGTCTGGCTTTATTCTTGGACTGGCTTCCCTTCTGGCAACAAGACTAGGATTCAGGCTCTCACATCCATCTTCACAGGGAGGAAGAGCCTCACTTCTCATAGCTTTTGCACAAGAGTCCTGAGCTCTCCTTGGATTGGCCCACTTGTGAACTAATCATTAAAACAAAAGACCCGAGAATACCCTGTCTGAACAACTTGGATCTTTGGGAGGTAGGGGCAGGAGGATGCGCCCAGACACCATGTCTTCACCCAGTGGTGGAGGTATTAAGAGAAGGAATGGATGTTGGGGAGGAAGCCTTAACATGTATTATCCTACGCCTTCTTACTGTCTCTATGTGTGTATCTATTTATATTCTCCCTGTCTCTTTAAATCTTGGAAATTTAGTTCACCTCCCTCCCCTTTTCACATTCAGGATAAGCACACAATGCCCACTGCAAGCTATATGAATTTCTGGGGTTTGGGAGGAGAAGGGAAGGTGGCCACTTTGGGCTCTTCCTCCTTCTGCTGGACCCTTGCTCTCTACTCTGTGACTCGCACTGACCTCAGTTGTGGAATTTGCCCCCTCCTTGCATATCCCAAGAGAAACAACTCATATAAAACATTTGCATATCTGGTAGACTCCACTTAAGGTTTAGGGCGTTTGGGAAGGGAGGGTTCTCAACAGAGGGAGATTTTGCCACTCAGAGGACATTTGGCAACAGCCAGAGACGCTTTTGGTTGTTATAACATTTTTGGTTTTTGTAAGTGCTACTGTCTTCTAAGTGAGTAGAGACCAAGGACGCTGCAAGGCACAGGACAGCCCTCCCCAAAAGAGTCATCCTCTCTCTGTGTCTGGGTTGAGAAGCTATGCTTTGAGATATCTGGAAGTCCTGGGGCCATACTTGACGGTGCTTGGCAATTCCCTCCGATTCCTTCCTACGTTCCTTGTTCATTGCTTTTCCTCATCCGTAATTCTTCTTTATTTCTAATATAGAGCATGCTAGCTTTCCCTTATGTTCTCATCCTCCAATAGACCTTGCTTTCAGGCTCATACCTCCACCCCAAGATGTTTAATGAGGTGTCTTCCTAAACAGATGTAGTACAGTCTCTAAGAGAAATTGTATTGCCATTTGTTAAGATAATTATTATTTCCAGCTTATTATATACCCACATCCTCCAAGTGATACTTGGGATAAAACAGTGGATAGTATTTCCCCACATGCTTTTTAAAGTTAATATTGGGTTTCCAGAATATTTTTCCATTGCTTACCGAATATGGTGCTATTGGCCAAATGTTTCTGGCTCTTCTCACTTCTAGGCATGTCGCAAGATTGTGCTTCCTGACATCCCTGTGACCAGTGGGGCCCTGTGCCTGGTTGACAGTGGAAGGAACATGTAACTTCTAGGTGAGAGCTTTTAATTACGGAGCTGACCCCTTTCAGGGCTCTCTATTTCCTTGTGGTAAGGTGATTATCGACGTTTGAGGTGGAACTCCTGCATCAGCCTGGATATCCGAGAGACCATGGTGAAAAGATGACCTTGTTGATATGATGTACCTGTGACACAAGAAGTAGACTTTTGTTATTTTATTTATTTTATTATTTATATGTATTTTTTGAGACAGGGTCTTGCTCTGTTGCCCAGGCTGGAGGGCAATGGCGTGATCACAGCTCACGGCAGCCTTGACTTGCCGGGCTTTAGCGATCCTTCCACCTCAGCCTCCTGAGTAGCTGAGACTATAGGTGCGCACCACCACACCTGGCTAATTTTGTTTATTTTTTGTAGAAACGACGTCTCATTATGTTGCCCAGGCTGGTCTCAAACTCCTGAGCTCAAAGGATCCCCTGTCTCAGCCCTGTGAAGTGCTAGGATTACAGGCATGAGCACTGCACCCAGCTCCAACTTTTGTTATTTTAAACCATTGGAACCTCGGGGTTGTTTGTTACTGCATAGTCTAGTCTATCCTGATGGATACATCTGATACCTCTTCTTCACTTTAGTTCAGAGGCTTCCTCCTCCTCATCAGATGAAGGTGACTGCATCCATGATCATAGGGGTTCATCCTAACTGGTCTATACCGATAGTTGTCATCTGCTGTTCTTTCCAGTGAGTAGTTTAGGGGTGGGCACATGTCCCTTTTGAGAGATAATGAGAGGTCTGCTGGGGCTTCTGAGAAAAGCTTCCCTGATCCTAGACAAGAGACCCGAAGAAAAAGTTCTTGAGGCCTCTGGACATGGCGTTTGTTGGATGTGGTGCCTGGAGCTTTGTAGCTATCCTGAAACTGAGAAAGAGATCGACACGAGGACAAATGTGACCCATGAGGGTGGCGAAGCAAGGGTGATGGAAAGAACCTGGCCCTCGATGGCATTATTGAAACTTGGAATCAACCAACCCTGAAATTTCTACCTCTGGACTTCCTGATATGTGCAATAATAAAAGTCCCTATTTTAAAGTCAATTTCAGTCAGGGTTTTATGTTACTTGAAACTGAAAACATTCTAAGTGATACATCAACTTGACTTCTGTAATGTTATTTTAATTGTAGAACATGTCTAGACTGTAATATATTTAATTAATCTTCTGTGACTTAACATTTAGGTAGTTCTCTATTTTTAGCCACTATAATATGAAGAGGGTCCCTTTCTGAAAATAATGCCAAATACAAGTTGTAAGCACATTTTGGCTTCCTAAGGACAGGAGGCCTATCTCCCCCTGAACCAGATCTTCATTCATCCCTTCATTCATTCATCCAGTCATTTATATTTGTTGAGTCCCTTCCATGCTAAAGGCTTAGGATAAAATAGTAACTTCAAATTAACAAGAGACTGGGTGTGGTGGCTCACGCCTATAATCCCAGCACTTTGGGAGGCCGAGATGGGCGGATAGAGGGTCCTGGTACTTGAGGCCGGGAGTTTGAGACCAGCTTGGCCAACATGGTGAAGTTCCATCTCTACTAAAAATACAAAAAATTAGCCGGGCGTGGTGGCTTATGCCTATAATCGCAGCTGTTAGGGAGGCTGAGGCAGAAGAATCACTTGAACCTGGGACGTGGAGGTTGCAGTGAGCCGAGATTGCACCATTGCACTCCAGCTTGGGCGACACAGCAAGCTCCATCTCAAAACAAAAAAAAAGAAAAGAAAAGAAAAACTGACAAGTTCCTGGTTCTCATGTAGCTCCTAAGAGCTTGTGTTCTTTAGATTTGGCAAAGCCAACACATGGTCCTTTAGTTATATAAATGTGAAGCTAATTTCCACCCACGGGTTCTTGGAAAAATAAATGGAACAGCGGATATATTGGATTGAGAGATTAAGTGTTTTGATTAATATATAAAGTAAACATGTATTTTAGCATACAGAGTTATGGCTCTAGACTTTGTAACTTCTTACAGAAATGCACAGTTTTGCATGTGTTAATTTGAATGACCTGTCCTTTTAAATTATTATTTATTCAAGGTTATGTGTTTTCTTTGAATATCATTTAGGAAAAGTTGGGGACAAGAGTGATAGGAGTAGTACATTTTGCCCGAGCATATGGATATATAGAAATAATACTATTGGCCGGGCGCGGTGGCTCAAGCCTGTAATCCCAGCACTTTGGGAGGCCGAGACGGGCGGATCACGAGGTCAGGAGATCGAGACCATCCTGGCTAACCCGGTGAAACCCCGTCTCTACTAAAAAAATACAAAAAACTAGCCGGGCGAGGTGGCGGGCGCCTGTAGTCCCAGCTACTTAGGAGGCTGAGGCAGGAGAATGGCGAGAACCCGGGAGGCGGAGCTTGCAGTGAGCTGAGATCCGGCCACTGCACTCCAGACTGGGCGACAGAGCGAGACTCCGTCTCAAAAAAAAAAAAAAAAAAAAAAAAAAGAAATAATACTATTAAAATAAGAACTGATTTTTGAAAGGACTGGTTTTTGTTTGTTTGTTTGTTTGTTTGTTGAGACAGAGTCTCGCTCTGTCGCCCAGGTTGGAGTGCAGTGGCGTGATCTCGCTTCACTGCAAACTCCGCCTCCCAGGTCTACGCCATTTTCCTGCCTCAGCCTCTCGAGTAGCTGGGACTACAGGCGCCCGCCACCACACCTGGCTAATTTATTTTTGTATTTTTAGTAGAGAAGGGGTTTCACCGTGTTAGCCAGGATTGTCTCAATCTCCTGACCTCATGATCCACCCGCCTCAGCCTCCCAAAGTGCTGGGATTACAGGCGTGAGTCACCACGCCTGGCCTGTTTAGCTCTGCAAGAAGAAGAAATTGTTTGTGCAGTAGTAGCAGTGGTGGTGGTAGGGGCATAGCATAGCTCATGGAGCACGAAGCCTGGGGATGCTGTACAGTTCTGCTTCTTGTTCGCTGTGTGATGTTGGACAACTCTCTACACTACTGAGTCCTAATATCTTCATTAACCAAAGGCAGAGATAAAATGAAATCATTTACCTTATTGGGTTACTTTGAAAAATTGCATCTTAATGTATGCAAAAGAGTTTAACTAGCCAGGTTCAGTGGCTCACCCCTGTAATCCTAGCACTTTGGAAGGCCAAGGCGGGTGGATCACCTGAGATCAGGAGCTTGAGACCAGCCTGGCCAACATGGTGAAATCCCGTCTGTACTAAAAAAACAAAAAAATTAGCTGGGCATAGTGGCAGGCACCTGTAATCCCAGCACTTGGGAGGCTGAGGTAGGAGAATTGCTTGAACCCGGGAGGTAGAGATTGCAGTGAGCCGAGATTGCACCACTGCACTCCAGCCTGGGCAACAAGAGCAAACTCCATCTTTCAATAAATAAATAAATAAATGAGTTTTTAAAAAGAGTATAATTAAGTGGGAACATGTCAACTTTAGTTTTTGTTTGTTTTTCAGGTGAGTCAAGGGAAAAATACTTCAAAAATGGAGTTCTCAGCCAGGCGTGGTGGCTCATGCCTGTAATCCTAGCACTTTGGGAGGCCAAGGCGGGTGGATCACCTGAGATCAGGAGTTTGAGACCAGCCTGACCAACATGGTAAAACCCTGTCTCTATTAAAAATACAAAAAGAAAAATTAGCTGGGTGTGGTGGTGGATGTCTGTAATCCCAGCTACTCAGGAGGCTGAGGTAGGAGAATCACTTGAACCTGGGAGGCGGAGGTTGCAGTGAGCAGAGATCATATCATTGCACTTCAGCCTGGGCAGCAGAGCAAGACTCCATCTCAAAAAAAAAAAAAAAAAAGAAAGAAAGAAAAAGAAAATTGAGTTCTCAGATATTTATGTAAAAAACAACATGCTTTTATTTATTATTACACAGTGATACATGATTATTGTTGGAAAATGAAGACAGCAAATGCACCCTCCCGCAATGTCAAAGTGTCTGCTTAGAGTATCTCCCTGACATTTTGTTGCCCTTTGCCTCAAGTCAATGGGAGGCAGTGACACCATACATTCTTTCTTTACACGGAGTAAAATCTATCAGCATTATCCTCTGATGCTGATTAATTCTTAGTCATTCTTAGGAAATCCTTCTCTGCTCGAGTTTCATAAATCATCACCCATATTTTACTCTAGCAACGTGAAGATTGATTTTACAAACATTTAAATTATTAGTCCATCTGGAATTAATTTTGATATAGATGGGAAAGATGTGTCATTATATGACAAAATGGATATCTTTGCAAATGGTACTTACTGCTATTTATTGAATAACCCAGACTTTCATCACTAATTTGAGTTGGAAACTTTTCCATATACTAAACTACTACGTGTTTTTGTGAACGTTTTTGGGCATGCTATATATTGTGCACTGAATTTTCTATCCATTGCTCAATCGATACCGCATTTTAATTAATATTGTAGGAGGTTTTAATGTCTAGTAAGAGAGACCTTCAACCTTTCTTTCCAAAGATCACTTGGCTTTCTAGCTTGTTTATTGCTTCTGAAGATATTTCTAATCCTTTTATTTTCATGTTCCAGATACCCATGAAGATGCAGAAAAATCTTCACACTCTCAGCAATTTAACAATCTAAGGTAACAGGTAATATAATACCAGAAGCAGGAAGTAAGATGTCTAAATTCTAAGAAAATCAGAGTTGGGTTTAGAAAAAACTCCTAAGGATTCTACCTGAGGAGTTTCCTGGTTTTGCTGCCTCTGATTATACCCTGAATACACATTGCAAAACTCTATTTTTGCTACTAGTTTGCATTTTGTTTTGTTTTATTTTGTTTTTAGAGACAGGATCTTACTCTGTCTTCCAGGCTGGAATGTAGCGGCACAATCATAGTTGACTGCAGCCTCAAACTCTTAGGCTCCAACAATCCTCCCACCTCAGCCTCCTGAGTAGCTGGGACTACAGATGCACACCGCAACACTCGGCTAATTCTTTTTTCTTTTTCGTAGAGACGGGATCTCACTATGTTGTCCAAGCCACTCTCAGACTTCTGGCTTCGCGTGATACTTCCTCCTTGGCCTCCCAAAGTGCTGAGATTACAGACATGAGCCACTGCATCTGACACTGCATTTTATCTTTTAAAATGTGCAGTTCCCCATCAGAATATGAGCTCATTTAAGGGCAGGAACTATATCTTAGATATCTTTTGTGTCTTTGCACAGTGACCAAGACATAGTAAATGCTCAAAAAACATTGAATGAATTAATTAATGGTACACAAAACTCTTGTGTGACGGAGTTCTCTGGCTGTGTCTTTCTTGTGTCTCCACTGGAGTACCAGGTGCTGGGATATGGTAGCTTGCCCAGCCACCTCGTTGCTCCTCTGTGTTGCCTGGTGAGTTTCATATTTATACAACCCTGTGCTTTCCAGGCTTTACAGACCCTTGCTAATGGATTCTTCAATGGCTTCATCCTTCCAGTTTCTTCCTCTTGACATTTTGCATGTTGGCCTGAAATAATGTGTCTCTTGGCCGATGGTGAGCACTCCATGATCTCTATCCTTCCCCTGGTTCTAAATTTCCCCAAGGGCCTGGTAGGTAGGGAGGTGATGAGCAGATAAAGCTGAGGCCCCGTTGGTTCTATCCTGGGCCTCCTAAGATCCAGTTTCTTTTCTTCTAGTTCAAAACAAGCCTCCCTTCCCCCATCCTTGGCACATAATGGGCACTTGACAAATGTTGATTTCTTTCAACTTGACACCCTCTATTCTGCTTCCCTCTCCAAATGGCAGGGTATGAACAGCAAGGCCTCATGTCATCTGTTACCATTTTCAAAAGAAAGCTTGGGGCTACCATGGGGACATGATGAATTAAAAGAAAAAAAAATCGTTCCCAACTACATTGGTGCCCAGGCTGGATGAGGATTGACCAACTAAAATGACTTTATCTAAGCCAGTGCACATGACCTTATTTTTCTTAAAGGGTAGAGAAGTGGGACCTTTATTATGACTTTGAAATCTGCATACTCGGATGCAAATCAGGAAGTAGGTGCAAAATGCCCATGAGGAATGAGGCCCGGAATAATACATTATTCTTTTGAAGTTGGTCACCCTGGAGTTTACTTTGAATGTCATTGGTACCTTTTCTCTTAATGCTTTCTGGGTACCCTACATAGGTAAAACGAAAAACCAGAGGTCTTCGCTTGAACCACAGGATTAACTGGTCAAACTGGTCATGGAAGGCCATCTGATTACAGACAGCCACAGTGATACATTTTTTTTCAGTGAAAAATTAAACCTTGTGTTCATGCAGACTTGCCATTTGTGGTCCATTGAAACTCTGGGATTGCTACCCTTTTAAGGAGGGAAAGAAAATCAGTGTGGTTGAGCTCTCTCTCTCTCTCTCTCTCTCTCTCTCTCTCTGATGTCCTCTCAGTTTTTCCATAGCAATTTTATTTGACTTAAAGTGCAACTCAAGAGAATTCTTACAACTCACTAGCATGGAGTGAACCCTGAGGCTGGAGAGAGTTCTATGCTTCTTGCACTTATGCTGATGATGCCATTGTCAGGACGCAGCCTCCTGAGAGATGTCCGCTCATTTCCATCCTTCATTCAGGTGCTCCTTCCCTGAAGCTGCCCAAGAATCCCTTGTTCCTCTTTAGATAAGGAGGCCAGGCTCAGCCCTAGCTTGCTTTTTATCTGCCCAGAGTGAGGGAGGAGATTGGACCACGATTTTGTCCAGTCCAGTTTCCTGCTTTGCTTGTTTTCATGGTTGTTGGCTTTTGTTTGCAAGGAAAACCTTGGATTTCTCAGCCTGTGAACAGGAATATTTTCTCAGGCTCTTGATAGACTGTTTAAGAAAGAGAGGACAGAGGCACATGGCTTTCCTCTCTAGTCACATAAAACAAAGCTTTAAGGGATTCTTTGGATTGGGGCGGATACAGAGAATTTGGGTGTGGGAGTGGTCAGGAACCTTGGGGGTGACAGTGCTACCTTGATTTTATGTGTTAGACCTTGGACCTCATATCTTAGAAGAGTCTACCTCATAGTCTGAAGAATGGGCCCATCTGATTGGGTAGGTCACCTGCAAGTCAGCTTGCACCTTTGCAGGGGAGGAAGAGAAAGGGGGCACCTGTGTTAGTTATGCCAAATTGATGCTGGTCATTAATGGGGTGACGGTCATAGCCAGATTTCCCCGTCTCTCATACAGGGGCAGAGGATAGTTGAACATCATGTGGCAGACACAGTGTTTGCCTCCTGTGGCCCTGTGGGTAAGTTAGGAATAAATGTCAAGGAGCAATTGACTTTCTCCCTGCTTGGGCCTGATTGTTTTCCCCTTCTTCATAGGTTAAAAAAAGTGTGTGCTTTAGCAAAAGAAACTATCATCAGAGTGAACAGGCAATCTATGGATTGGGATAAAATGTTTGCAACGTATCCATCTGACAGAGGTCTAATATCCAGAATCTACAAGGAACTTAAACAAACTTACAAGAAAAAACCAAACAACCCCATTAAAAAGTGGGCAAAGGACATGAACAGGCAATTCTCAAAAGAAGACATTTATGCTGCCAACAAACATTAAAAAAAGCTCACCACCACTGATCATTAGAGAAATGCAAATCAAAACCACAATGAGATACCATCTCACACCAGTCACAAGGGTGATTATTAAAAGGTTATGAAACAACCAATGCTGGCTCGTTGGCAGAGAAATAGGAACGCTTTTACACTGTTGGTGGGAATGTAAATTACTTCAACCATTGTGGAAGATGGTGTGGCAATTCCTCAGAGTTCTCAAACCAGAAATACCATTTGACCCAGCAATTCCATTACTGTGTATACGCTCAAAGGAATATAAATCATTGTAATACAAAGATACATGCATGCATATGTTCATTGCAGCACTGTTCACAATAGCAAAGACATGGAATCAACCCAAATGCCCATCAATAATAGTCTGAATAAAGAAAATGTGGTACATGTACACTGTGGAATACTATGCAGCCATAAAAAGGAACCAGATCATGTCCTCTGCAGGAACATAGATAGGGCAGGAAGCCGTTATCCTCAGTAAACTAACACAGAAAGCCAAACACTGCATGTTCTCACTTATAAGTGGGAGCTGAATAGTGGGAACACATGGACACAAGGAAGGGAACAACACACACTGGGGCATGTCGGGAGGTGGGGTGGAGGGAGGGAGAGCATTAGGATAAATAGCTAATGCATGCTTGGCTTAATACCTAGGTGATGAGTTGATAGGTGCTGCAAATCACCATGACACACGTTTACTTACGTAACAAACCTGCACATTCTGCACATGCACCCCAGAACTTTAAATATAAGAATAAAACGATGTGCTTGCCCAGTGCCCACTGTGTGCCAGGCCTCATATGTTGCCTTGCTTCAGTCTTAGAAATTATACTCACAACACTGTAATGTGGGAATAATGTCGTTCATGTTTCCTTTCCTTTGTTATTTTTACCATTAAAGGAACTGAGGCTCAGCGAGGCAAAGCGACTTGTCCAAGGTGGGGTCATGTCACATGGATAGAAAGCAGTCTGTAAATGCTTATTGGTAATGAAATTCAAGTTGAAGGGAAAGAAAAGTAAAAGGTGACTTTGTGCTTTTATTCATTTGGTATTTGTTCACTGAACAACAGTTCACTTTCAGGAATAAAACGCTAAGTTTTCGTAGCATCGTCTTCAGTTCATCATTCCTTGTAAGAGCTGCTTCAGTATTCGTTAATAATTTTTCTCTTTCTTCTTTCAGCCTCATTTCTTTCTCCCCCAGAGATATAACACTACTCTGTTTGGTATATGTCTTTGGGTATACATATGTCCTTGAAAAATGTATGTAACATTATTTTACATAGGTGTGAGCACATTTGCATATGTATACATATGTAAATTACATACATAGCATTGTGCTATGCACTTCATTCTATTTCTTGCTTTTTACTTAGTGCTTTTAAGTTCCCCATACATTTATTTATATCCATCTAGTTCATTGCTTCCGATTGTTATATCCTATTCCATAATATCCATCCATGTTCTCCCAATGATGGACAACTGGGTTACCTCTGTCTCAACACATTACATCAGTAATGTGTTGGGATCCTTGAATATGTTAGCATTTCTCAGGGGAAAATATCTAGTCCTCTATACTTTCAGTGGCAAGTCAAAGCATGTAAGGAGAGCTGGACAGCTGGAGATGGTGTAATATTTATTTTAAATGCAACTAACGGAACCGGAGGGCATCCCCCATTAAAGAGACTGCTCTACAAAGAGAACCATTAACATGAATGTAAATCACAGTAGCTTCAGGGACAGCTTAATAACAATCTGACTTTTTATTGGGTGAACAGGAGATGTACCAGCTTTCTCCTTACAGAGTCTTCTGGATCTTTTGCAAAGAGAGATTATATCTGAACTGCTATCGAGATGACTGAGGGCAGAGGGCTGCTCTGGGAGTAATGGCCATAAATCCAATTAGTAATTCACTTTCTCTTTTGCTACAGGCTCCATTTCCCCTGAATGTGGAGAAGATATGCATGTTGGCCATACTTCAGAACCCGGTCAATCCTGAGGGCTCTGTGTCATCATGCCACCAAAATATGCAAGACACCTTGCATGGGAAAATACTAGAATGATACACATCACCCTAGCGACAGTGGAAACCTCTGCTGAAGGGAGAGGAAAAGGTGGTGGGTTGATGGCCTGGAGACTCGTCATACTTTATTCTGTATACTTGTGTATTGCTTCAAACAAAAATTTGTTCCTGTCTTACTTGTGCAATAAGGAAAAAGAAAACCCTTTAGGGACCTCTAGAGAAGTTTATCAAGGTTAGAGCTCATAAAACTCCCTCTTTATGAATGAGGAAACAAGGCAGCTGGAGCACCAGCAGGTTATGTGTTCCTGCTCACATGGCTGGGTGGGGACCAGCGCTTGTCCCTCTTGATTTCTCCTCTTCAGTCCTGGGGACACTGGGTATATGTACCAGTGTGACCAGTGGGCAAAGCTGCAAGTGGGCCAATGACCTCAGAGGCTGAGCCAATGCAGAAATGTCTTGGATTCCAGACCTATTCTTGAGAACTTGGAAACTTAAGAAATCAAATGCTTTAATGACTAATCTTTTTGATCCAAAGTAAAGAATGGAGATGGCTTAGATTAAAAACAAAACCTGTACCAGATTAATTTTGATTTTTAAAAAATCACATAATTGAGACCAGCCTTGGCAATATGGCAAAACCCTGTCTCTACTAAACATACAAAACAATAGCTGGGAGTGATGGCATGTGCCTATAGTCCCAGCTACTCAAGAGGCTGAAGAGGGAGGATCACTTGAACCTAGGAAGTTGAGGCTGCAGTGTACCGTGATCATGCCACTGCACTCCAGCTTAAGTGACAGAGCAAGGCCTTGTCTAAAAAAAAAAAAAAAAAAAAAAAAATTGCATAACTGCTTTACATTTATTTTCTCTGAGATCAAAAAGACACATTTTGAGAACAAGGGGGTTCTTTGTTATGAAAGAACATAACTGACTTCTTATGTCTATACTGACTACAAAGGTGTTTCTTGTGGGTTGATCATTTAAAAAATATTATTATCATAATTGACATATAAATGACAAAACCACACTTGCATGAGCTAGTGAAAAAAAAAAAAGCACAAAGGATTTGGGTTTGAACCCCAGCCCTGGCATTTACTTGTCACCTTGAGCAAGTGACCAAACTTCCCCATGCCTTAGTTTTATTATTTGTAAAGTGGGAATAATATCACCTAATTCACATGATTACTATGAGGATCAACTGAGATACTCTAAGTAGAGGTTTTAGTACAATGGCTGGCACATAGTAAGCACTCAATAATGATGACCATTATTATTTTAATAAGGACGTATTCACTATTATTATTTTCCCTTGGACTACTCCAGGGATCAGTGAGATATTTATTAGGTATACTAATAACTTGCTTTGAATTTCTCAAAAGCAGAGTCTGAGACGAGGATCTGTGTGCAGAGTGTTTGTTCGGAAGGTGATCCCAGGAAATGCAGTGAGGAAGTGAACCATGGAAGAGAGAAAAAAGGCAATAAAAGTATATCTCTGTGGGCAACTGAACACAGTCCTAGGGCCTTCTGAGGTACTGTGTAGAGTATATTTCAAATAGCATGGGGGAGGCGTAACACTCATGTAGTGTCTGGTACAACTGCGTAAGTGCAATCTCCAATTAGGTTTTTTTTTTTTGAGACAGAGTCTCACTCTGTTGCCCAGGCTGGAATGCAGTGATGTGATCCTGGCTCACCGCAATCTCTGCCTCCCAGGTTCAAGCAATTCTCATGCTTCAGCCTCCCAAGTATGTGGGACTACAGGCATGTGCCATCACACCTGGTTAATTTTTGTATTTTTAGTAGAGACAGGGTCTTGCTGTGTTGCCCAGGCTAGTCTTAAACCCCTGGGCTCAAGCGATCCATCCACCTCAGCCTCCCAAAGTGCCGGGATTACAGGCGTGAGCCACCGTGTCTGGTCTCCAGTTCGGTTTTAAGTATAGGTTATGTTTTTGCTTATAATTTTTTTCTTGTTAAGTAACAGATGTCTGCATTGGCTGATGTTCTCCATGGCTGCTCTGCCAGTTTTTTCTCCATTAACTGATATGAGGGCATAATTTATGTGGCAAAATGTTTTGGGATGGTAAACACATCTGTAACGATAAGCTTAAAAGTTAAGTTTGAATGATATATTTATCATTCCATTGCAAGTCAAGGTAGGTTATCTCTTAGACTGGTTCTCAAAACCTAAGCAAAGGGGCTTCTGGAAACAGTGATACTCTTTTCAGAGAATGCTACAATCATCGCAGAATACCAGAGTTCCCACATATTCAATTCCAAGGCATAAACAGAAAAAGTTATTGCAAGAAATACGACCATCTTATGAAATTATTAGTATGGACATGCATACATACATCAACCAAATGTGACTGACTTTTTATGAATTTCTATTATTATTTGTTTACTGGGTCGTTGCTCACTTGTTATCTGTGGGAATTTGCTTGCAGATGACAACAGTAGGCACCACGGGCATATGAAAATATGGAAGAAAAACATTAGACGGTAACATTTTACCCATTTTTACATTAACCTGAGAATAAAGAATCCCTAATTCTCTTTCAGGGACAAAACACTTCTATGTCATTTTTAAAACACTGGCCTTTGAGAACCAACGTAAAAGGTCAACCGAACAGCTACAATGCCAATTTGTGGCTATATTCACTAATCAAAATAAGGGACATCCCACAATTCCAGGCTACTAGGAAGTTTGCAGGTGACTTGGCAGATCTCATAGATTGCACCTCCTAGGTGCTGTAAGAGCAAAGTGTGAGCTGCCCACGGCACTAGTGGGCAGACACTTGACTCTTCTGTGGGATCACTTGAAACTGGAATTATGTATCTAAAGTAGCCCCCCTTAGCCACAGCTTGGCTTTTGGCTGTTTCAGTTACCAGTGGTCAACCGCAGTCTGGAAATAGGTGAGGACAGCACAGTAAGATATTTTGAAAAAGAGAGCGAGAGGGACCACATTCACATAACGCTTGTTATTGCAGTATATTGTTACAGTTGTTCTATTTTATTGTTAGTTATTGTGCTTAATCTTTTACTGTGCCTATACATACATACCTATAATAAAGTTTATAAATTATACTATGTATATATAGGAAGAAATGTTTAGGAAAAATACATACATATTATAGGTACATATATGTATAGGAAAAAAGTTTATAAATTAAACTTTATTATAGGTATGCATGTATAGGCAGAAACATAGTGTATATAGGGTTTGGTATTATCTGTAGTTTCATGCATCCACTGAGGGTCTTGGAATGTATCCCCCATGGATAAGGGGATATTACTATGTATATATGTCTGTGTATGCATATATAAACATATATATGTATACAGACACGTAGTTTATATATATACACACATATACATACATATGTATATATATAATTATATATATATAGTTTGTATGAGGAAAACTTTGTGTATTTTACTATTTTGCTCTAAATTAGGCAATACACTACTGACTATAACTAACACAACTGCCTTCTTTGCTTTCACTATTACTTACTTCCATGCATTCATTTCCTGAGTCTGGAAATGGATCCGCCTTCTACCATCCTTACTGAAGGCCTAACTCAAATCTCATGTCCCCACAAAACTATACATGACCATCTCCGCCATCTGCTAGCGGGTCCTCTCAAATTCTTAAAATACTTTTTATACTTTTCATTTCACACTGAGTGCCACCCTATATTGTTAGTCTCTCTCAGTCTCCTTCACACACACTCTCTCTCTCACACACACACATTCCTGTCTTCCCTAACTAGACAAGATTTGCATTTTATTACTGTTTGTGCCCAGCGAGTGCCTCATACACAGTGGCTCTGGCAAATGTGTTAGAATCATGTAATCAGGCACAGCCCCCAACATTGTTCACAGCCCCACTCTATCAAACATCAGTGTTTCCCCAAATTGAGGAATGTAGAGATCCTTAAAGAAAAAGAAATCCGCACACACCCAGTGTCGAGTTAAATTTTTAAAATAATAGTTAAATATGCCAGAGTATAAAACAAAGTATAAACTCCTTCCACTAATAGCTTTAATACAACTATAAAATGAAAACAGTTTACAATTAAATGCAAATAAACCCATATATTTGAATTAATATTAATTTAATCTGACAGAGGATGCTATTTTGCTGCAAATAAATCACTGTTCAGAATGAGAATAGGGTCATGACTGCTATCATGCAGGCTGTTTACAATTTGTCGTGCCCGTATCGTGGTTTGCTCTATGACCATTCCAATTTTCCATCCATTTGCTCTATTTGAACCTTACAAAACCATCATTCAGGTAATAAAATGTCATGTCATTGGACTGCATCTGGCACAAGTACATCATTGCTGTGTTAGTTCCAACCTCTCTTCTTTCTCATTTACCTATGACAATAATATACCACTTGGCGTCAATGTGACCTTAAACATAGATGCTATGAAATCTGCAGCAGTACTTTGTTATAGATGGTCATCCAAATGAAAATACTCATAATAATATTAATAGCTATTATTTACAAACTTTTTAATGTGTCAAGTGCTTTCCTATATGTAGATTATCTCATTTAATTCTTACAATAACTCTCTGAGAAAGGTGCCATCATCATTTTACAGACAAGGAAACAGTGCCTCAGAGTTCAATAGCCTTCTCAAATCCATGCTGCTCATAAAGAATTTTAACACATGAAATCTGACACGGAACATGAATGCTATACTATACTTATTAATTTGCTCAGCTGGGTGGGCGTGGTGGGTCACGTCTGTAATCCCAGCATTTGGGGAGGCCAAGGCAGGCAGATCATGAGGTCAAGAGTTCAAGACTAGCTTGGCCAACATAAGGAAACCTCGTCTCTACTAAAAATACAAAAAAAATTAGCCAGGCATGGTGGCGAGCACCTGTAGTCCCAGCTACTTGAGAGGCTGAGGCAAGAGAATCACTTGAACCTGGGAGGCAGAGGTTGCATTGAGCCAAGATTGCACCACTGTACCCCAGCCTGGGTGACAGGGTGACTCTGTCTCAAAAAAAAAAAAAAAAAAAAAAAAAATTTTGTTCAGCTTACCATTCAAATGAACACAAAATTAAAATAAAAGTGTTACAGAGAGTCAACATACCTCAATATTTGAGAAACATTCCTATATACCCAGAATTCATCATATGCTCAGTAATCATGCCTGCAGATTCTTTTCCACTCAAGAAGTACTGGTGTAGTTATCACTAGCCAAAATATGAAATAACTCAGCTTTCTCGTGCGGTTGACTGGTCCAATCAAGAAAATGTTTGGACAAGAAAAAGTTGTATACTTCTGTCTTAGTCCATTTGGACTGCTATAGAAAAATACTATAAACTGGGTGGCTTATAAACAACACAAATTTATTTCTCACAGCTCTGGAGGCTGGGAAGTCCAAAATCGAGGCATTGACAGATTCAACATCTAATGAAGACTTGCTTCCTGGTCCATAGGCAGTGTTCTTACGTGGTGGAAGAGATGAGGGAGCTCTGTGGGGCTTCTTTTACAAGAGCGCTCACTCCATGTTGGCCCCTCATGACTCGATCACCTCCCAAGGGTCCCACCTCCCAGTGCATCACATAGCAGGTTAGGATTTCAATATATGAATTTTAGGGCACACAAACACTCCACCTACAGCACTTTAGTTCCATCGTCCCACACCCCCACCCCAGGTATAGTTACATTGTGTGTGTTTAATCAAATCCCTTGCTATTCTTCACAAAAATTAATGGTGTGATTTACTTATTGGCTTCTGTTTCCCAAATAAGCAACTTAGGAATGAGAAAAAAGCTTGTACATTTCAGATCTGTACAAAACAGTTACCAATTTTTTATGATATTGCAAAACACATAGATTAATCTGATTTCCAGGTCATCTACTGCATACCCAGCACATTGCTTTGGCCGTGGTTTAATCCGATGAAGTCTCTATCCTAAAAACCACTAGACAAGGTCTCTTCTTAAGACTTGAGTGTGGTTGTTATTAATAGTATATATTGACTGGACACGGTGGTCCCAGCACTTTGGGAGGCCAAAGGGGGTGGATCACCTGAGGTCAGGAGTTTGAGACCAGCCTGGCCAATATAGTGAAACCCCATCTCTACTGAAAATACAAAAGTTAACTGGGTGTGGTGGTGGAGACCTGTAATCCCAGCTATTCAGGAGGCTGAGGCAGGAGAATCGCTTGAACCAGGGAGGCAGAGGTTGCAGTGAGCTGAGATTGTGCCACTGCGCTCCAGCCTGGGTAACAAGAGTGAAACTTCATCTAAAATAAAATAAAATAAAAATATTAATAGTATATATTGGAGTCATGCACTTCTACAAAAATAGCTACATTCTGAGTTTGGCTGTTTCTTCCATCTTAGAAACAATTAGGTTAGGTAAAATTTGAATGTTATTACCCTCACGCCCATGAGGCTATTAGTGCACAGGAGGTTAAATCTAAGGTCACACAATTAGTGCTGAGCCAAATCTAGAAGTCAGGTTTCCTTGTCTACAGTTCCTCCCACTGGACCAAATTCCCCCTTAGAGCAATGCAGAAACAGCATTCTAGAAGGAATTTAGATTTATTTCTAAACTCGATCTGGTTCCATTGTGAGTATAAAATCCTGATTTGCAATCGGAGCCTGGAGTGTCACCCACTGCCTGTGTGGATGATTTTGTTACCAGCTGCTGAAACACTTCAATGGGAAGACATGGAATTCCTGCAGGAAATGACTCCAGGCAGCTCTGAATAAGTAAGGAAATTAAATGACTAACTTCAATGTTTCCTGGTTTTTGTCTATCTTAATTAACAATTTATTTTGGTAAAGGAAAAACTGAATAACTTTTTAATAGTCAACACGTAAAACCTAATATTTGTTTATAATAAAAACATGACTTCCATGTCTACTTTTATTTTCAAAACACCCAGGTTTTTAAATAATTTTCTCTTTCGGTAATTGTATTTATTAAAGAGTTTCTCTTTAAAAACACGATGACAGCATATATATGTGGGAAATATCAATTTCCTTCTCATAGTTCCCAAAGGCACACTTATGAAAAATGTGTTGATTATTAACAGAGCTAATATTTTTGTAGTAATGTTATTACTGAACGTCTATAAGAATTGGAGTTTGGGGTTGCAGCCCAAATACATTATTGATTTCTATGTCATATTAAATGTAGCACAGACCTAATTGAACATAATTACGACTTTTGATACCTATTTTATGTGGTTCCTACTTTGCCTTCATTCATTTATTCCACAGTGTTTACTGAATGTCTGCCATGTACCAGGCATTCTTCTAGGTGCTGAGATACAAGGTAACTTAAACAAAGCTCCTAGTGCCATGGAGCTAACATTCCAGTTGAAGGAAAAACAGACAATTAACAAAAAGACAGGAAAATATGTCAGGGAGTTGTAACTGCTATGAAGAAAAACAGAGTGAGACAAGAATGAGGGAGGGGTACTACCTTAAATGGGAGGGTCAGGAAATCAGGGAAATCCTGCCTGGGTTTGTCTGTGGAAAGTTAATAATTTCAGACCAATAATCCATCACGGACAACTACCATTGTGGTGGTATAATTGTGACATTCCGTTGTTTCCTGGGTTCTACAAGTGTTTAGGAAAAACTTTTAAATTCGAGGTTAATGGTTAGCAGTTTCAAGAAAGCTGATTTTATATCCGTGTAACTTGTGTCTTTATTTCTAGCTTTCTTTGGAAGACAATATCTCTTAGGACTAAAGATGGGGCAAAATTAAAGTTCTCGTCACAGGGCTAGTTAACTTTACTGCGAAGCAAGCATAAACAAATTTGTATTAGCAATTAAGTTTAGAGACTCCAATTACATTTTTACTGAAATTAAATAAAGGCAAATTCTCCTTAATATTTCCAGAATGACTATTAACAAGCACAAGTGCTACCTTTTGTTGAACAACAAAATGTGCCAAGTACAGAACTTCATGTACATTTTTTTTTCTTATTTTTCAAAAGCCCTGGCTATGGGTACAATTGCTCCCATCTTTTACCTAAAAGAAATTGGGACTCAGACAAGCTACATACTCTCCCTGAGGTCCCAGAAGTAATCATGTCATACTTGGAGTCTGACATCACTTCTGCCTGATCTTATGGGTCTGCAAGGAACAATGAAGATGATCTAATTTAACCTCATTTTACATATGGGTAAACAGAGACAGCTGTGGTGACCTGCCCAGGGTCACAGAACCAGTGAGCTGGTAGCAGAGTTGGGACTAGAGCCCAGTAGGAACTCCTCCGATGACACTGTGCTGCCTCCCAGTGAGCGCTGTGCAAGCCAAACTCTGCAACCCACTGCCTTTTCAATGAACAGCCAGGTCAGCTGGGTACCCACTTGGGACCAAGATGAATCCTGAGTCCTACTCATATCATACACAAAAAATCAATTCCAAGTGCATCATTTATCTCAATGTGAAAAGCAAAATAACAAAGCTTTTAAGAACAGCTACATGATCTTGGGGTGGGCAAAGAAGTGTTGACAGCTGTAAAGGTTAGAATGGGTAAATTGAATTATACTAAAATTAATAACTTTTCTTTATTAAGATGTACCATTAAGGAAGTGGAAAGGAAAAGTCCCAGAGTGGGAGAAGATGTCTGTATACACATGTGGTGACATAGAGCTTGTATCCAGCATGACTCTGTGTGCGTGCGTGTGTGTGTGTGTGTGTGTGTGTGTGTGTGTTCATTCCTACAAATTAGTGGCAAAAAGGCAGTTAATCCAATAAAAAAATAGACAAAAGCCTTGAACAGGTACTTCAAAAAAGAAGATATACTAATAAACAAATGAAAGGGTGCTAACATCATTCGTCATTAAGAAAATGCAAATTAAATCCACAACTGATTCTATTACAGATTTAGAAGAAAAATTAAAATGAAATAAATTACGTTGGAGCATATGAAACTGCAATTTTTACAGGTCAGAAATAGTCAAATATATAATTTAACCAATATCAAGTATTGATGAGGATGTGAAAATTCAGAACTTCAGATATTATTTGTGGAGTGTCAGTGGGTGCCACCCTTTGGGAATCTGTTTGGCAAAACTACACTAAAGCTTGGTGACTTAAAAAAGCAACCATTTGGACAGGCATGGTGGCTCACGCCTGTAATCCCAGCACTCTGGGAGGCCAAGGTGGGTGGATCACCTGAGGTCAGGAGTTTGAGACCAGCCTGGCCAACATAGCAAAACTCCGTCTCCACTAAAAATACAAGAATTAGCCAGGTGTGGTGGCATGTGCCTGTAATTCCAGCTACTCAGGAGGCTGAGGCAGGAAAATTACTTGAACCCAGGAGGCGAAGGTTGCAGTGAGCTGAGATTGTGACACTGCATTCCAGCCTCAGTGGCAGAGCGAGACTTCATCTCAAAAAAAAAAAAAAAAAAAGAGGAGCCATTTATTATTTCATACAAGTTTATGGGTCAGGTGAGCAGCTCTGTGGCTCTGGGTTAAGCTCAGTCAATTCTACCTGGGCTTCTGTGTGCAGCTGGCAGAATGGCTGGGACTGGCTAGTACGATGATCTGTCCAGGATGGCTCAGCTCTCCTCATGTCCTTCAAATCCTTCAGCAGGCTCACCTGGAGGGGTAGTCACAGACGAGAGAGAGAGTGTGTGTGAAAACAAGCAAGTGCTTGCTTATAGGAGCACTACTGGTCCTAACTTTTCCACTGTCCATTGGCCAAAGCAAGTCAAATGACCTAGCCCCAAGCCAGTGTGGGAAGGCATTATGATGATGTGAATACAAAGAAATGTGAAGATTGGGCCAGTATTTACTCAGGCTGGACAGACATTTGTATACCCTATGATCCAGCAATTTCACTCTTAGATCTATACCCAACAGAAAAATATACATGTGTTCATGAAGAGAAATATCCAAGAATATTCATAGCAGCACTTTTCATAATAACCTCAAGCTGAGAACAACCCAGATATTCATGTATAGTAGTGTGGATAAGCAAACTGTGCTCTATTCACATGATGGAATATTATACAGCAGCGAGAATGAATGAACTATGATTCTCTCTCTCTCTCTCTATATATATATATATATATGCAATATATATGAGCAAACAAACAGTAAAACAAATTCATGTTGTTAGAAGTTTGGCTAGCAGCCACCCTGAAAGGAGGCTAGTGGCAGGAAAGGGACAGGAAGGGGCTTCTGGAATGTGAATCATGTTCTATTTCTTGATTGGGTACTGGTTACATGGCGGTGTTCATTTTGAAGATGTTCATTAAAATGTATACTTATATTTTGCACAGCTTTCTCTATGTGTACTTATGAAATTTATATGAAAATCATTAAATGACAAGCATAATTTTCATGGGTTTTTTGCTTGTTTTTACATGTGTGTTCTGCTTTCCTATTGAGAAACTCAGATAACTTTAATTCCATCTGTTGTCTCCTCGTCTCCTCTGTCAAGGTGATGCGTTTCAAAATTAACAAGCAAATTAGTTGCATCATCACTATGGCAATCACTTCTTTCAATTCAATTCCATTTAACATAACAAGCATTTACTGAGAACTCAAAACACAATGAAAGATGCATAAGGTCTCCACAGGTGCTTTTCAGACCTCATTGTACACCTGAATCATCTGGGGAACTGGTAAAATGTGTTGATTCCTGGGGGTCCAACTCCAGAGATTCTGATTTAGTAGATCTGGAGTGGAGCCTAGTACACAACATTTTAAATTAAGTGCCATAGGTAAAATTGGTGCAGAAAATCTTTGGATTGTGTTTTGACAAAAACTAGCAAGAACTCATGATCTAGTAGCAAAGAAATCTATGTATTAAAGACAAAAACTAAAACAAGGTGCAAACTACAATAAAGCTATAAAGAACATTGAATGGAGAAATTACGACTTCTTGAAGAAATGGGATTAAGTTTCACCTTGAAATAAGTAGGAAAAGCTCTAAATTAATTCAATAAAAATATATTTAGCTCCTGCTACTGAGGTTTAGGCATCGTTCTCAGTGCGGGGGATACAGTAGGGAACGATGCATACCAAATCCCTGCCCTAGGTTGCTCATGTACTAGTGAAAGCAGCCTTTCCCTAGGCAAAGAGTAGTGTCTGTAATGCGAGCACCAGGAAATATACAAGGAAATGCAGATAGGAACCAAAGTGTAGACGCTTTTCTGCATCTAGCAGTAGTTTTGTATTCCAAACTAACATAGTTTCTTCCATTCCTTGGGTTTTATAATCCTCAGATATCCGAAGTGTTTTCTCACCCTTTTGTGAACACAGAGCATTTTTAACATTCCCGTTTACCTTTGTTGTTTGTGTTGACCTCTGGCTTCCCTCCAACTTCACCACATCTTTCTTGTGATAAGTTGTCTACAAAACACTCCAGTATACCAGGTAAGCTTACAAGAATTATAAAGTGACTGCCAATGGCCTCTGTCTAATTCTATGACCTAGAACCTCTTCCAAAGCGCCTGACACTAGACTCCTCAAGAACCATGGCAAACTGTTTTCTAACTGACTATCTGCCACCACTCTAGGCATTTGTGGTGTGTGTAGAGAAGGCTGTATACCACCTTCTAATCTCTACTCAACCTCCAAGTATCCATATTTCAGTTGATAATCGCTGTGCTTATTCTGGTTGGTAACTTCTCTAGACAATCTTTAGCTTGTTACCTGGAAGTCTGAGGGAGGGGTTTGTTGATATAATACCAGTTAATCAGATATCATCTGAAAAAGCCACCAGCTTACAGTTGATAATAGTGATAACTTCTCCTGATTCATTGGCACAGATGTTCCATTAACAATGTTCCAGTAACAATGCATTTGATACTTTTCCAAAGCTTGATGAAAAAAAATAGTTCTTTACATTTATTATTCCACCCAGGTTTTCCTTTATATAACAGTATTTATTCTTCTTTTTAAAATTTTGTCATGGTAAGATTACTTAACATGAGATCAACCCTCTTAATGAATTTTTAAGTGTACTTTATGGTGGTGTTACATACAGGCACAACATTGTGCAGTAAATCTCTAGAACTTACTCATCTTGCATAACTGAAATTTCACACCCGTTGATTAACAACACCCAATTCACTTACCCCCACAACCCCTGACAACCAACATTCTATTTTTTTGCTTCAATGAGTTTGACTACTTTAGATACTTCACGTAAGTGGAATCATGCCCTATCTGCCCATCTGTGACTGGCCTATTTCACTTAGCATAATGTCCTCAAGATTCACTTATGTTATTCCATATTGCAGAATCTCCTTCTTCTTAAAGACTGAATAATATTCCATTGTATGTATATGCCATGTTTTCTTTATCCATTCATCTACCGGTGGACATTTAGTTCATTTCCACATCTTGGCCATTATAAATAATACTGCACTGAACATGGGAGTGCTCCTATCTTTTTGAGATCCTGATTTCAACTCTTTGGGATAAATATCCAGAAGAGGAATTGCTAAGTCATATCGTAATTCTATTTTGATTTTTAATTTTTTTCCATACTATTTTCCATAGAGGCTGCACCATTTTGCATTCCCATCAACAGTGTATACTGTTGGTCTTCATCCTCAGCAACACTTATTGCCTTTTGTTTTTTGTTAATAGCCATCCTAACAGGTATGATGTGATATCACATTGGGAAGAGGTATTTCTAAGTCAATAGCATAACTTTTCTTAAGGAAGAAAGTAGTAATTCCTGCTCATGATTCTATATTGTATTAACATATTAAAATATTTATACACATGAAGTACAAGGTTGAGAAAGTTATCTAAAGAGACTCTGGAGTCAGTTCGACTAAAACTTGAGTCTTTGCCCTGTCCTCCAATAGCTTTGTGATCTTGAGAAATTCATGTAACCTTTCACTGTCTCAGTTTCTCTGTCTGTAAAACAAAGTGGGGCTATAAATAACATTTCTCTCAGAGGGTTCTTGAGAGGGATATCTTTATTCTGAAAACTGGTAAATAATGGGAAAGAATTCTAACATGAATATTGTTTGGGGGGGGAGTATTTCAAAATAATCAAATAGCTAACAAGGAGAAGTTTATCTATCTTATCTATCTATCTATCTATCTATCTAATAGGTAGTAAAAGAGATAACAATTAACAAATCATCATTTGTGACCCCTGTGAGATCATGGTCCCAGGAAACAATCTTTCTTCAGTAGCTACTATATTGAGTGAAATGTTGATGGGAACTTTATAATTGATGGATCAGACTGACACCTCCTGAACCCCTTCTAAACACTGACCAATGTTAACTCCACTCCCACAAAGTGGGATAAGCACCCAGTATGTGCCTCCTGGTGGCATGCAATAGAAAGTACAAGGTATCACCTACCAAAACCCCTGTCTACCAGGTTAAGAAAATATGAAGGGTAGAGGAACGTGTTAAATGACACCATGAGGATGCAGTTAGCTAAATACATAACAAAATAAGTTATGTGGGAAAGATCACTCTGTTTTTTCCACAAATAAATGACATTAAAAATAAAGAGGAAAATGGGGGAACTCCCTTAAAGGATATACCAATCACATGCAATATGTGGATATTTTTAGGATCCTCATTTGAGCAATCCAACCATCAAAAGATGTTTTCAAGACTACTAGGGAAAATTGAAAACTAATTGGGAAAAAGATGATATTAAAGATTTATTGGTAATTTTGCTAGGTGTGATAACAATACTGAGTTATGGTCGAAAAAAGAGTATTTGCCTATTAGCAAATATTGAGGTAAAGTGGCATGTTGTCTAGGAGTTGCTTTAAAATACTCTAGTAAAAATAAGTGTGCGTATGTTTGCATCTCTATGTGTCTGGGTGTGTTAGAAGGAGCAGAAGGATGAAAGCAAATGACAGAATGTTGATAATTTTTAGAGCCAGGTGATGACTAAAAGAGGATTCACTCTACTATTTTCTTTGTGCTTATGTGTTTGAAAATTTCCACAAAACCCATGTTCTTACACCAAAGCAAGCAGATATTATAAATAAGAATTGTTTGCATAATTTGTATAATATTTCAAAACCAAAAAAACCACCTGAAATAAATCTTCAAACTTTCAGCAGTTGGTCCTTATGTCTCAGGCACCTAGGGGTACACAGTTACTGTGTCTTGCCATTAGGGGTGGTTTGAGAGGTCAGAGAAGCACTAAAAGAGTTGAAGGAAGCTTTATAATTCATAGCTCAAGCTCTGAAAAGTAAATAAACTAATGTCATTTAAATGTAGTGGGTCAGTAATACTGTAAAAATCCTAGAAGAAAACCTAGGTAATATCATTCAGGACATAGGCATGGGTAAGGACTTCACGTCTAAAACACCAAAAGCAACGGCAACAAAAGCCAAAATTGACAAATGGGATCTAATTAAACTAAAGAGTTTCTGCACAGCAAAAGAAACTACCATCAGAGTGAACAGGCAACCTACAGAATGGGAGAAAATTTTTGCAATCTACTCCTCTGATAAAGGGCTAATATCCAGAACCTACAAAGAACTCAAACCAATTTACAAGAAAAAAACAAACAACCCCATCAAAAAGTGGGCAAAGGATATGAACAGACATTTCTCAGAAGAAGACATTCATACAGCCAACAGACACACGAAAAAATGCTCATCATCACTGGCCATCAGAGAAATGCAAATCAAAACCACAATGAAATACCATCTTACACCAGTTAGAATGGCAATCATTAAAAAGTCAGAAAACAACAGGTGCTGGAGAGAATGTGGAGAAATAGGAACACTTTTACACTGTTGGTGGGGTTGTAAACTAGTTCAACCATTGTGGAAAACAGTATGGCAACTCCTCAAGGCTCTAGAACTAGAAATACCATATGATCCAGCCATCCCATTACTGGGTATATACCCAAAAGATTATAAATCATTCTGCTATAAAGACACATGCACATGTATGTTTATTGCGGCACTATTCACAATAGCAAAGACTTGGAATCAACCCAAACGTCCATCGGTGACAGACTGGATTAAGAAAATGTGGCACATACACACCATGGAATACTGTGCAGCCATAAAAAGGGATGAGTTCGTGCCCTTTGTAGGGACATGGATACAGCTGGAAACCATCATTCTCAGCAAATTTTCACAAGAACAGAAAACCAAACACTGCATGTTCTCACTCATAGGTGGGAATTGAACAATGAGATCACTTGGACATGGGAAGGGGAACATCACACACTGGGGCCTATTATGGGGAGGGGGGAGGGGGGAGGGGGGAGGGATGGCATTGGGAGTTATACCTGATGTAAATGACGAGTTGATGGGTGCTGACGAGTTGATGGGTGCAGCACACCAACATGGCACAAGTATACATATGTGACAAACCTGCACGTTGTGCACATATACCCTAGAACTTAAAGTATAATAAAAAAATAAAAATAAAAATAAATCTCCTCTTATATAGCTGCAAAAAAATAAATAAATAAAATAAATGTAGTGGGTCAGGAGCAGCATTTCAAAAACATGAAACAGAGAAAATAAAGCTGCAGGAAGTTTGAACTGGGCAGAGCCCACCACAGCTCAGCAAGGCCACCGCAGCCAGACTGCCTCTCCAGACTCCCTCCTCTGTGGGCAAAGCATCTCTGAAAAAAAAGCAGTAGGCCCAGTCAGTGACTTATAGATAAAACCCCCACCTCCCTGGGGCAGCGCACCTGAGGGAAGGGGCAGTTGTGCGCGCAGCTTCAGCAGACTTACACGACCCTGCCTGGCAGCTCCGAAGACAGCAGCAGATCTCCCAGCTCAGCGTTCGAGCTCTAATAAGGGACACATTGCCTCCTCAGGTAAGTCCCTGACCCCCATGTATTCTGACTGGGAGACATCTCGCAGTAGGGCCAACAGACACCTCACACAGGAGAGCTCTGGCTGGCATCTGGTGGGTGCCCCTCTGGGACAAAGCTCCCAGAGGAAGGAACAGACAGCAATCTTTGCTGTTCTACAGCCTTGCTGGTGATATCCAGGCAAACAGAGTATGGAGTGGACCTCCAGCAAACTTTTGCAGGGACATGGATGAAGCTGGAAACCATAATTCTCAGCAAACTAACACAAGAACAGAAAACCAAACCAAACACTCATAAGCAGGAGTTGAACGATGAGAACACGTGGACACAGGAAGGGGAACATCACACACTGGGGCATGTCAGGGAGTGGAGGGCTAGGGGACAGGTAGCATTAGGAGAAATACCTAATGTAGATGACGGGTTGACGGGTGCAGCAAACCACCATGGCACATGTATACCTATGTAACAAACCTGCACATTCTGCACATGTACCCTAGAACTTAAAGTATAATCATAATAAAAAAACATGAAACAGAATAAAATAGAAAAATGCCAGACTGCATCTTTCATAATAGTACATTACCTATATGAGTTCTTTACCACTGATATCAAGGCTTCTCAATTCCGAATGTCCACCTGAATCAGTGGAGGTTCTTGTTACAATGCAGATTCTGACTCTAGGTCTGGGGAGGGGTCTGAGATTCTTCATTTTTAACATGCTCTTCCAGGGAGCTTACAGTCTGGGGTTGGAACACACAGGTGCATCAATCTTGCTAAATGGCAGATGTACAAATACTATTGGGAGTGCAGCAGAGAGGGAAGACTAGCTCTGCCTGAGATTTTATGGTTGATAGGAGTTTGTTAGGCAGAGAAGCACCTGAGAGGTAGTCCAGGGAGTGACTGGCAAGTGCCGAGGACCAGTGAGCTTTTCTTGGCATGGTTACATCACTCTCTCTTGCATCTCAACATGATTTCCAAGGCCACAATCTGATGGCAGTTGCCCCTCATGAGTTTAAGCTAGCTCAGCCAGCAGCTCTGCTGGAGGCCTTGATGTCTTCCCTTGAAGGCCCGGCACCTGCAATTCTGGCGGCTTGTCACCAGGCGATGAGCAATGTGCTCCTGCAAACAGCGGGCTTCAGGACTTCATGGCACCCCTTTCCTTTCTACTTTTCCAAACTGCACTCACAGTTCTCCACCCTGGCCCTGCCTTCCACAGATTTCACTTTCTATTTTGCATAAAGGGCCACTGCCATCAGATTTTCACTGCTTCCCCTTTCTCCTCCTCAAAAATAATTGATATTCTTTGTGTGTGTGTCTCCTTCTGCTGCAAAAGAGGAATCTGCAAGGGTGACCACCCACTTAAGCCTTGGACCCCACTTCTCCCAGCACTTCCCCCAGCCTCTCCATGTCTTGTGTGCTCCCCCTCCCTCACTTACAGAACCCTCTGCCCTGTTTACAATCGTGCTGCTTCTCCAGGCACCCGAGGGTGTCTCTAAACCCTGTTACTTTCTTAGGTTCCTTGTAAGTAGCAGCAGTGCCTTACTCCATGATAAACCCACAGCCCTAATTACTCCCCACGCTCTTCCTCATCTGCAGTGTGCATAAGCATTGATTCAGGGAGGAGGGAATAAAGTTGTTGCTGCCTCTCATCTTCTGTTCATCTCTAAACCCTTTGCCTCTGAATGTTGGTTTCTCTTTTTTCTAGCCTCCCCGGACTCTGGTTTCCTGTCGTAGCAGGTGTCATCCCCATGTGGGTCTCAAGAGTTGCTGTGCCCTCTTTAACACCCCAGTCTACTTGAGGCCAGACAACACTTTTTGTTAATTCACTTCTGGCACAACTAAGGCCAGTCAGAACCCTTTAAACGAGACTGAAGATTTGGGGTAAACAAATTGAAGAAACAACCTGAAACCAAATTATCCACTTGATATGGTTTGGCTGTGTCCTCACCCAAATCTCATCTTGAATTGTAGCTCCCATAATCCTCACATGTCATGGGAGGGACCCGGTGGGAGGCAATTGAGCCATGGGGGTGGGTTTTTCTCATGCTGTTCTCACGAAAGTGAATAAATTTCACGAGATCTAAGGGCTTTATAAAGGGCAGTTCCCCTTGCATATAATCTCTCTTGCCTGTTGCCATGCAAGACATGACTTTGCTCCTCCTTTGCCTTCTGCCATGATTGTGAGGCCTCCCCAGTCATGTGAAACTGTGAGTCCATTAAACCTCTTTCCTTTATAAATTACCCAGTCTTGGGTATGTCCTTATTAGCAGTGTGAGAATGGACGTGTATACCACCCAACAAAGTAAAGCTTTCTCCTACAGCATTCGGTGTGAGGATGCTTCCCTGCCCAGTTCCCTGTGGCGGAGAACATCTTTCCTCCTATGTTGGAGCTTCTTCAAGTTCTTTTTCAACTCCTCTGGAAGTCCAGATTCAAGAAAGTGAGACCCAGAGAGATTTGTCTCCTGCTTACCTTTTGAGTAGGAATGTCTTCACAGAAAATCCAGCTTTCCTGCCATCCTAATGCCCACCCTGTTCCTGATAGACATGAGTAAGGCCTTGATTCATGGCCTGAATTGGCTGTGGCCTTCAGAACACAACATAATGAACCCAACCTCTTTCAGATACACGTCTTATATCATGGTGAACGTCGTTATAGGGTTACTGTCACAGGCCACCATTGACCCCATAACAGCTGAACTCATTGACCTCCTCTTGGTTTTCATTCCCATCCATCTCACTGAAGCTTTGGACACCACTGCTCCCTTTTGGCACTTGTTTGTCCCTTGGCTCCCATAACACTGTCACTTCTGCTTTTCCTCCAAACTTTCAGACCACTTTCTCTCCATCTTTGCTCTCTATACTTCCTCCTTTAAATGTCAGCATTGCCCAAGCTTTTGTTCTTGGCTCTCTTCTCTTTATGTTCCCAACTAATTTCCTCCACTGTGCAGGTGCTTGTCCCCAGAACTGCTAATGGTGTAGGAGCATTGGAAGCTTTACTGATTCTTTCCCTTCTCTAGACAGACAAAGCTTCTATCTCCCCAGCATAGCCTCAAGTCACAGACAACTTATATACCACCTTTTAAAAAGAATGGATCCTTTCCTGTTTAGCTTTCCCTAGGCTAATGTGACTTCCTCTTTTGAATCCACAGGTACTTAAAATATTTTTTTAGACTAGCTCTTTTGTGACAGACACAGTTCCAGGTTACCTGCAACACATCTGTTGACTGGATAATGTTCTCTCCAAACCAGGCTTCACAGAGGTCCCAGGACCTGCTCAGAGTCACAAGAGCAGCAAGTGGTGGACCTGGGACTCTGGATACATGATGGTCACACAGTGCTGGTTGTGCCTTCTTGAGTCACCTGCCTTACTTTGCCATCCACTATTTTTAATAGCAAAAACCTCAGTTACTTTTGCAGCAACTGAATATTGTGTGTGTGGGCATTTAATTCCTCTGCACATAAACTTTTGAGTAACTTTCTTATTTTTCCTTTCCGCTCCTGGCACCAAGCTTTTAATTTGAATTTTGGAGACAGTCTCAATTTTAAATATTTCATCCTACTATGCAAATAAGTACTGTTGACCCACTTTGGGGCTTGTAAAGTGTGGTCATTGTTACAAATGCTTTGGACATTGCAGCCAATTAATAAATATCTGTAAAACTCAATGAACGATATGGGAAAACAAGCCAGGTTTATTTCAGATTTCAGAGACCGAGACAGTCATTCCAATGCAACTATAATGCTTTACTAAAACAAGCATAAATTTCAAGTGGTCACCAATTGCTAGCACTTGTGTGTGTTTTGAAAGAATGATGCAATACAAAATAAGAAAGAGCAGCTTTTTACATCATTTTACCTCCAGTATCAGAACAGAAGGAAAAAGTCTGACCATGGTCTAACTTTTTCTGTAACTGGTTTGTGACTATTTTTACTTAACATAATATCATTATTCCTATTGAACGTCCCCTCTGTTTAATTCTCACTCTTTAATTTCAGGCTTATTACATCTACTACTTTGTAAGAAATGCTAGCATTTTCTATTAACAACTCTACTATGCCCCTTTAAAGTGGCTTCTTATGGGAAACATGCCGTTTTTATAGACATTTGTAGAAACTGGAAATTGGAAATTAGAGGTACGAACTTATTTCTTCACTTAATTATTAACACTGATTACTTTTTTTTTTTTTTTTTTTTTTTTTTTTTTTCCTGAGACAGAGTCTCTGTCTGTCACCCAGGCTGGAGTGCAGTGGCATGATCTCAGCTCACTGCAACCTCCACCTCCTGGGTTCAAGTGTTTCTTGTGCCTTAACCTCCTGAGTAGCTGAGACTACAGGCACACCACCCTGTATTTTTTTTTTTTTTTTTTTGAGATGGAGTCTCGCTCTGTGGCCCAGGCTGGAGTGCAGTGGCCAAATCTCAGCTCACTGCAAGCTCCGCCTCCCGTGTTCACACCATTCTCCTGCCTCAGCCTCCCGAGTAGCTGGGACTACAGGTGCCCGCCACCTTGCCCGGCTAGTTTTTTGTATTTTTTAGTAGAGACGGGGTTTCACCGTGTTAGCCAGGATGGTCTCGATCTCCTGACCTCAAGAGATCTGCCTGCCTTGGTCTCCCAAAGTGCTGGGATTACAGGCGTGAGCCACCACATCTGCCCCCAATTTCCTTTTATACTCATTTTTTTCCTTGATAGCCTATGAAAAATACCTGTGTTCTCACCCGTAGTAGCATTTCCCAAACCATGTGCATGAATGACGAAGGATTAATCTCATTGGTGGAATGTGAATTCTTATCAATCAGAAACAGACCAAGGTATGCTGTCTTATCATGACCTTTTCTCCTAGTCTTTGGGCCTACTTCATTTCAGAGTTCAGAGTTCAACTTCTGCTCTTAAATCTTAACACAGAGTTACTTTCTTCAAGTTCCAGGCTACAAGAGACTGCTGTGTTTGGAGGATACCTGTCATTTATTTGTAGGTCGAAATTCTTCTTACCTTTTCGTTCCACTTGCCTCCTCCCGTTCTAGATTTTCCCCCTTTGAAGTGAGATTAGTGTTTGTCCTAATACAGGGACTGGGGGAAAGTTCTCAGAGGATCTAACAACAGCAGCAATAGATAAATTAAATCGTACTACGTACTGTCATTCAGAAAAGCTATTTACAGACAGAGCTATTTTGAAGCCATTAAAAAATGCTATTCATCTCAAACTTACCATCTGTCTTCAGCTTCTGGAATCGTCTATGGCGTTAGCGAAGAGATTAGTCTCTGCGGCCAGCTTCCTTCTAGCTCTCCCGTGACACTCAGGGAGGCTCTTATGGGAAGAAGGCAATTTATTTCAGCTGCACAACCACATGGTTAACTATACACAGCAATTATACAGAGCAAATGTATCAACTTCTGCCACGGGAGGCAGGAGTTCCCTTTCTGGTCATTAATAATGAACTCTTCAGTAAGTAGGGAAACATTTACCAAATAAAATGGCCTATTATAGATGATCCCCTGGGCAGCTGAGAAATCGTGTGACTGCTGAGGAAAGCCAAAGAGGCTGATGTTGTCGCTCGACCTTGCTTGGTTGTCCTGGAAGCATCTCCGAACCGGCAGAAGATGTGACCTACTGGCTCTTTGTGCATAAGTGTCTAGTCCGAAAAGAAGTGGCCTAGTCTTTCCTATATTGAAATTCCATTGCTTCCTTTCCTGGCAGCTGCATAATTGGGAATGCCGTGAAATAAAAACGAGGAGGAAGAAAATTAGAGCCGGGAAGTGTCAAGTTGATCGACTGCCAAGTTGGGGGATGGGAGTGTCCGGCAAATTCAGATTCTTCCAGGACCCCCTTCCACCATGTCACCCCACCATTTAAAACACTTGTTCCTCACACTTCAGGAAGTCTCTGGAGGCTCCTAGCTGATCTAATGCTTAGACTATAACTTGGTCTACAGTGATGTATTCAGAGGACTCTTTTGCAGTCGTTTTAATGAGCGGAATTCCTGAAAAGGTGCTGACATTTTAATGCCTCCTATTGACACTTTACATTTAAAGACAACAGGCTTTGCACTGCATGCAAAATCCTTGCAAATCTGAATGCTCTGTGGTCTTAGCCACCTTGCTGAAACACGGGGTATAATTATTAATAGAATAGATGAGGGACATGTTCATTTGAATGCATCTTCATACTGAAGACAGCTGAGCATTACTTAATTGATGTTCAACACCCTTCAGAGGTAGGAGTGTATTACCCGGCTTCTCAGATGGATGACTTCAGGCAGCAGAATGATAAAATCCAAAGCCTCAGGGCAGAGACTGTGCCTTTGATGAATTCTGCAAAGGGCATAATGATGCAACAGTGATGGGAAAATAAAGCCATTAATAATAGTGTGATGAAACCTGTGGCTGCTCAGCTGCTTAAGAATGTAACCTAGCTCTGGTGTTTTGCCAAATTCCTTTAAAAATTTGGTCCACACAATCATACGTTTGTGAATTGAGAGCATGTATGCATTCCTTTCAATAAACCACAAAAGATGAGGTGATGAGAACCAACTTGACTATTTTGAACTTCAAAATGCCTTAAAAATTTTGGAAATATTATTAAGTTTTAAAAAATTTAGTCATGAAACACATATTCATTGAAAGGCAATGATGTGCAAAGGACTGAACTGGGTGCTTAGTCCGTGCCCTCCTGGCTTACTATCCAACAGGAAATAAAAATATATAGTTCATCACCATACAGGCTGATCACTGCAGACAAGGGTAGAGACTGTATGTTATGGGAGAGGATTCACATGGGGGGCACCTCAGCCAGTCTTGGAGAGTAAAACAGGGGTCCCAGAGAAATCATATCAAATGATATTTAAACTGGTAGCTTAAGGAATAGTAGAAGTCAACCGTCAACCGGGGGAAGGAATGGGACTTCGTAAGGATACAGTGGACACGGGCTGCTATTTTAAAACTGCAGAGGAGAGAATGGATGCAGAATGTTAGTAAGACCAGGCAGCTCAGTTGGTTTAAGTCAACTGTATCTTAGTGAAAGCCATCCAGTTATCCCTCCACACCTTTAGAAGTGAGATCTCCATACAGAAGTACTTCCCTTGAAAGAAGAGAGAGAGAGACAGAGAAGGAAAGAAGGAAAGAAAGAAAGAGGAAGGGAGGGAGGGAGGGAAGAAAGGAAAAGAAGATTAAGGATTGGTGAGGATTGGCAACCCAGTTCATAGATAATGTGCTACCATAGATAATGTGCTACCCGGTTCATGGATAATGTTCTTAGATAATGTGCATATGATAATTTATTCATAGATAAAATTTGGTAAGAGAGTTTGAGGAAAAATTTCTGAAGGAAGACTGACTCAACACAAATTTTTATAATGGTTCACTATTTATTATTTCAACTTTCTTTTTAGTTTATTAGGTCCATGGAAAAAAATTAATACATTCAACAAAAGCAAACATTATTTTTCTTAGTTACAGACAAGCAATGTCAGACACAAGGAATTGAAGTGACATTTTCAATCTCATTTTCAATCTCATTCGGGCCTATTCCGGGGGACAGGTGGCAAGGTAGACACAAAGAGATGATAATACCTGTTTCATCCTGAACCTAATGAAATGGAATGAACAATAAATTAATAAATAAAGCCAACAAATTATTTAGGAACAGTGCTCTAACTTTGGAAGTATCTAGAAATGGAAAACTCTGGAAATGGATGCCTGGCCCAACATAAAATTCCTCCAGAAAGAGTTCTGTGGATATAATACATAGACAGAAATCCAGAAAAATCTCCTTCATCTTACAATCCCCACCTAACTTCCATTCTGGCAGTGAGATATGCTACCCAGTTGTGAAAATAATATTTGTCTTTTCTGATTAGAAGTTCTTCCTTGATACCTTGGATAAAGAGTATTCCACAGTGAAGGAAGAAACCACTAGGCTTACCATTCTATTTTTGTCTCACTGGAAAGAAGGCAAGAGGTCTGGTATTAAAAAATCACCAGGAGTTAAATTTTTCCACTAGCAAACACGGTTTTAACAGAACAAGAGGAAAAGAGACATAAAGTCACTGAGGATAGTGATGGTTCAAGGGAAGATGGAAAATGTATAGGAAGCCCCACTGTACAATAAGGGCACATCATGTCCCAAATCCTTACTTTTCTTTTACTACATTCAAACTGGAGTGGCATTAACTGCTGTGGGAGGCATGTGAGCCAGGATAGTTTTTAAAAGGGTGGACAGGTTGTCCCCAAAAGAAGCAATGGCTTGGTGGCCCAGCTTGCATGAAGGACTAATCCAAAATTTGAGGGCATCTCTCAGGAGACAAGACACATTTCACCCTTTAACAGAATTCCAGAGAAGAGAGCTGAATCTGAGATCAAATTCACCAATTGCAATTAAACACAATCTTAGGTTTACTCCTTCCCCTTGCCACAGCAAGAGAAAAGCAGAACATAAAACTAAAACTATTAGAGCACCAACAGAGGTAAATGTTGGGAAAGAAATCAGGAAAAATCTATCTATATAATTCTGGGGAAAGTAAAAGGTCTGGATAGAGTTGTTCCCACCAAATAAAAATAAAACAAAAGAAATAACAATACAATTATGTAATGATAGGATGACAAACTAAGGAAGAAATTAGCATAGGGAAGACAAAGGGAAGGAAAGGGAGGGCGAAGAAACCGTTTTTGAGGAAAACAGAGGAAACAGGAATACATTCTACTCTAAATGTTTTACACTATCAAAGTACTGAAAGAGGATATAAAATCTATAAGACAGGAGTTCCAAGATAGATCTTGGTTTAAAGTTAAATATTCTAACAGTTACATAGTATTCTACATTCCCACCTATACATATTTATATAGTTTTTTTAAAATTAATTAAAATTTAAACATAAAGTTACTTTCACATTTGTCTACAACCACAGTAAATACAGTTCTTGGCATAAAGACAATTTAAAACCTCCCCACCTGCAAGATTACATATATAAAACTCCCACCATTGTTTATATAATAGTGGATTAATCAAATTAAAAGTTATACTATCTAGAATAAAATAGAATGAAAATAATTTACTCATAAGATTCATATTTAAATCATCCTCATTTACAAAATACTATCCTGAGAATTATAATTCCATTAAGTTTCAATCTGAACAGAAGTGTAATCACTTAAGTAACAGCAGTTACTTAAACTGAAAATGAGATCAGTCAAAATTACTTTTGAAGAGGGCAAACATGTTGTCAGGTTTCTTGCTGTGTTTCTGGATGTTCAGTAGCAGGCTCATTTGAAGTCAGACTCAACCCTGATGGAAACTCATTCTACCTTCAGAATGTGGTGGTGGGGGATGGAAATCCAGGTCTTGGGGGACGGTAAGGAGGAAAACCCCTGGGCGAATAGACATTTGTCATTGCAAATGGAGCACGTGGTGGACTGGGGACAACCCTTGGTGGACAATAATCTCGAGAAGCTCCAAACATGGTTCCTGGAAGAAGTGGAGGGAAAGGAGGTCCTCTTCTCATGAACGGGCCTCTTGTATCTACTGGAAACGATGGACCTCTGATTGGAGCAAGAGGTGAGGAATAAAGCCAGGCCCAGTTGCTTCATTTTCAGTGGGGAGAGATGAATTAGGTACCTTTAAATTACCAAGATTATCTTTGGTATCATTTCTACTGGGTTCCATTTCTGAAGGCATTGACCCATCCAATTTACCCAAAGAAGGTGTATTAAAACTTCGGTCCAAAAACTATTAGAGCACCAACAGAGGTAAAGGTTGGGAAAGAAATCAGGAAAAATCTATCTATATAATTCTGGGGAAAGTAAAAGGTCTGGATAGAGTTGTTCCCACCAAATAAAAATAAAACAAAAGAAATAACAACAAAATTATATAATGATAGGATGAAAAACAAAGGAAGAAATTAGCATAGGGAAGACAAAAGGAAGGAAAGGGAGGGCGAAGAAACCGTTTTTGAGGAAAACAGAGGAAACAGGAATACATTCTACTCTAAATGTTTTACACTATCAAAGTACTGAAAGAGGGTATAAAATCTATAAGACAGGAGTTCCAAGATAGATCTTGGTTTAAAGTTAAATATTCTAACAGTTACATAGTATTCTACATTCCCACCTATACATATTTATATACTTTTTTAAAAAATCAATTAAAATTTAAACATAAAGTTACTTTCATATTTGTCTACAACCACAGTAAATACAGTTCTTGGCATAAAGATAATTTAAAACCTCCCCACCTGCAAGATTACATATATAAAACTCCCACCATTGTTTATATAATAGTGGATTAATCAAATTAAAAGTTATACTATCTAGAATAAAATAAAATGAAAATAAATTACTCCTAAGATTCATATTTAAATTATCCTCATTTGCAAAATACTATCCTGAAAATTATAATTCCATTAAGTTTCAATCTGAACAGAAGTGTAATCACTTAAGTAACAGCAGTTACTTAAACTGAAAATGAGATCAGTCAAAATTACTTTTGAAGAGGGCAAACATGTTGCCAGGTTTCTTGCTGTGTTTCTGGATGTTCAGTAGCAGGCTCATTTGAAGTCGGACTCAACCCTGATGGAAACTCTTTCTACCTTCAGAATGTGGTGGTGAGGGGTGGAAATCCAGGTCTTGGGGGACGGTAAGGAGGAAAACTCCTCGGTGGATAGACATTTCTCATTGCAAATGGAGCACGTGGTGGACAATAATCTCGAGAAGCTCCAAACATGGTTCCTGGAGGAGGTGGAGGGAAAGGAGGTCCTCTTCTCATGAACGGGCCTCTTGTATCTACTGGAAACGATGGACCTCTGATTGGAGCAAGAGGTGGAGGAATAAAGCCAGGCCCAGTTGCTTCATTTTCAGTGGGAAGAGATGAATCAGGCACCTTTAAATTACCAAGATTACCTTTGGTATCATTTCTACCGGATTCCATTTCTGAAGGCATTGACCCATCCAATTTACCCAAAGAAGGTGTATTAAAACATCTGAGTTCTGCTGGTCCAGAGCGTCTAGCAGAATTAGAATGAAATCTGTCTTGCCTTTGTGGAGGAAAAGCTGAATCAGGATATGACTGTCCCGGTGGAGGAAACACCATCCTAAGGTCCTCTTCCCACAGAGGCGACAGGGGCCTAGAGCCAGAAGGAGCCCTGTGGAGACTGGTTAACCTACCACAGCTTGCTTCTCCTCTTTCATTGGTCATCTGACAGTCCAGAGGATTCCCTGGGCCTCCTGGGCCTCTTCCTCCTCCCCCTGGAAGCAAAGGTGAGCGTCTCAGTGGACCCTCCAACAAAGTCGGAGGATAGAGAAAAGCTCTCATTTCAGATGAAGGCCGACCCAATGGTGAGGGAGCATATGGGAAATGCTCTCTGCCAAATGCTGCATTTGGAACATCAAGTGCATGACGATCTTTTTCTAAAAGTTTTATTTTAAACTCTATATCAGCTAATTTTTGTCTGTTGTGAGCATTTTCTTTCCTCAAATCATTGAGGTTTCTTTCAGCAGTCCAAGCTGCCAACCAATTATTATGTGCTTTTTTCTTATGGAGAATGCTCTTCCTTTGATAAAAATGCATAGTTCTTTCAAATTCTTCAAGACCTTTGGCTCGCTTTTTGTAGGTCTCCAGCTCTTCAGTGGCATGGCTGATTATTTCGTCTGCTTTAGAAAGTTTCTCTTCTTTCTCTAACCGGCATTTTTCCTCTACTATTAATTTCCTGTAGAGTTTCGTTTCATTTTCTTGACACAATTCAGTCATTACTTTAAGTTTCTGTTGAAGTTTCTGATTCTCACTTTCAAAATGTGTGCTTTCTGACTGCAAAGATGCTTGTTCAGTCTGAAGATTTTTAATATGCTCTGTAAGCTCTTCCTTTGTTTTATCAACTTCAGATAATTGAATATAAATTTGGTTTCTTTCTCCTTCTAAGGTTTTTAAAGAAGCACATAACGTAGCAGCATGAATCAGTTTCTTCAAAGCTCCTTTTGGAGGATTATCTAAGTAAGCACCATCTTCCGATTCATTGTTCATTTCTAATTCCAAGTTATCATCATCCGTTATGTCTTCTCGAAGCATAGCAGTCTGATCTTTCATCTTTAGCAAGCGTTCAGTCAGAGTCCTGATGTGATTTTCTTTATCATTTAAAACTTGTTCTGTGTGTACTTTGGAGTCTTCAAATGTTCTTTTCTGTTTAATAAGTTCACGCCCTTGTTCTTTCCATACTTCAGCTTCTTGCAAAAGCTGTTTCTGGTTTTCTTGAAGTTGAGAATTTTCATTCAAAGCATCTTGTATTTCTATCTGCAGTCGTTCTGCATTCATTTGAAATCTCTTAAAAGTCATTTTGGCTTCAGCTACTTGTGATTTGAGGGATTTTGACTCATCTTCTAGTGACTGTATCCTTTTGGAAATATCTGCCATCAATTCATTTTGTTCAGAATGTTTAGATTTCTCTTCTTTTAACTCTTTTTCTAGACAGAGTACATCATGCTGAAGTTCAGAATTGAACCTGTTCAGCTTTTCACAGGTTGCCTCCAAACTTTGTGCTTCTGTTGTCGCTCTCTCAAAACTGGCATCCTTTAAAGATGACTCTACTTCGTAGCCTTCATACTCTTTTTGAACAAGGCTAAATTTTTCAAGTAGTTTACATTTTTCCTCAATTAGTCCAGAAAGTGCCACAGCGAGCTTTTTCTCTCTTCTCACATAAAGCCGACTCGTAACTGATCTAAAACTTCTCCACAAGAAGAGAACAGCAAAAATTCCCACAACAGCTGCCCGTATCACCAATTCCCATGGAAAATCATAAGGATGAGAATCTGGTTTCATACCTTCAGGCAGTGCTGCCACAACCCTGCGCAGCAACTCCAAGACTAGCCCCAAGTACGGCTGAGGGTTAGCCTTAGGCTCCTCCATAGCACCAGAGCTGCTGTGGCGGTGGCTGCAGTAACCCCGGCCACAACAAGCGGCGTCGAAGACGCAGCATTCCATCTGGAACCCGAATCCCCAACGGACAACCGGAGCGTACCACTGCGGAGCCGGCTGCGGGGGGAGCTAGGGGACTCGGGCACCCATAGGCCTCACAGACCCACATTGCCCACCCCGGCCCCCTTGTTACACTTTACATCCTGAGGAAGCGCTAAAACCTATATTTTAAAACACCACCACATAGAGAGAAAGACTTAGGTGACCCAGTATCCCAGCTATGCCCGTCCCAAGCTGACACCCTAGCTAAATGTAGCCTTGTGCATGAGCCCAGGTGAGGCTAGCGGAAGAACCTCCCAGCTGACAGAATGATAAGGAATAACAAATCATTGTTTTAAGTCACTAAACTGACTTTGGGGTCATTTGTTATGCAGCAGTAGCTAGCTGAAATACCTGCCCCTTTATCACTTTGGTGTTTCAGTATCTGTGGTCTGAAATCATTAATTTGGGTGTTTGACTAAGATTAAGCCTCATGGTAAATTCTGATAGGTAATTTTATAGCTAAAATACAAATTTTCTGATTGACCTTTGCTTCATTGAAGAGATATTTATTTAGCTCCTCCCAAATGAGACAGATTATGCTTTTTAGATTAACTTCTTCCAGGAGAGGTCTCACTCTGCCTAGCATGATCCTCAACTGTCCCATGTACAACTGAAAAACACTAATCTCATCCCCAGAAGATCCAGGGCACTTAGAACAGTGCTGGCACATAGAAAGTGATTCTCTTACCTGTCCATCAAACTTACCTGCTCTGTGTCCATTTCTGAAACACTGGCACTCCTTCAACACGGATGATGCCTCACCCTGCAATGAGCCATCATCTCCCACCCATGCACATATCTTCAACTCACCTGGAAAGCTCGCTCCTGCAGCGATGGGTATCCCAACCAGGCTACAAATCAGTGCCAGGACCAGGTGGATGCGCATCCTCCAGACAGTCATCTTGGAAAGGTGAATGCTAGCCACCATGTCCAGCAAATAATTTCTGATGAGGACGACGTTGGCTGCCTCGATGGCCACATCAGTGCTGGTGCCAATGGCAATGCCCACGTCTGCCTGGGCCAAGGCCGGGGAATCATCGACCCCATTCCCCACCATGGCAACTTTCTTCCCTTTGTTCTGGAGCTCCTGAACCTTGGCCACCTTGTGCGAAGGCAACACCTCTGCAAAGACTTTGTTGATGCCAACCTGGGTGGCAATGGCTCTGGCTGTCTTCTGTTGTCCCCCGTGATGAGACCATGTCCACACCCACGCTTTGCAGCGTGTGCACAGCCAGGGCGGCCTCCTGCTTGACAGCTTCTGTGATAGAGATCATCTTACAGAGCATACCTTGACAAATTGCAGAAGTACCTGCTCCCTTCGCCAGCCACCATCTTCTGCCCGGATATGTATACAGTTCTTATATTTTCATTATTAAAAGGCAACATGCTGACTGCATTAAAATGTAAAGGCCTCTGGGTGACAAAACCGTTATAAGCAAAAACAAAAACAAGTGAACAGACTTGGAAAATATATGCAACACATAAATTGACAAAGGAATAATATTCAGAATATATAAAACACTAGGCTGAGTGTGGTGGCTCACCCTGTAATCCCAGCACCTTGGGAGGCCAAGGCAAGAGGATCACTTGAAGTCAGGAGTTCAAGACCAGCCTGACCAATATGGTGAATCCCCGTCTGTATTAAAATTACAAAAATTAGCCGGGTGTGGTGGTGGATGCTTGTAATCACAGCTACTCAGGAGGCTGAGGCAGGAGAGTCTCTTGAACCTGTGAGGTGGAGTTTGCAGTGAGCCGAGATTGCACCACTGCACTCCAGCCTGGGCGACAGAGCAACACTTTGTCTCAAAAGGAAAAAAAAAAAAGAACTACAAATCATTAAGAAAAATATAATTAATCGAGTAGAAACAGTAGACAAAGGTATGTATGAAGAGACAGGCAATTCTAGAGAGGGGAAATCAAATGTCCAGGGAACACATAAAATGATACTCAACCTCACTAATTAAGCAAAAGCACATTAGAACAATGGGGTATGCATTCTACTTCTGAAAAGATGAAGTAGAAGTATTTCCCCCCATTTCTCCTGCTAAGTACAGTTAAAAAAGATGGACAGTAGATATAAAACAACATGAGAAGACTAAACAGTGCAGAGAAGAAGGCAGACCAGCTAGAGATCTCAAAATCTGAGAAACAATAGGGTGATGATTTCCGTGGGTTTTATTTTTGTCCCAAAGATGAGATGCTAAAGAAATGGGCAACCAGTAAATGCCACAGACATAGAGCAGGAAAAGCCTCTCTCTGGTTAAAAGACCAAAAGAGGGGCAGCCTAGCAAGACAGAAAACTCTTAGGTATGAACTGATCTTTCCCAGCAGAGACCACAGAAAAAAATCGTGGCCCACTCTGCCTCTGCCAGCGAAGTGCAAGAGGGTAACTTAAACTTCCACTCTGGAAAAGCTCTACTGAGCACTCCTTGCTTCCCCACAGCCCCTCCCCCTGTGACATGGTTTGGCTGTGTCCCCATTCAAATATTATCTTGCACTGTAGTCCCCACTGGAGGGATTCAGTGGGAGGTGATTGGATCATAGGGGCAGTTACTCCCTTGCTGTTCTTGTGAAAGTGAGTTCTCGTGAGGTTTTATAACGGGCTTTTGCCCTTTGCTCAGCACTTCTCCTTCCTGCTGCCATGTGAAGAAGGATGTGTCTGCTTTCCCTTCCCCCAGGATTGTAAGTTTCCTGAGGCCTCTCCATCCATGCTGAACTGTGAATCAATTCATCCTCTTTCCTTTATAAATTACCGAGTCTCAGGTATGTCTTTATTAGCAGTGTGAGAACAGACTAATACACCTTGTCGAGGTGGTGATGTCAGAGAAGGCCAAGGGAGAAGTCTGGTCTGGACTTTTTCTCCTCCTGATGGTAATGAACCACTCTCATGTCCATCATCGGAACCACTTGGGGAGCCTGAACTCTCACCCCCTATGTAAGGACTCATATCTAGAATACATAGATTTATAAAGGACACTCAAATATCACTGTAAAAGAAACATAAACATCCAAGTATAAAATGAGCAAAATATATGAAAAGACACTTCATAGAAGTAGACATACAGATGGCAAATAAGTTCATGAAAAGTTGTTCAGCATCACTGGCATTTAGGGAAATGTGAATTAAGACCAGCAAACAATACCACCACACACTAATTAGAACAGCTAAAATAAGACATAGTGGCGACACAAAATGGTGGCAAAAATGTGGAGAAATTGATCTCTCACACATCACTGGAGGGAATATAAAATGATACAACCACTCTGGAAAATAGTATGTCCGTTTCTTAAAAAACTAAACATATGCTTGTGATGTGACCTAGCCCTTACTGCACCCTTGGCATTTCCCAGAGAAATGAAATCTTGTATCCCCACAAAAACCTGCCCATGGTGCTCATAGCAGCTTTATTTGTGATATTTCCAAACTGGAAACAACCAAAATGTCCTATGATAGGTGAAGGATTGGACAAACCACAGTAATATCTGCCATGATATATTACTCAGCAATAAAGAGGAACAAATTATCAGTAAATGCAACACCTTAGGTGGATCTCAAGGGTATTATTCTGAGTGAAAAAAGTCAATCTTCAAAGGTCACACACTGTCCGATTGTATTTATATAATTGTATGAAAATGACACAATTATAGGGATGGAGAACAGATAAGCAGTTAGAGTTTGTGGGGATGGGCAGGTCTGACTATCAAGGGGTAGCATGAGGGAGATCTTTGGGGGAATGAGATAGTTCTATATCTTAATTATGGTTATGTTTCCATGGCTCTGCACATATAGTAAAATGACATAGAACTATACATTCTTTATACCAATGTTGATTTTCTGGTGTGATATTGTACTATAATTATATTAGATGTAGCCATTGAAAGAAACTGAGTAAAATGGACAAGGGACCTCTCTGTACTATCTTTGAACTTCCTATTAATCAATAATTATTTCAAAATAAAAAAATCAAGACAGTGTGATTCTTTATCCATCAAATTGGAGAACACTTTAAAACTTGATTCAATTAAGTTTGGGCAAAGTTCTAGAGAACAAGGATAGTCCTTCTGAAGGGCAATTGGTAGTGTTTATTACAGCTTAACACATGCACAATCTTCCAAGAGATTCTAGGAGTTCTGTCTCAAAAAAACACCGATGCGCACTGGAGAGAGACATGCAAGATTATTCATTGTGGCATTGCTTGTATGAGTGAAAAAATTAAAAGAGCCTAAAGGTCCATCAAAAGTGGAATAAACAAATTATGGTATATTCATATAATACAATATGGTAATAAAAGGAATTAATTAGATACACTTGTAGCAGCATGATGTGATTTCAAAAACACTGTGTTGCATGAAAAAAGCAAGATACAGAATGACACATAAGGGATAGTACTTTTAGAGGAAACACATAAAGCAATACAGTCTTCTTCAGGCAAATATATATGAATTACAAAAATGTCAAGATCAAAGGTGTAAATACTTCACACAAAAGCCTAACCATCTGGTCACATCTGGTCAGGAGACGAGGGGAATATGAGATGAATATACTCATTAGGTATTACCTGGATGTTAAAAATTATTATGACCCTGCAGTTATTTTTTAAAGTTTATTTTATTTTTTGTTTGTACAGTGGTTCATCTGAAACTAGTGATTATTAATATGTTGATATTTTCCTTTTACTTTTCTTCCTGTTCATATTTGTGTGTGTGTGTGTGTGTGTGTGTGAATGTTCGAATGCAACATTTTTAGACACTTAAAGGTATAAAAGCTGAAAAGAGAATATAACATCTCTATTTATTCAGCACCTACTATTTTCCAGGCTAGCGTCCTGTGAGTATTACAGACATTACTCCTAAATCTCACTAGAATCCTATAAATTGCTGTTCCCTCCATTTTACATGGATAAGCTGAAGATAAAACTAAGGATAGAAGAGATGAAGCAACTTGCTCAAGGTCACAAATTTGGTCAGAGCAAAGAGCCTGGACCTGTGTCCAGGTGAGGCGCCTTCTGAGCTCATGCTACTGCTCCAGCTGAGTCTAGCAGCCTTCGCCCTGTGCCGAAAGTTTGACAGACATTAAAACTGGAAAACTTCCACAAAGCAAACTGCGGAAATTCCCATGATTCCTTGCCAATTAGACAGGATGACCAAGGAGGAAAACAGCCAGACTGCCTTTGCTCAGAAGGGAAAAGGGGAACGTGACAGCTAATGTTTTTCTCGGGTGGCCAAAGCTGGATAAATATGTTTTCTATTTTATTTTATTTTTTCTTTTTACAAGAACAGTCCTATTGCAATAAGACTGGATAAATACCATTCTTCTAAACACCCACGGGTGCACAGCTTACATCAGGAGAGAGCTAAAGGCAATGGCAAATGCTTCCTGAGAGGACCCGATGTCCAAGAGAGAATCTGGACTAGCTTCCATTGACAGGCGCCACTCAGAGATGCTTGACAAATAGTCTTGTGTTGCTGTCCAAGTTCTTGGCCTAATGACGGTGGTGCTAACAGCAACGATACAGTGGATACTCACACACTGTCCACATGTGCCAAGCAGCGTTCAAAACAGTTACATCAACTCACTTAATTCTCCATAATCTGACTTAGAGATAGCATTTAAAGTGACAAAATGAAGCAATAATTCATATGTAGTGCAGTATTGTTGCCAGAAGCAAGAACTCGATCTCCAGATACTGGCATAATTTTTTTTCTTTTTTCTTTCTTTTTTTTTTTTTTTTTTGAGACAGAGCCCCACTCTGCTGCCCAGGCTGGAGTGCAGTGGTGCGATATCTCGGTTCACTGCAACCTGTGCCTCCTGGGTTCAGGCAATTCTCCTGCCTCAGCCACCGAGTAGCTGGGACTATAGGTGCCCACCACCAAGCCTAGCTAATTTTTTGCATTTTCACTAGAGACAGGGTTTCACCATGTTGGCCAGGCTGGTCTCGAACTCCTGGCCTCAAGTGATCCGCCTGCCTCGGCCTCCCAAAATGCTGAGATTACAGGCATGAGTTATCACGCCTGGCCGGCCTTATTCTTTTATTAGCACAATGACTCTGCCCAGAGCCCTACGCAGCTGACATTGATCCACAGTTCTGTGGCGATCTGGGGAGCTGGTGGGAGAACTGATGACACTGGGTTTCAGATGTGTGACTGCAATGGCGTCATCTCTGCCTGACAGGGGCCTGTGCTGAGTCCCAGTCTGTGGAGGCTGACAAGCAGCCGTGATGTTAATATTTACTGCCCCACTTGACATTTGCAGCCTGGATGGCAATTCTGAATGATCTTTAACTGGGACACAGATAAATTGCTGATCTCGAGGCAGGGGTCAGTCCTGTGGGTACATGTGGTGCTTCTACACTGAGTGGGGAAACTCGCCAATCTAATACTGCATGTCTTATCTGTAGTATTTATGATCCAACTCCACACAAGTGCTGACTATTAGCAATGTTCTCCTTGCCCTGAAGAAATAATTATGCAAAAAGAGAGAGAAGGAACAAACAAAAGTACTCTTTCCATCTCACCTGTCGTCTTGCAGAAAATAAAAATGTATTTTCTATCCTTTGGGGGTGATTTTCTGAGAAACGAAAACTCTATTTCCAAATGGTAGTTGACCCATAATTACTCCCGTTTATCTAGGGGGAATGTTACAGGTTATGTATTTTTCCCACTTAACAAATGAGAATCTTACTGGCGTGACCTCCCTTACACAATGGAAAGTCAGCTCCGGCAGGTCATTGGCCCCAAAACCAGACATATTCAGCTAAAGTTACGTGCAAGATTGTGCAACAATCTAGCTTGCATTGGTACTATACAGACAGCCAGTACAGGTCACTGGGGCCAGAACTCCATCAGGACCAGAATTCCACTGGAACCTCAATCCTTTGGCATCCCTCCACAAGCTCCAGAAGAGTGATTTGCACTCCAGAAGATCACTTACTTTGGGGACTGGGCATATCAGAATCTCTGGGAAACGGGGAAAGTTTGAAAATGCAAGTCAATTTCATGATGCAATTTTACATATGAAAAAGGAAAGAAAATGCCAGTTGATTTCATACATAAAGATAAGTAATCAAAATCAAAATCTCTTTGAGGATAGCAGGATATTTTTGTTTTTTCAAAAGGGGGAGCTGCTGATTTGAGGAATATTGCTATAAAGTTTAAACTTTCAAGTCTAGATTGAACACAGTGTGTAGGAAGCATAGAGATTAGGCGTGCATGCTTTGGAGCCAGACTGTCTGGGTTCAAGTCCTGGCTCTACTGTCTGTGACACTGGCAATTTGCCTTAAACTTTCTAAACCTCCATTTCCTCACTTGTAAAGTAAAGATGTCGTAATAAGACCTCATTATAAGGATCGTGGGAATTAAATGATATAATTTATGTTAAGTAGAAAAGTGTTAGACACATAGGAAATGTGCAATGATGGTAGCTATTATTAAACACCACCCTTTGACTTCCCACTTTTTCCTTGTTCTATTAAATCTTTCTAGGAACTTCAGGTTCTTGACACTTCAAGTTCTTGTAAAATGTTCAGTGATATTCAAAATATGTTTTCTCTCGTTTTTCTTTCTTTCTTTCTTTTTTTTTTTTTTTAAGAGAAGGGATCTCACTATGTTGCCCAGGATGATCTTAAACTCTTGGGCCCAAGCGATCTTTTCACTTCGGCCTCCGAAGTAGCTGGGACTATGGACTCATGTCACCAAGCTGGTTTTAGCTCTAATGAATATTTAAGATAGTAAAGTCCATCAGACAAAATTCTGGTGATATAATAATATATCTTACATTCTCTGAACCCCTCTCTATTTATAATGAACAAATGTTTGGACCAGAAAAATGTTTAGTGCACCCCCACGGAGTACATACTGTTAGTTGCCTATCCAACATGCATCCAATCCTTATGTCCTTCTTAACGGAACCTCTGATCGTCCTCCCATTGTTACGTACTTCAGGGAAAACAGAACCTCAACCTCAGCTATAGGGAATGAATCCCGGGTAGTTTAAGCCAATCATGATAAACCCATTTCCCATACTGATTATTGGTTTAGAAACAGATATGTAACATGCTGAGAAGTCATCTGGATCTTCTACTTTCTTCACTTCTAAGAAGGATATGTTGGATGGGACGCCATTTCTTCCTTTCATCATAGTTTTGTTTGTATGTGACACCTAGAACTGCTGTTGCCATGTTGAAACCATGAGGATGGACCATATTGTCAGGGCAAAACTGAGGGTGGCATAGTGGGAGGATGTCACAAACCTGGGCCCTTGATGACACCAAAGCTCCCGATTGCTCCAGCATAAAGCCCATGCCCACTGCTGGACTGATTCTTGTGCGAGATCATAAATTTCCAACTATTTAAGCCAGCTTGAGTTGGGGCTTTGTATTATTTATAGCCCAAAGTGTACTAATACCCAGCATATAAAAATCCACATTAAAATGCCTTAAAATAAACTAGAAAAAGTCAGACATGTCTCTTTTATGGTCCCAACATTACCCTTAATTTCCCTCAATAACCTCCTCTCTTTACCTCGACTCTAAAGTAATCCTGTCAGCTCTACTTCCAAAATACCTCTGAATCCAAATACTTCTTCCCACCCCTACTGCTGTCACCCAAATCCAAGCCACCATCGTTCTCTACTGTATCACAGCAATAGCCTCACAGCTAAACTACCTCCCTTCATGCTTGCCTGAACTTCTGCAGTCAATTCTTTTTCTAAATTGCGACATTTACATAATATAAAATTTACCATTTTAATCGTTTTTAAGGTGTATAATTCAGTGGTTATTAGTATATTGCCAATGTTCCACAACGATCACCACTGTCTACTTCAAGAACATTATCATCACCCCCGCTAAAACCCCATATCCAGTAAAAGATCACCTCTCATTTTCTCCTCTCCCCAGCCTCGGACAACCACTAATACAATCTATTCTGAGCACAGCAGCTGGAGTAATATTTTTCAAAGATAAATCAGATCATGCCATTTCTCTGCTTAAAAGTCTCCAATGACTTTGAGTAACATTTAAATTCCTTAGCCTGACCTAGAAAAGCATTCATGATTTAGTCCTTGTCTACCTCTTCAGTGCCGTCTTGTACCATTCTCCCACTTGCTTGCGAGGTTCTGTCCACACAAGACCTCTGTGTGTTTCTTGGACACAACAGCTCATTCCTCCTTCAGGGCCTTTTCCATGTGTTCCCATTTTCCTCAGATGTAGTTTCCTGCTTGGCAGACTGGTGCCTTCCCATCATTCAAATTGCACCACAGCTGTCCTCTCCTCAGCGAGGCTTCCCTGGCCGAGACAGTCCCCCGTGACGCTGTTGCTCCTTAACCTACTCCTTCTCACTTTCCTTACCGCGTTGATCACTATCTGATACATTCACTTTTGAAAATTTAATGAAAGCCCATAGTTTACTCAGATTTCCTTTGCTTTTACCCAATATCTTTTTTCTCTTCCAGAATCCCATCCAGGATACTATATTACACATACTTGTCTTGGCTCCTTAGGCCACTCTTGGCTGTGACAGTTTCTCAAACTTTCTTTGGTTTTGATAACCCTGATGTTTTTCAGAGTACCGGTCAAGTATTTTGTGGGATGCTCATCTATTGGAATTTGTCTGATTTTTCTTTTTTTCTTGATTAGACTGGAACTGTGGGTTTTTTTGGAGATAGAGCACAGAGGTAAAGTGCCATTTCATTGCATCATATCAAGGGGTCACATTCATTTTTTATTCGTCGCTTACCCGTCTCTCCCACTGTTAGAATATTAAGCTCCATGAAAATAGGAACACTGTCTGCTCTGTTCATAGCTTTATTCACAGAACCTAGAATAGCATCCAGTACAGAGCCTCATTAATTATTAGTTGATTGAAATCATGAATAAAGTAGAAAACAAATGACCAATATACTGCCTATTGTTTTTGCATGTGAAATAAAATATGGGTCAAGAGGATCCATTGAGCATAGGTCAAAGGCACTAAAACCCTTTCAAATAATCTGGCATATCCGTGAGATAAATCTAAACCCTCATGCAATAATAATGCAAATAAATAATCATGCAATAAATAATTAACCCAAGGCCAATAGCACATTCAAAATCATTAATGAAAATTGATTTTCCTTCTTTGTGGGGCTGCGTCTCTCTGCTGCACCACAATCCCATTTGCAGACTCAGCCAGGATTTGTTGTGTTTTACTTCATTTCTACCCAGGGTCTTCTATTTCCTGAATGGTGCTAACCTCCGTGAATTTTTTTTTCTTTTTAAGTATTTGGCTTTGTAGGCCTATGCATGAAGAGGGTATGAGTGACTTTATGTAGGTAAGCTTTGGAAGGTAGCAAGCCCTCTCAGAACAAGGAGTTAACACATGAGGAGGAGCCAGGCTTGTCCAGGAGAGAATGCAGAGAGGGTGACCGCGCCCTGGGGCTGAGTGAAGGACTCTGCCAACTGACTTCGTGGTGCAGGGGAGCAGGAGGAGGAGTCTGCTGGCAGCCGGTTAAATGCCTTTCCAGGAACATGGTGAAAACTGATTAAATATAGATGCAATCCCATGAATTGATAGAAGGAACTTAGGGGATGTCTCCAGCCATTAGAACACAAAACACCAATGGGAGCTCCCTAGTGGTCATGGAGGAAGTTCGTTTTCTGACACGAGCTCCCAGAGAACGAAGTCCCTGAAGGGAAGAAATATTTGTATTCCACTCAGATTTCATGTAACCTTTTCTTTTGGAAGCTTCAGTAAGCAAAGGCACATTTGTCAAGGCTTCGGGATGAATGTGGAAAGCTTTTGAGCACTGAACTTGGAGATACTCAGAAGGGTTTACTGGAAAGGCTGCCCTGGGCTGGGAGCAGGTGGACATCCACTCCAGCTGGCCGGACAGTGCGGGCCTCAGCTACGATCACCTCCAATGAGCCAATTTCCTGACTGTGTGTAACCTCCCAATCAATTTATTTGAACGTGAGTTTCCCTAGGTAATGAGCTGCATTGTGTATCGTTGGTCAGAGTATTTACTTTTCCTAGCATGCATAAGAGTAAGTGACTTACAGGTCAAATACCATAAGGTTACATAAGAAGTCTAACTAGCAAGTCTCATTTCATTCACCAATACTATCATGAGACATTTTGTGTTTTCTTGAGTCTATGTTGCCATTGATGGCAGCACTGTGGACTGAATGCGTAGCATTTTGAGGACAAAGAAAATAATCACAGCAAGACACGTTCCAATTTCAGAAAAGGAATGTGTGGAAAATTTTACAAGATGGAGCTGAGGAAATTCGGGATGTCAAACACCAAGTGAGTGCTTGTAGACACTGAGAATTCCCTGGCGACTTCGTGGTGCAGAGCCCATTCATCTCACAGTCCCCACAATGCTCCATGGATGCTGGCATCAGTGTTTCGAGTCCCAGCTTTCCCAGGACTCCCCCATGTGAGCTGGTTTGAGGAAGCCTGAAAGACCCCTGGGCTTCGGCCTGCCTCTGGGCCCTCTGCTTGCTCAGGCTGGGCAGTAGCAGTAGTCCACTACCCCTTCCACCCTTCCTGCACAGGGTCTCCAGAAGGCACATGAATTCCATCCTTCTGCCCTGCTGGCCAAACCTTTCTGCTTCCCATCCGTCAGGGTTCCCATCTGGGCCGACATCAGTTCCCACCCCCAGTGAATTCCCAAAGGTCCCCTCTGCCTGTTCAGTGCTCAATTCCCACCGTTCTTTATATTCAGTCCTGTACTGTCTTCTTACTACACTTAAGTTTTGATTTGAGATAAGCAGTCTTTCTCTGTTACCACCAAAGAAGAACTGCTTTTTCTGTGTTTGGTCCTGCATTCTAAAACACCACTAACACCACCTCATCAACAGCTAGCACTTAGTGAGCACTTCCTGTATGCCAGGCTGTGCAACATGCACACACAATGCCGTGTTTGTGTAATCTCATAATCCACCACAACTACCTCTGAGGCAGGTACAATTTTTATCCTCTCTTACAAGTGAGGCAGATGAAGCCCAGTGCTTGGGTCAACAGCCCTCATTGACCAAGCTACAAAAGGAAGAGCCAAGACACCACAAGGCCTGCATGACCTCACCACACAAGCTCACAGCCAGTGTTTGTGAGGCCTCTCCTTTGGCAAGAGGTGCAGAGCTGCTATACAAGTAGCCGCTGTGAGTGAGTGACCTCCTTGGTGGGATGGAAGGGTGAAGGGGAGGGAGAAAATAAGGATGAATACCAGGTTCCTGGATCACTGGGTAGACTGTGGTACCTCTCGCCCATGTTAGCAACTCAGGAGAAGAAGCTGTGGAGGCTTTGGCAGCAGCCTTCTGCACCTTGTGTCCTGTCATCTTGCAGAACATCAAAGGCCAATGCACAGACAGGTCCAACACTCCAGCAAATATTTTCCTGACCCTCTTGACTCCAGTGGCCTTTTCTTGGATTCCATATCAACCAGCCACCTTCTTGGCTATGCTTGTTCCATGCATTCCCAAAACTCCCCCATATGAGAATTCCCACGTTCAAATGACCATTTTCTGTCTGCGCTGGGTCTGTTGGACTCTTGCTCCAGTTATTTGCATCACGTGTTTTCCTGCCTCCGTAAGACTCCCAAGACGTCAGCCTGTCTTCCCAGCTACCAATGTATAAACTCTATCCTGTCCTTGCTCTTTTCCAAGCCTGCCTGCCCCCGTGAATTATGGCCCACGCTTACCTCTGCAGCCCCCTCTCCTGCCACAGCCTGGTCTCTCTTTTCTCCTTGTTCCAGGCAAAACCACGACCAGATATTTCCCTGATTCTAAGATCCCATTTGTTGAAGAGGCAATCATGTTTAATAATGGATTTCTAGAAGAATGAAAACACTACCACATTAAATGTATGCAGTCATTGGGAGAAATATTTGTATTTAAGAAATGATCAAAGTGCAAATAGGTCTGTTTTAGAATGGTGAGATTTCAGTTCTTCAGTCTCTCTCATCCCTACATCATGGATACACAGTTTCCTCTGGCTGGAATGGAAATACTATCTCATTTAACTTGTAAACAATGCTGCAAATTAGGTATTCGCATCACCATTTTATAAAATGGAAACAGTTTTAGAAACGCAAAGTTATTTTCTCTAAGAAGGTTACACAGGTAATAAGGGAGAAAAATTATATTAGTCTGTTTAGGCAACCATAACAAAATACCATGGCCTGGGTGGCTTATGCAACACACATTTGTTTTCTCACAGTTCTGGGGGCTGGAAGTTTGAGATCTGGCTGTCAGCAGGGTTGGGTGCTGGGGAGGGCTCTCTCCCAGGCTTGCAGATGGCTACCTTCTCGCTGCATCCTCACATGACCCTTCCTCAGTGGGTGCTCCCTCTCCTTATAAAGCCACAAATCCCTTCATGCAGGACTCAACCTCAAGACCTAATGTAACTCTCATTACCTCCCAAGGTCTCATCACATTGGGGATTAGGGCTTCAACATATGAGTGATGAGGGAGGGACACAAACGTTCAGTCCATAACAATTATCAAGTCTTAAACATAGGCCTTCTCATTTCAATTTCTATTTTCCTTTTATCCCGCTACACGATAGCTGAATTCATTAATTCCTACTTGCCTTCTAAAACCCAGTCAGGGTGCCCACCATGAAAAGCCCTGCCTGACCCTGTTTTCCAAGGCTGGGCTGGGCTCAGGGCTCTGCTCTGGGCTTCCCTCGGGTCCTGTGTGTTATTTTAGTCCTTCCCACTGTGTTTGAGAATCAGGGACAGGTCAAGGCCTTAGTAACTTTGTATCTGTAGAACCAACAAGACTTGTTCCACGTGGCCCTTCCAACAATATTTGTTCCCTTTCCCTGGAGCGATTTGACAGCCCACTGGGCATTGGGAACAGTTTTATCTGAACTTCAAGAATCACACAAATGTGACTGGTTTTGTTAAGATCTTCAGAAACTCCCAAGCCTATGCTTTCAGGAAGTCTTAACTATTCATCTTAGAAAACTCTAATTAGTATTGCAAATTAAATGTATGCTCTTCTGGTCTGGCTACTATACAAATGGAAGTGTTTTTTCAGTTGTTTTAAGACAAGGTCTCGCTTTGTCATCCAGGCTGGAGTATGGTGACGTGATCGTGCCTCATTGCAGCCTCGACCTCCTGGGTTCAAGTCATCCTCCCACCTCAGACTCTGGAGTAGCTGGCACCACAGGCATGCATCACCACACCCCAGATGGAGTTTTGTGTGTGTGTGTGTGTGTGTATGTGTTTATTTTTTTGTTTTTTTTGGGTTTTTTTGACAGAGCCTTGCTCTGTCGCCCAGGCTGGAATGCAGTGGTACGATCTCCGGTTACTGCAACCTCTGCTTCCTGGGTTCAAACAATTCTCCTGCCTCAACCCCCTGAGTAGCTGGGATTACAGCCATGCACCACCACACCCAGCTAATGTTTGTATTTTTAGTAGAGACGGGATTTTGCCATGTTGGCCAGGCTGGTCTCAAACTCTTGACCTCAGGTGTTCTGCCTGGCACAGCCTCTCAAAGTGCTAGGATTACAGGCATGGGCCACCATGCCCAGCCCCACATGGAGGTTTTTTACACCAGACCTGAAAATCCATTCGTTGGGGGAGGATAGGAATGTCTAAGTTGTTTGATGTTTGGCCCAGACTTTTAGAAAATCCCACAAGTAAATTTTACTGTTAGGAACAGTGGAAATCAAGCTCATCTCTTTGAAAGGCTTGATGATAGCAAAGTCTCCTGAGACCCCAGTAGTGATATGGGCGATGGAGCAAAAGAACTTGCTCCATATCTTCCTTCCTTAAAAGAATTGGCCAAGGAACGGCTTGGATGACTCATTGATCTCTGCCTGTGACCCGTGCCAGAGCTTTGCCTGCTGGGTTCTCTGAGTTTCTGGTGAAGCATTCAGGACTCCATGCAGGAAGTGAGGTCATGATTGTTTTGGCAGTTTGGGTGGCGTTTATCCTTTGGTAGCGGCTGAAGTTTATCAGTAGGTTTAGCCTTTGCACTTTGAGAAACCAACTATTATCTCATTCACAATTTAGAATAATAAAAAGTCCATGGCAGAAAAACGTGCAGTAAGTACAGATAAAGAACAAACGAGGGAGAACCTGGTGTTCCTGTCCACATCAGCCCCCAGGGCACACAATCTATCCACGCTCTGATAGAGTCCATGAGAAGTCGCCACCGGCATTCTCGCTTCTTCTTTCTGGTAGCAGCTGCAAGTCAAGACATTTCTCAGAGAGCAGTTGGGAGTAGAGAAAACGTGTTACATCTTTAGTAAATAATTTGGGTTCAGTTGTACCCTGAAGTGACCTGTAAGGGGGACACTTAGGTTTAGGAAGACCTCTTAAAGGTTTGTCTCCTCCCTGGGAGCTGTAATCAGAGCAGTTAAAAGATGGGCTATGCCTCCACAGTTTGTTGTCAGAAGTGGTTGAGAAGGATCTGGTGACTGCTGTCGGGGACCCTTCCTGGAGGCTTCCTGTACCCCGTGGAATGCCAACCAGATTTCCAATGTGGTTCTAAGTCTGAGAAGCTACAAGCTTATGCATTTACAATTACATAGAGAAGCAGAGGTCTCCTGCAACACTCTGCCCGTGAGGGGCATCCCAAAGACGAAAAAGTATGGAACTGCAAGAACAAACGAACAAACAACGTTGCAAATCTTGCTTTAAATATCCAAAGCAAGAGAAAAGTAACACATCACCGTTAAAATGATCTTAGATTGGTAAACTATCTGAGCTGCTATACTATTATTAACTGGAAAAAACACACCTGGATTACGATGTTGAATAATTCCCTAAGTCACTATCATTTATCAAGCAAGTAAGAGACTTTTTATGCAAATACAAACTCTGGCTTGACTTCTACAAATTTTTTTTTTTATGTTTTGTTTTTTATGTCTGGAATCTATTGTGAGACTTAGAACAGATGGCTATAATCCCAAAGCATATATATGCATTATAGTTTTTAGGAGTTAAAAACTGTAATTAAAAATGATTGTACGCACAGAGTGCTGAAAGATTTTTAAAACAGAAAAGCTTCATATAAAATGTGGACCTTCTCAGCCATCCTGTTACTTGATGCTCTGTAGACATGTTCTGGGTGAGAGGATCATACCTCACCGTGGGATTGGGACACCTCAAAAGGAGATTGTCTTGTAGTTGGATCCGTTCAGCCTGGTCCACACTTGGAACTCTCCCTTGCTGGTTTCAGTTACAGTAGACTGGAATTGGCACATTACCCAGAGGCGGAAGGGAAGTTACAGTGTCTGTGGATATGTGTAGTGGTGACTTAAGCACTAGATTTTGTGTCAGACAAAGGAGGTTGAAATCTGCAATCTGCTTTTATTAGCTCTGTGACCTTGGGCAAGTTAATCTCTTTAACCCCCGGTTACACTGTGGGGTTATTGTGAGGTTTAAATGAACCCACAGATGGCCACTTCACTAACTCCCTTTCTTCTACCCATCAGGCCCCATGTTCTCTCATCCTTCCTTTTATGGCTTAGTTTGGTTGGCTCCATCTTTATAAACACCCTCAAAGCTCTCTTCCTTCTCTCCCTCCATTGCACTCGCCTGGAAATCCCCAGCCTAAGATGGATCCACCAGGCTACCCTTCTGGGAGAGAAATCATTCCTACCAACAGGATCACAAAACATACTTTTCCACTCACATCTGCCTTGTGCTCATAGCACCATTTGACCCAGTTGGCCACCATCTTCTTCTTGGTTTCTTAACACCACCAGCACTTTTTACCACTTCTTGGCTTCTTAACACCACTTTGAGATATACCTTAAAGCTCTTCGCTTTATTGTTTAAATTAAAACTAGAAGGTTTTTTCTTGTTCAAAGGACTGCAATAATACTTCTTCTAGAAGCCTGACACGATGATTTTACTGAAGTGACTCCAACCGTCTCTAATCAGAGGACCTGAATAATCACTGCACATCCTGGAGCCCTAGAGCTGTGTTCCCTGAACACCTAAAGACAGAGGAGTGAGGCCAGCAGTCTCCTTAACCCTCTGGGTCAGCCTCAGAGATGGCCATCAGCTGATTCCTCTTTTTTATTCTTTAAGGGTTGAGAGTTGAAGAGAGAAGTCAATTGGTGCCACCACTGAGTTTTAGGACTTCAAAAAGAAATGTATAAACAGCTGTTTGGTTTTCTTCCCATTTCCACCAAGGTTTAAGTGGGTGGGGTGAGGTGGGGTGTTGATGGACAGGGAGCAGCCAGGATTCATTGGCCTCTCCGTTTGGGGAGGGAAGCTCACTGGGCTATCGCTGGTGACCACTTTCACAAATGCTCCTCTGGTGAACTTGCCCTCTGTAAATGGCTGCCTTCGCTTGGAGACTTACCTTTTTTCAGTGTCTTTCACAGCTTTTGTAACTTCTAGCTCTAGGAAAGGGTATGAGGGAGTTCATGTCTTTGTCAGTCATCCTGGAGGAAAGCGCACCAGTCCTCAAAAATGAGTTACTCACCATGTGAATTCATTAGGTAAATAAAGGCTGAATAATGGGAAGAGTTACTCATATACCGTAACAGACACTCACGGCCATCTGGCTGTCTGGCCTCCTCTTCATGCCCACATTACTCCTTACTCTAAATGAAGTTAATGGGAATTAATACATATGTATTAGGAAAAGGAGACATCCTTGGGGACCTGAGCTCGAGCTCATCAGTACAGTGCTCTTCTCTAGGTAGACAACAGGGTACTTGGGGAAACACTGAGTAATGGTTGAAAGATAAATTACATATACGCTAGTCAATATCTTGCCAATTAAGCTTACTGTATTCCTGAATAGAACATTTCTGAGAAAAACACTGGCATCTAAGCAGCTCAAACAGTTGCATTTTATTGTCCTATTTCATGGGACAATTTCTTTCCATGTTGACTTTCATACACATAGACAGTGGAAACAGTTTTTTTTTAACTTACAAATAAAACACTCCAAAATTGTATCTGTAGAACAGGCGGTCGTTGAGACGAAAAATCAACCATCCCACAAGACAGTGCTTGATAAAAAAAAATCTCTAAAATGTGTGACGTGCTTGCTGAAACATTTCTATCCCACTCATTAGAGTATTTGAGCAGACTTTCCTGCATGCTGTCTCTCTCCTTCCTATCAATGCTATCTCTGGTCCATGCTATTAATTATTTACAAAATGCCCATATTGTGAAATGTATAGTATGCATTATGAACGTTAGACAGTGCTTCTCTGTGACTTGTATCACGGTATTCTATCAACCCACTGCATAAACAACCTCTCTCATCTGTAGACTGCATGATTGTCCTGATGAATTGATCTTGTTCAGATCCTATGTACATATTACAGCAGTGTTTTATCACTACATAGATATACACACACACTCAATAGTCACTGGTGTTAAAATAAATATTGTGACTTTGCGGAGAGAATGGCCTCGCTGAGTAACTGGCAGCATCAGATGGTCTTTATCAGTCATGCAGATAGGAGCGTGCCGGCTTGTAGCTTGGTTGTCTTGCTGTTTGGGGTGATTCTCCTTTTCATCTATCCCAGGGAAGGGTTCTGTTCTTCATCATAGCAAGCCCATGGGATGGTCTAATTCTATGTGTACAGGAGAAATCTAAAAGCACCCTGTTGAATCAGTCAGTCCAGTTTCAATTGAGTAGCATTTATTGACCACTTAGCAGTGTATTCTGAGCACTATGGGGAATATAAAAGAAGAATAATCCTTTAAAGAATATAAGCATGAATGGCTTAAGATCAAAATCATTCTTTTTTAGCAGCTTAGTGGGTTATAATTCACATATCATACAATTCACACATTTAAAGTGTACAATTCAGTGGTGTTTAGTATATTCAGAGTTGTACAACCATTATCAAAATCAAGTTTAGAATATTTCATTACCCATAAGAAAAATCTTGTACCAATTAGCAATCATTCTCCATCTTCCCCTCCTCAAACTTCCCAAACCCAGGCAACCATGAATCTACTTTCTGTCTTATGGATTTGCATAATCTGGACATTGCCTATAAATGAGATTATACAATATGTGGTCACTTGTGACTGGCTTCTTTCACTGGACATAATGTTTTGTTCATTGATGATGCAGCATGTATCGGTATTTCATTCCATGTTATTGCTGAATAACATTTCATTGCATGGATATACAACAAATTTTCCATTCATCAGTTGATGGCCATTTTGGTTGTGTGCTATTATGGCTATTATGAATAAAGTACATAAAAGTTAAGTTTTTGTGTACATGTATGTTTTCATTTTTCTTGCATGTGTATTTAGGAGTAGAATTGCTGGGTTACATGGTAATTATATGTTTAACATTTTGAAGAACTGCCAGACTGTTTTCCAAAGTGGCTACACTATTTTCATTATCATTAGCCATATACAAGGGCTCTAATTTCTCTACATTCTTGACAACATTTGCTATTATTTATATTTTTATTTAATTATAGCCATTTCTGTGGATATGAAGTGTTATTTCATTGTGGTTTTGATTTGCATTTCTCTTATGACTAAGAATGTTGAGTATCTTTTCACATATTTAATGGCCATTTGTATATCACCTTTGCAGAGATGTCTACTCAGACTCATTGCCTATTTTTCAACTGGGTTATTTTTTCTTTTTATTATTGAGTTGTAGGTGTTCTTTACATATTCTTAATACAAGCCCTTTATCAGATATATGATTTGCAAATATTTTCTCCCATTGTGTGGGTTATCTTTTCACTTTCTTGATGGTCTTCTTTGAAACAAAGTTTTAAAGTTTTATGAAACCTAATTTGCCTTTTTTGGCCACTTGTGGTTTTAGTGTCTTAAATAAGGTTTTGCCTAACCTCAAGTCATGAAGGTTCACTACTATATTAAAGTCGTCTATTCTTTGTTGATCTTCTTTCCAGTTTTTCTATCTATTACTGAAAGTGGAGTATATAAGTCTCCAATTATTACTTGTGAATTATCTATTTTTCCTTCTGCCCATTCTGTCAATATTTGCTTTGTATATCTGGGGGCTCTGTTGTTAGCGGCACGTATGTTTAAAATTATCACATCTTCCTGATGAATTGATGAATTGACCCTTTTATTGTTGTAAAATGTTCTTATTTGTCCCTAGTAACAATTTTTGTTTTAAAGCCTGTCTTGTCCAATATCAGCATAACCACTCTAGCTTCTTATGGTTATTCATTATGATATATTATGATATATCTTTTTTCATCATTTTACTTTGCATCCTAAATATGTACAAGACTTCCACAAAACAATCAGAAAATGACAACCAACCAATATGCATTGGTTAAGAGCAATTCTACTCCTAAGTATATACCCAACAGAGAGATGTGCATGTCTTTAAAGAAACAACATGTACCAGAATGTTCATAAAAACAGCATTTGTAATAGCCTCAAGCTGAAAACAACCCAAATGCCCATCAGTAGCAGAATTAAGAAGTAATTTTTTGTATATTCACACAATAGAATATTATATTTCGAAGAGAATAAGTTATATACAGTCACACACAATAATATGACTGAATCTCACGAACATAATATTGAGTTAAAGAAAACCACAGAAAAATACATATGTATGAGTCCCTTTAGATAAAATATAAAAACAGATAAAATTAGCCTATGCTGTTGAAAATAAGAGTAGTGGTTACTCTTTTGGGGGATATGTAGCAAAAGAGGGAGTGTTGGAGATACTTGTTACTCAGCTGTGTTTACTTTGTGAAAATTAGTTGATATATATACTTTTCTATACATATATGACTTCAACTAAAAAATTGTAAAGAGGGCTATAATTTAAGTAAAATATGGAATTCCTTACATTTTCTTTAAAAAGCTAGCATATAGTGAAAGCTGACAAAGATGGCACAAAACATTTTTGGCCAAGCCTGCTTATGACTATGGATACAAAACATTTTTAAAAAAACACTAGCAAATCTAATCTAGCATTATGTTAAAGGATTAATGCTCTAGAAAACCATGAATGACTCGATACTAGAAAATCTAGAAATGTCATTGATTCCATCAATAGGCCAAAAGAGACAAACTTTATGTTCACCTTAATAAATGTTAAAAGACATTTAACAAAATTCAACATCCATTTCTGATAAAAGTTAAACAAATTACATATAGAATAGTACCTCAAAATGATTTTAAAAATTATCTCAATCCAGTAGCTTACATCATATTTAAAAGCAAAACAATAGTGTTTTCCAAATTTGTTTTGTCAAGGTACATAACTTAAATTATAATGTACTGAAGAGCTACCAGTAGGAACTCATGACATATATAATACTATGTTAAGATAGGACTTTCCTGTTGACTCAGAGTTTCAGCTAAGTCCCCCAAATCTGAGAACAAATACAATAGTTGTTTAATATCTCCACATCCTGCACCTCTTGGGTGGCACTAGACTGTCTATGCAGGACAGGCTAAGAAATTGTGAAACCCTCTGCCAGAATTGGCCCATCACTCCCCTCTAGGATATAAAAGAGAAGACAAAGAATTCATTGTAATTGAAGAGGTCCGTGTTGCAGTTTTTTCTTTTCTTTTCTTTTCTTTTCTTTTCTTTTCTTTTTAAAGAATGGCTAATAGGCCATGTATTTCACCCATGGAAGAAAAAGAGAGAGTCTTCGAGTCAAGAAGTAGGGTTTTAAGAGTACCATTTGAAAAGCTTGACATGGGTCCCCTGGTTAGAGAGAGACAGGACTGGTATCTGATTGATCCCTGAAAAGTTTAAAGGCAAGAGGCTATGACTGGCCAGGAGCTCCAAGATAACAAAGCCAAGCGACGAAGTTGGTTAGAAAAGCTTGACTTCCTCAATTGGGCAAGGGAAAGAATGTGTAAATTTCCTATGGGCCAAATATTGGGTCCAAAGAATGAAGCTGGATTCTATCATTTTGAGAGGAACTATGACCAATGTGACTCCTAACGGAGAGACAAACTCTTGGAATTCATGGTGCTAGTCATTAGCAGCCAGTCAGAGGAGCATTGCATATGTGAAGGTAGCTGTACGTGAGAGATCCTAGGAATAGTCAAGGAGAATTACAGAGGAGAGAACCCTAAGGACCTCATCGGAACACTCCAAAAAAGAGCGCATGTTCATAAGGAGTCTACTATATGCAGAGGGCAGAGGGCATCTATTCTGGGTTACAGCTGCACCAGCCAGGTAAGACCTTTCTGTCCTTTAGCTGTCCTCTCTCTTCCTACTTTCCCCCAAACTCCTAGCCTGTGCCCAGCCTTGGAGATGTCTAAAACAATAGCTTACAAATAGGTAAGTTGGTGGAGCCAGATGTGGGAAAAGGAGTTGGCCAAAGTGCCTATTTCCACTACAGGTTTCCAAACCACTGGGGAAGGAGACATGTGTATTAGGCCATTCTTGTATTGCTATAAAGAAGTACCCGAGGCTGGGGTAATTTATACAGAAAAGAGGTTTAATTGGTTCATAGTTCTGTAAGCTGTACAGGAAGCACTGTGACAGAACTTGCTCAGCTTCTGGGGAGGCCTCAGGGAGCTTTTACTCATGGTGGAAGCCAAAGGGAGAGCCAGTGCTTCACAAAGCAGAGCAGGAGCAAGACAGTGAGTAGGGGTGGGGCACACACAGGTAAATGATCAGATCTCATGTGAACTCAGAGCAAGAGTTCACTCATCATCAAGGGGATGGCCCAAGCTATTCATGAGGAATCCACTCCCATGATCCAAACACTTCTCACCAGGCCCTACCTCCAACACTGGGGATCACATTTCAACATCAGATTTGGGCAGGGACAAATAGATACCCAAACTATATCAACATGTTTTTGATTAGACAACAAATTGAAGCTATGCAATTATTATACAGCGCTGAACTTCTATTATGTAAAAAATGACCTGATAAACTATAGACATGCTTGTGATTAAGCTAACAATGGAAAAAAACAAGTCAAAAGAGCAGATTTGAAGGGCTTGTTGTAGGAAAGAATAAGGTGGCATTCTAATTAATTCGAGAAATTCAACACATATACATGAACATATTTATGCACATACAAGGCCACAGCCTCATTTGTGTCTTGCCACATCTACTCATGCCACCTCTGATGATTTTTCACCCACTAGCAATGTGAAATATTTGAAAAGCAAATCTTATCAAGTGATCCCTGCCTAAAATCCCCCAATGGCTCCTTATCATTCCTAGATTAAAGACCCACACCCAGACCCTATAAGGTTAGTCTATCCTTACCAAGTTCAACCAGTAGCACACTCCTTCTCATTCTATGTGCTCTCATTTTTTTTCCCCAGAAACTTGTACTGCTTTCCTACCTCACCTTTGCACATAACCCTTCCCTCTGCCTGGAATATAGTTTTCTCTCTTCTTTGAAGCCTGATCCGTCAGAGGTCAATTGTCCTTTCATCAGAAAAATCTGTGTTGACCTTCCCAGGTCAAATTTCCTCCTTGTATAATCTTATAGTACTATTTACTTCTCCTTTACAGCTTATATCACAGTTGTGTTTTACATTATGTGATATTTGTTAGTACATGCATCCTCTACTCAACTGTAAAAGCTATAAGAGCAGTTACCAAATCTATTTTTGTTGCCCATAGAATCACCAATACCTGCTACCAATAGGGGGCCTGCTACCAAGTAGGTTATTAAATATTTGAAAAGTGAATGTGTGGCAGCCAAAATATATAATGCATCTATGAATAAACTTAAAGAAATGTGTCCATATGAGAAAAACTACAAGAATTTACTGAGGAAAATAAAAGAAATGCTTAGGTATGAATTCAGCAAAAATATTTATTATCTATATGAGAAAAAACTTTGATGAAAGAAATCAAAGAACTAAATAAATAGATATCTCATATTCATGGATAAGAAAATTCACTTTATCAAGATGTTGATTCTTCCCAACTAGATCTACAGAATTAACACAATCCCAGTAAAACTCCCAGCAAGTATTTTTTTGTGGCTATCAAAAAACTAATTCTAAAGTTTATATGGAGAGGAAAAAGACCCAGAATAGACAACACAATACTGAAGGAGAACAAAATTGGAGGACTAACACTACCAAACATTAAGACTTACTGTAAAGTTATAGTAATCAGCACAGTGTGGTGTTGGTGAAAGAAGAGACAAATAAATTAATGGAACAGAATAGAGAGCCCAGAAATAGACACACACAAATGTATTCAACTGATCTTTGACAAAGGGACAAAGGCAATATAATGAGAAAAGATAGTTTTTCCAACAAATGGTGCTGGAACAACTGGAAATCCTCTTTAGAGAAAAAAGAATAGAGGAGAGGAGGGGGAAAATTTTTAAAAATTAAAAATTTTAAAAAAGAATCTAGACACAGACCTTATAAACTTCATGAAAATTAACTCAAAATAAATCACAGATCTAACTGTAAAATACAAAACTATAAAACTCTGAGAAGATAACACAGGAGAAAATCTAAATATTGAGTTTGAAGATGACTTTTTAGATACAACACTAAAGCCATGATTCATGAAAAAAAAAATAACTGATAAGCTAGGTTTTACTCAAATTAAAAACTTCAGCTCTGCAAAAGACACTGTCAAGAGAATGAGAAGGCAAACCACAGATTGGGGGAAAATATTTGTAAAAGACATATCTGATAAAGAACTGTTATCCAAAATATACAAAGAACTCTTAAAACTCAACAATAAGAAAACACACAACCTGATTTTAAAATGGGCAAAAGATCTGAACAAACATTACAGCAAAGACGATATATAGATAGTAAATAAACATATGAAAAGATGCCCCACATCATATGCTGTTAGGGAATTGTGAACTAAGACAAAAATTATATACTTCTACATACCTATTGGAATGGCAAGAATCCAAAGTCCTGACATCAAATGATGGTGAGGATGTGGAGCAACAGGAACCCTCATTTATTGCTGGTGGGAATGTAAAATAGTAGAGCCACTTTGGAAGACAGTTTGGCAGTTCCTTACAAAACTAAATATACTCTTACCGTAAAATTCAGCAATTATGCTCTTTGGTATTTATTCAATGAGTGGAAAACTTATGTCTACTCAAAAATCTGCACACAGATATTTATAGCAGCTTTCTTCATAATTGCCAGAAATTAGAAGCAACCAATATATTCTTAAATAGTGAACAGATGAACAAACTGTGGTACATCCATACAATGGAACATTATTCAGTGCTAAAAGGAAATGAGCTATCAAGCCATGATAACACATGAAGGAAGCTTACACGTGTATTTCTCAGTGAAAGAAGCCAGTCTGAAAAGGTTACATACTGGATGATTGTACATATTGGAAAAGATAAAACCATAGAGCCAACAAAAAGATGAGTGGTTACAAGGGATTGGATGGGGTAGGAAGGGGAAAAAGGAGAGGAATGAGTAAATGGAGCACCAGGGATTTTTAGGGTAGTGAAATTACTCTGTGTGATATTACAATGGTGGATGTATGCCATCATGTATTTGTCAAAATTTAAAAATCTGTGAATACAACCAGTGAACCCTAAGGTAAACGATGGGCTTCAGGTAGTGATGTGTCAATGCACGTTCCTCCATGGTAACACATGTATCACTCTGGTGAGAGATGTTGATAGAGCGAGGGGGGAAGGCAGACGCAGGGGGAAAGGTGCACATGTGTGTATATAGGAGCTGTGTACTTTCAGCTAAATTTTCCAGAACTTTAAACTGCTCTAAAATAATAATGTCTATTTTTTTAAAATCTATGTTTGAAGACAATTTTAAAGTAAGAAGATCAGTGTACAAGTCTTGATATCAGTTTCCTCTTAGTGGTACCATTTCCTTTTAGGAGTAACTAATCTTCTTTAAGTGTTTTTACCATCTATCTGTAAAATGGAATCAAATGAAACAGTGTGAATAAAAGTATTCTGTAAATATAAAAATTAATATAATCACAATAATAACAGAATCACTTCTACTCTACTGTCCTTTTGGTATATTCTTACCTAGATGGATACATGAATACATACTAAGCTGAAATCAGATGGTCTTACAAGGTTGTTTGTTTTGTTTTGACATTTTATTAAAAACTGGTTTTGGTGAATATTTCAGTACTTTTTTTTTTTTTTTTGAGACAGAGTCTCACTGTTGTCACCCAGACTGGAGTGCAATAGTGTGATCTCGGCTCACTGCAACCTTCGCCTCCCAGGTTCAAGTGATTCTCCTGCCCCAGCCTCCTGAGTAGCTGGGATAACAGGTGCCCACCACCATGTCCAGCTAAGTTTTTGTATTTTTGTAGAGACGGGGTTTCACCATGTTGGTCAGGCTGGTCTCGAACTCCCGACCTCAGGTAATCCACCCACCTCGGCCTCCCAAAATGCTGGGATTACAGGCGTGAGCCACTGCACCCAGCCAGTACTTTCTTATTTTACCAGAATTGTAATCAGAATATATTAATGTGCATTTGTATGTGACATACTTCAAGATGATTCTCTATTTTACTAATTAAAAGATTATTTAAGTTTTTACTAATTAAAAGATTATTTAAGTGCCTTACTGGTATAATTATAGTAATTGTCCTGACAAATCTGTTTCCTTGTGACTCAATCATATATAGAACTGTGTAATTATCTAAAATCATAAAATTGTTTCAGATTTTTATATTAAAAATAATTTATATGCTCGTCTTAATTGGCATCAGACCAACCTGTGTTTAAATTTTGGCTCTGAAAATACTGGCTGTGTGATCTTTAGCAAGAAGTAATTTTAACTCTGAGGCTCAGTTAATTCATCTAAAAAATAGATATCTATATATTAGATAAATAAATGTGTATATTTATATTATGTACTTAATATCCATAAAAGTAGACTGATATCTCATGAAATTGGAGGAGGAACTTGCAGAAGTAATTTTAAAGTTAATCTGGAAGAAAACATATGCAACAACGCTAAACATTAAAAACAATGTGAAGTACAATAGTAAAATATTATTTCAGAGAACCACTTTATATTTTCAGTAATCAATAAGAAAACCAGCAACTTCTAAAACTTTTTTGAAGGTGAGAAGAATGAGGAGAAGAGAGATAATGAGAAGGAAGAAAATAAATGAGAATAGGTATGGAAAATCTCTCTTTCAGACTGGCATCATAGGATTGTGTTGGACATTTCTGGGTGGATGTACCATCATGATAGATAGATAACCTAGGTTTGGAGATGCAGTCAGTTCTCAAGCCAGCTTTCTGTGAGTGGCCATTGATAGCCCCGTGTGGCTGTGGCCCAGTTAATTTCCTTTCCAATAGCAATTTTTTGCTGCTTTTCTCCAAGATGCTTTATAATAAGTTAATGAACCCACTAGGTATTCATGTTACCACAAAGTGAATCTCATTTCGCTCTTCTATAAGGATTATTACAAAATTCCTCAAAATTGGGATGTGCATCATTCCTTACTAGCAGTTGTTTATATTCACAGATTCTGTCTTACCTTGAAAATTAAATTCAACCTTGAAAGGAGGTATTATTTCTTTTCAATAAGGATCCATGTTACATGGGCATCAACTTGTTTATAGCGACGGCTTAAAGATAAATTGATCTTATATTTAGAAATTATTCTGACTTTAACAGTTTAGTAAGAATGTGTTAGTGACATTAAAGTACTCATCTTGCCCTCCATTCCTAAGATTTATAAGGAAAACCCAACAGGGCCCTGACTCTGCAGACCCAGCATGGCAACATTGAATGATTGCTGAAAGAGCAATTTCAAAAGCGCAGTCTTGCGGAAATATTCTTACTTTCATAACATTTACATAATCACCTTGAAGATTAAAAACAAATCTTGCTCCTCTGTGGCTTTTCATTACTTGACAAGAATGTTGGGGCACCCATTGGTTTCCCAAAGTATGGGGGTGCTTCTTTCCCAGGGCAGTTCTCAAGCCCTCAGATGCAGTTTGATAAATTGGTGGAACATTTTTGCAACTTTTGTAATCTGGTATTGATTTACTACTCTCTTCATCTCAAACCCTTCCAAATTGTTATTTTATTGGGGAGGGAAATAGGAATACCACAAAGTGACACATACCCTTAAGAAGCCTTGGCAGCCAGCCCTTTCCAACCAGGAAGTGCAGTGGCCCCCACCTGTCTCTCTCAGAGGGACAACATGTACCAGGGTTTCCTTGCAGAGATACATTTCATTCAAAGCCATGATTGTTCTTTTTTTTCATGTTTATTTTTTAAAACTCTGATGCTCAGAGCTTTCCCAGTGACATATGTCTGAGAGCCTGTGGAGTTTTCTGCCATCCACTCTGTGATAGTGAATGACAAGGGACACCTAACATAGTGTATGGTGACTGTGTGGCTGGGTCACCCATGGCAACAGGGTGAGGAGGAACATTGAGACTGGGCTGTAATGAGCAGTAAAGCCCCAGAGGATGATGAAGTGGTGAGTGATTTTCAAAGCAAATGAATTTATGACAATTCCCATCATGGTTACTATAAACAAAATGAATGGCGGCCTTCAAATACTAGCTGGGAGGAGAACCAAGGATGGTGATTCTGCAAGAAATTCTTCTGAGGCTCCCACTGGAGACACTCACAACCTCTCCTGCAGGTGCTGGGATGTTGCTAACAATTGTGGGGGACAGCATCTCGGGCAGCAAAGGAACTGCACCAAAAGCAGGCTTTCATGGTGCTGGGAGCACTGAGAAAAGGAAGGAAAAGGTGTTTTTCTGTTTGGCAAATCCAAATGGGCTCTGAGAGTAGAAGACTCCAGAAGAAAAATTTGTCTTAAGATGAGGGCAATGGAGGAGCTGTGGAAAGGTCTTTGAACTTCGGATCAAGGGACCTCACTCACAATTTCCACTGCCTCTAACTGGCTGTGTGCATTTTGGCAAGTCTTGTCCCTGTTGAGCCTCAGTGACAGCTTGAGGAAGTTGATAATGTCAAGGTCTTCAGGAATGGTAATACCATGACGTCACTGGGACTGACTGGAAGCTCTTACTGCAAGGGTGTGGCATTGGTGGAACTACCAAAGAGGTTCTGATTGCTTGTAGAGTTGACAAAGTTATTGTTATCTCCAGCTGTAGAATTAAAATGTTATTCCTGCTACTATCAAGTCAGTGGCCCAATGGCCTTCTTGCAGTATCTTAATATATGTCAAACCCTTTCTCTACCTCAGGGCCTTTATCCATGCTGGTCTCTGTACTTGGAATGCCATTTTCCAAAGTCTGAACCTGGTTAACTGATCCTTGAGATTTATACTTAAATGTCATTTTCTCAGATTAGATTTGGCACCCTACTAGAGAGTCCCAGGGCACCCAGCACTCTGCTTTAAAGCACTTATCACAATTATAATGCCATCCCTATTTGTGTAATTATATAATTTTCTCTTTTCCACTAGATTGAACTCCATGAGGATAGTAGCCATTCTCTGTCTGTTTCAACATAATTTACTTCAATGGCCAATACCTGGGACAAGTCTCTATTAAGCATGCAATAAACATTCATTACAGACTGAAACAAGGGGAACAATAATCACTTTTCTTGAGTACCTGCATATTTCAGGCCAAGTGAAGTCTTAGATTTATCCGCTTTCTTCCCAAAAAAAACAGGCACTGCAGTAAGATGTTAGGATTAATGCATCGTTTGATGTTTTAGTTTGCATAGCACTTCCACTCCATCAGTGTGCTCTACAACAAAAGCTCCTCATAATGTTTTCCAGAGGGTCAAACATTTTCAAACATAGAGGATTAAGTCTGATGGATTGTAAGCTACTCCCAAAAGTTAGTTAGAACTTTGTGGAATTTCTTTATTAACAGTGTTGAAATCACTCTCAGTCAACTTCAAAGTGCATTTCCTCCTTCTGAACAGCCAGCAACAGATTACTCATTAGATTTGGAATAAACTAATGAGATATGACATGGAAGTAAAGTATAAAAAATAAAGCAGCATGGCTAATTGAAAATGTTTATTTTATGAATTTTTAGATGTCAGTGGCTTAAAATAATTGCCGACATGCAAGGTTGGCATTGGTAGTTTCTTCCCTACTGTAAAAAGTTGTGTAAAAAGCACAACAAATATACTCTTTTGATTAACAAAGCAGCAAAGCTCACAAATACCGGAGGCTTAAGGTGACTAATTGTCCTGATTTGCTGGGGACTAAGGGGTTTTCTGAGAAGAGGGACTTTCAGTGTTAAAACTGTGAGAGGGCCGGGCACGGTGGCTCAAGCCTGTAATCCCAGCACTTTGGGAGGCCGAGACGGGCAGATCATGAGGTCAGGAGATCGAGACCATCCTGGCTAACACGGTGAAACCCCATCTCTACTAAAAAATACAAAAACTAGCCGGGCGAGGTGGTGGGCGCCTGTAGTCCCAGCTACTCGGGAGGCTGAGGCAGGAGAATGGCGTGAACCTGGGAGGCGGAGCTTGCAGTGAGCTGAGATCTGGCCACTGCACTCCAGCCTGGGCGACAGAGCGAGACTCCGTCTCAAAAAAAAAAAAAAAAAAAAAAAAAAAAAACTGTGAGAGACCCCAGCAAACCCAGATGGCTGGCTACCACAGAACACAGAACTGTTTGGAAAACCCCACCCTTGGGGTCTAATCCCAGCCCTGCCTGTAGGTTAGGCCTGCCCTGGGCAACTTTATGGGATCCTCTTCCCTGATCTGTACAATGAGGCCAATCAAGGAATGGTCAGGTCTGATATGAATGACATTCAATATTCTATGAAATGAAGAATATGGCCATGCAACAGCAGGGATGGTGGGGAAACTAGCAGAGATGACAATCTTAACACTAGCATTTGTGCAAATCAAAACCACCATGAGATGCCACCTCACACCCATCAGAATGGCTATTACTAAAAACTCAAAAAGCAACAGATGCTGGTGAGGCTGAGGAGAAAAGAGAATACTTATACGCTGTTGGTGGGAATGTACATTAGTTCAGCCCCTGTGGAAAGCAGTTTGGAGATTTTTCAAAGAACTTAAAACAGAACTACCATTTGACCCAGCAATCTCATTACTGGGTATATATCCAAAAGAAAATAAAATGTTCTACCAAAAAGACACATGCACTCAAATGTTCATTACGGCATTATTCACAATAGCAAAGATATGAAATAAGCCTAGGTGCCTGTCAATGGTGGATTGGATAAAGAAAATGTGGTGCAATCAAAAAGCTTATCCATCACAATTAAGTCGGCTTCATCTCTGGAATGCAAGGTTGGTTCAACATATGTAAATCAATAAATGTGAATCATAGCATAAACAGAACTAAAGGCAAAATCACATAATTATCTCAATAGGTACAGAAAAGGATTTTAATAAAATTCAACATCCCTTCATTTTAAAAACTTTCAGTAAACAAAATGTTGAAGGAACATATCTCAAAATAATAGCCATCTATGAGAAACTCACAGCCAACATCATACTGAATGGGCAAAAGCTGGAAGCATTTCCCCTTGAAAACAGGCACAAGATAAGGATGCCCTCTTTCACCACTCCTATTCAATGTAGTACTGGAAGAGGAAGTCAAGCTATCCTTGTTTGCAGATGACATGATCCTATATCTAGAAAACCGCATTGTCTCAGCCCCAAAGTTTCTGAAGCTGATTAAACAACTTTAACAAAGCCTCAGAATACAAAATCAATGTGCAAAAATCACTAGCATTCCTATACATCAACAAAAATCAAGCCAAGAGCCAAATCAAGAGTGAACTATCATTCACAGTTGCCACAAAAAGATTAAAATACCTAGGAATATGGCTAACTAGGGAGGTGAAAGATCTCTGCATAAAGAACTATAAACCTCTGCTCAAAGAAATCAGAGATGACACAAACATAGGAAGAGTCAATATCAGCAAAATGGCCATACTAAAAAAGTAATTTATATATGCAATACTATTTCCATTAAACTACCATTGACATTCTTCACAGAACAAGTAAAGACTATTTTAAAAGTCATGTGGAACCAAAAAAGAGTCTGAATAGCCAAGGCAATCCTAAGCAAAAAGAACAAAGCCGGAGGCATCACACTCCTGACTTCAAACTATCCTACAGTACTATAGTAACCAAAACAGCATACCTGTACAAGAATAGACACATAGACCAATAGAACAGAATAGAGAACCCAGAAATAAGACTGCACACCTAAAATGATCTGATCTTCAACAAACCTGACAAAAACAAGCAATGGGGAAAGGATTCCCTGTTCAATAAATGAGGCTGGGATATCTGGCTAGCCTCATGTAGAAGACTGAAACTGGACTCCTTCCTCACACCATATACAAAAATTAAGTCAAGATGGATTAAAGACATAAATGTAAAACTCAAAACTATAAAAACCCTGTAAGACAACTTAGGCAATACCATTCAGGACATAGGCATGGGCAAAGATTTCATGATGAAGACGCCAGAAGCAATTGTAACAAAAGCTAAAATTGGCAAACGGTATCTAATTAAACTAAAGAGCTTCTGCACAGCAAAAGAAACCATCAACAGAGTAAATACACAACCTACAGAATGGGAGAAAATGTTTGCAAACTATGCTTTCAACAAAGGTCTAATATCCAGCATCTTTAAGGTACTTAAATTTATAAGACAAAAACAGCCCCATTAAAAAGTGAGCAAAGGACATGAACAGGAACTTCTCAAAAGAAGACATACATGTGGCCAACAAACATATGGAAAAAAGCTTAACATCACTAACCATTAGAGAAATGCAAATCAAAACCACAACGAGATATCATCTCACACCAGTCAGAATAGCTACTATTAAAAAGTCAAAAAGTAGCAGCCAGGTGTGGTGGCTCATGCCTGTAATCCCAGCACTTCGGGAAGCTGAGGCAGGTGGATCATGAGGTCAGGAGATCGAGACCATCCTGGCTAACACGGTGAAATACAAAAATACTAAAAATACAAAAAATTAGCTGGGCATGCTGGCGGGTGCCTGTAGTTCCAGCTACTCAGGAGGCTGAGGCAGGAGAATGGCATGAACCTGAGAGGTGGAGCTTGCAGTGAGTCGAGATTGCGCCACTGCACTCCAGCCTAGGCAAGAGAGCAAGACTCCGACTCAAAAAAAAAAAAAAAAAGAAAAAGTCAAAAAATAACAGATGCTGGCAAGGTTGTGGAGAAAAAGGAACACTATACACTATTGGTGGGAGTATAAATTAGTTCAGCCATTGTGGAAGACAATGTGGCGATTCCTCAAAGACCTAAAGACAGAAATACAATTTGACCCAGCAATCCCATTAAGGGGTATATACCCAAAGGAATACAAATC